>NW_010973284.1:12415310-12558869 GCF_000737465.1 Haliaeetus leucocephalus | reverse complement strand
CCCCCCCCCTCATTCCCTAGTTGCCCCCCCCCCCCCCCCCCCCCCCCCAATAAAAATAAAACAAAAACAACACAGAAGAATTCCTCTATATCTACATTCCCAAATTCTGCAGCTTTAGAAGACCTTCATCGTTTCATCCTTCTTTGTATTACAAACTCAAAGGCAGAACTAATAAAAAGAAATCAAACAAGATGATGCTATCTGTTCCCCACTGGACTCCGAAGTACTTCAACTCAGCCACAGACCCACATCACATTACTGGGCGAGGCATCTCAAATAACAGACTCCTTCAGGGAGGACAGAATAAGTCTTCTGTTGCAAATTTACCTCCTGCTTATTTAATGCAGATTGCTAAACCCAAATATGCCACTTTTTGGAATGTGGGATTAGTTCTGAAATACCACTCTAATATAGATAATTCTTTCTTGCCTCCTTGAGGGTTTATCTGCCAGGCTAGACACTTTGTTAGCATTAAGTTGGTCTTATAGCATTTGTGAGTGGAAGTTGGTGAAAATAGATGAGACTGGGTTGCAGAAGAACCCTAGGGGAGCAAAGTATTATTGGATGGCATGTGAAAACTCAATTAAATTTATGCCAAATCATTTTCAGCATATGAAAAGAAAATCCAGACCCAAATGTACGAACTCCAGTTCTCTAGAACTATCAAAGTTCTGTCTCAGCTATGTTTCCTTTCCGTGTACTATGAATCCTCAATTCCCCTACCCCCAAGAGAAACCAGACAGTACAAAGTCAGAGATAATGACTGAAGTCAGCATGCAAACAATGTGCTGATAAATTGGTTCAGGGCAACTGTCATAGCTTAGATTTTATCACCATTAATTAAGCAACTAGGTAGAAACATATAGATCTAAAATACAATAGCAATCATATTGATGTCTGGCAAATAAGGACTGCTTACTTTATCCAGATAGCAAGAGATATTCCCCTTATTTGGGTACTGAAATATTCATAATGTGTTGGTTTACTTTTGGGTTGACTTTGTGGTAAGACCTGAGATTTTTTCCATAGAAACAAAATAATTTTGGTATAATAATTTGACTACATGAAACTGTCCTGACACTTAAATGCCATTTAGAAATGAAACAGTATTAAAATATTGCATGTATTTTACCTGTATCTATGCACAGATCCTTAAAGCTAGCAGTTATTTACAAAAGCAAAATAAAAGCACATTAATTAGCTCTGGAAGCTATCAATTTTCATACTAATAACTGTACTCAATATCATATTATGTTGTATTAGGAAATTTGTGATAGAAATATACTTTCTGCAGAGTTAGAAAGAGGCTATTAAGTGATTTTATTTGTAAAAAGTCTAGTGGCTAGGAAGAAAGTGAAATATTCTGATACTTGGGGGTCATGAATACCTTTTAAAAAGCCTGGAAAAATAATCCTCGACTGAATTTTTGAAAAAACTTTTTTTGAAATATATCTTGATTTGTACATTCAGTTCAACTGTGTAAATATTATTTTCCAATAATTAAAGGCACTACGGAAAGTTATTTCCGAAAGTTGTAGATGTTTATATTACGAGCACAGATCCAAGTTTCTAAATCACATCTGAATTCAAATCTTGCTTTGACTGCTCTTCTAAAAGAGAAATTAACTACTCTGTTTAATTCCAACATTTATGCATCTGAACCAACCAAGAGAATAGCTACTCGACATTAAGTCTGTCTATCTGACAAAGCACACCTAAACCCTTCCAAGAGAATAGCAAGAGCTAACCAAGCCCTTGTCTCTCAGTCTCTTTTAGCTCAGATTTTTGGGCACGTTGCACACATGGAACTCCAAAGAAGTCAGACTATGTGCATCTATGGCACCTCTGAACATTAACAAAGCCTTTGAGAAAGTTGACATTAATCTTTTATGGGCTCTCTTTATGAAGTCAGTAAATGGGAAAACTTGCACTTCTACTGCAAGCACTGAAGCACCTATAAATCATGATTAGAAGCATCATTCTACTATAATCATATAACAACTGACAAGAAAGCCTCATTAATATTTTGATGTCATTGCCATTTCTGATTCTTCGTGAAACAGGCGGCAAAGTACTGTTCTGAAATAAGTGAAATTCTTCTAAAGCTTAAGGTACCGGATGCATAACTCAACACTTGTTACCAATGCAGAGCTCTTTCTGCAGGCGATGCTCCCCAAGCCCTGCACTGATCTCGGCTTAATGCCACCCCGCAGAAGGAGTTGGGGTGACACCAGCCAGTGGGTGCTCCTCGCAGCTGCGTCAAAGTGCAAGGGCAGCTCAACATGGCTTGGAGCCTGAAGAGCTGAGAACTGACTCATTGTTTCAGTCATTGGGATGTATGATTAAAAACCAATAAAAAAAAAAAATTGAAATACTTCACTGAAGCCCAGGACTGTTTCCCCCCTCAGTAAGAGTTTTAAGGAAAATTTCTGTTTTAGTTTAATAAAAAGCTGGTTTTAGCTATTTATACTGAACAGTCTCTGAAGGCCTTAATCTCAACTATAACAATTTAAGACTATTTAGACTCTGAAAAGCCTTTGTATATCATAAGCAGCCATACTGATTCATTCTGTAAATGACATAGACAGTACCAGATAAATACTTCATTGTAAAATAAGCTCTTCTTAAACACCTAAAACATCTTCTAAGATGTTTTCATGTAATAGTGTCTTTAGTAGGTGGAGCCATATGAGAAATTGGAGAAGGATAACTTTCAATTCCAGTCCCTATTAGCACCTCCTTTTCAGCTTTAAGTGTGGATTGTGTTGTGTTTCCCCCCCCCTGCATTTCTATTTTATTGTTTCCCTCCTTACCGCCAGAATTAGTTCTGTAGACTGAATAATAGAAATGGCAATTGTTGAGTTAGTTTGAAAGGAGAGTGACTTCACTTTTAAAAACATACAAAGAAAACATAGTTTTTAGATAGAGCACAGGGAGTAAAGTCGTAGTTAATAAAAACAATACTATTTTAAGACATTCAAAGGCTTCTCTATAATGGCTAGTGTCATTTAAAAAAATCTTTTGAATGACTTTTGTGGCACAACATTGCTGAAGTGATCAATTTTAAACAGCTTTACTTGTAAACTACAGATCAACTTTCTCCAAGAAAGTGTTCTTTTTTAAAAGAAAACAAAACCCTAAGTTATCTAACAAGACTTGAACAAAGAGGTCACTAACAAAAGTTTTTGTAGGAAATTGATAGCAGTAACTTCAGTTTACTTAGCATGCAACAGCATTTTAATGAACAGTTACACTGTGAAGGTCTGTGTCACAGATAATATGGACAAAAAGCATTACTCAGAGAAGATTTGAGGTATTTTTCTCAAAGATGATTTTTTTAAAAACAGAATGGCAATGGAAAAGACTGATCTAATAGCTTAAGCTTTAACAAAACAGCATTTCCTCCCCCCTCGCAACTTCTGGTAACGTGCCAAAGGACAACTTCTATCACACAGTTTGCAGTCCAAAAAAAGATAGACATCAATTAATGTCATATATTCTACAGATCAGCTAAATATATGGAAATATTAAGGTAAAGTCCTTTTTGTTGTTTCTGGCAGGTATTTTACAAGTGGTGTCTAAACCACTTTGTTTCACCACAGAATAAAGGAATCTATGCATTTCTTTTCTTGGCAGGTGAAGGTACAGCTAATATTGAGAGTAACTTCTTGGTAACATCTGGGGTGCAGAAGATGTTGTGTAACCAATGACACCCCTGTTTTGGGGAAACCACTCAGCATGCCACTAGCTCTGCAAGTCTGAAGAAGCTTCTTCCAGTCACCAGTATCATGACAGCAAAGGTCACAGTAATAGGAGGGGTGGGAAAAGTTTAAAATATGTAATTTCAATATGAAGCCTCGTCCAGTCCTTCCTGCATGATTATATATTCTGGACATGAATTATACATATTTTAGTGATGCTTTATTTAATGTATTTTTCTTCCCTGCACTTTCTTTGACAGTTTCTTCCTCCCTCCAGTCTCCACCCTTTATTGGAAATAAAAATCAATTTAGTCTGCCTATGCCTTTCTCTTGGAGAAGGGCAAACATACACACATGCACCCCTCCTTTCCTAACCTTCTTCCCCCCTGCTTCATACCCAAACACAAAAAAAATCCCAGGCAAATGGCTTTTTGGATGAACCAGCACTTTAAAATAAGCTCATCCATGGAGGAAAACTGCTTTCAGGGCTAGAACAATAGTCCCAGTACAGTGATGGATATATTCTGCCAGACAGAAGACACATTTGAATGCTTTGTAGAAAAAATTGTTTAAACCCAAATGGATACAACATTCAGGTAACAGAACAATTTGCTAGTTTCAAGAATTGCTGCGTTTGACACAAGAGGTGGCACGTTTTGCTTTCCCTCCATCTGTGACCTTTATACAAAGGTGTGACATAAGTGCTATAAAAAGATTTAGTTGAATGCATTAATGCCTCCTTTTGATGTCTGCCATAATATTTTTATTTACTTTTTAAAATAATAAAAAAATCCAATGACAATCAATCTATCAGTAAGTAAATTACGATCTGGAAGTAGATAGTGAAATAAATACTATTGTTACTTTGAAACATCTGGCATCTTAACTGAGATACATTTTGCTTTTGCGAATCCTCAGTTTAGCATCTCATTCTACAAAGAATGAATGCTAGCTGCAAACTTTTAAATAATTATTCCACATTGTGTCTTCTACATTCCAAGAAGTAGGTAGTGCAATTATTCTCAGTCTCAAAATACACAGCTATGGCAAAAGGCTAAATTAAATTTACTCTTGGTTTCTCCTTGTGATCTTTCTGTATGTACAACATTTATATTTTAAAGTGACTCTGTGTTAATTCTCCTGGAGAAGGAAAAAAAAAAGTGCAAGAGGCTCATATGCTAGTTCCTATTGTGGGTGAGGACCAAAGCTCTACCACTATGGCTCTCCCTGTGTACCGGTGTTGACAGTACCAGCTGTTATTCCAATAACTACTGCTGCAGTAAAGCCATTTCTTCAAATTAAAGGATGCTTACACTGCAGAATGATCCTTTTCTTTTGTACACTGCATCAAGAAACCTTCACAGTAACTACAGATCTGGCCTGGCAATGGTATTGCAGAGTGTTGAAACTATTCCTTCAAAGCTCTAGGTTTACAGCCCACTGTCCAAGTCCAGCAGATCATTACTTGTGCAAAGAAGTATCAAAATATATTAAAGAAATGTATATTATTAAATACTGGTTTTATTAAGTTTTAATTCCTGTTCAAAATAGTAGTAAGTGACATGAGAGGATCATATTGCAAGTATAACAAAAATTCCTGTACCTTCCCTCCTCAGTCATCTTGGAGCAAATCACAATATAGACAATTACACCTTAAAGAGATGGCACTGTTTAGCAGAGAATTGTGAATAAGGAAATCTACTCTAGCCAGAGTAGAAAAGTAATTCCAGTTCCACAGGATGCTGCAAAATGTGTGTAACAAAGTATACGATTTCTACCTAGTTGCAAGTGTTAAAATCAGCAAGACTTTTGAACACACACGTTTAACTAACTTCAGAGCTTCGGGGTCCACATTTAATGCTTCAAGTACATTCATCTGACTCTTGGATCAATCTTTTTTCACTGTCTTTATGTATTTGGCTCCAAGAGGAGAAGGGAGACTGCTGCACGGCACAGCGTTGCCAAGTCTCTCCCCAGCGCTCACAGGTGAGACGCATACTTTGGGCAACCAGGGGTTCCCCAAATGATTGCTGTTAAAACAGCTCAAAGATAGGTAGGTACGAGTATTCTGCAAACTTCACCCTTTGCCTGTTAAAAACCAGCAGTGAGACTTGTTACAGACTCTCCTTCAGGTTTTCTCCAATACTGAAGTCCTTCATCTCATTGCAAACTGAAGTATTTCTGACTGGAAGACACCGTGAGGTTGAGCAGCTGAGAGTTTCAACACAAGGGTGTTTGTTGTGGGAGTAAATAACAGCACACACTACTTCTGCTTTTACACGGTTAGAGTCCAAACTAACTGCAGTATTTCTGCAGGCTGGGCCAAATCTGGGCCCAAATTTGGCACAGTAATTGTTAGCTGATCATTGTTACCTTCTGCTTTAATCATCATGTTTGCAATACATTGGGAATTTCTGGGTACTTTTATAAACATATCCTGTGTGTTTTTACAAGATATATTACTGGGCTTACAGACTGAGTGGCTTTTTATTGACATTTTTGTGTTGTTTATTCATTTTTCCTTGATGATGCAAGGCATAATTCTATCATTTTGTATTTTATGGACAATATATACAGTGCATTTTTTCTTTACGCAGAACTATTAACCCAAACATACTAGTGGCAGGAAAATCTTGGTGCTAAACACTAGTGAATTTAGTGTTCTTGAAGTCTGACTCATTGCCAAAGAAATGTGTAGTTCAAGCTTAAATGCCAAAAAAGGACAGCTTTGAGGCCAAAGACCCATTATGACAATAATGTCCTGACACCACATTCAGCTCAAGCATCACTGAATGTTAAACAGAATTATTTGAGTACACATGTAAATATAATGATATTATAATATCTAAAGAGGAAAAAAAATCAAACAAGAAACATTTTAAAAATACAATTTGAAACAACAGCAAAATGTACTGCCACAGACTTGGAAGGAAAAACGCAATGCTTTGTCACAATAAACAAGAGCAAACACAGCTATACAGACTAGGAGAGATCACAGACACCAGGGATGGATTTTCCTTTGGTGCGGGGACATGGAGGGGGAGAAGCTGTCTTTAACCACAGCTCAGGATTGCAACTAGTCATTTTATTAGCATGCTAGTACCAGCAAAGACACAAAGCTTTCAGGAGGTAAAGTCATCCACCTCTAATCCCACCAAATATATATTAAAGTAACCAGCAAATTACGTGATATTTGTGCTGAAGAGATAATTACATTCATATCCAGTGAGATTATGCAACAAGAGGGCAAATTTACTACCACTTACTGCACCCAAGCAGAGATTCTTTGGGGCCTTTAAATGTGTGTTCATCTAACAAATGTTGAACTATGAGAAATCAGAAAGCGTAGCCTGTCGTTCCATTTCACTCTGAGCTTTACAACTGAGGTTTCCTAAGGGGATTTTGTGTCAAAGTCATGTTCTGGCCACGTACCATACCTGTAGATAAGCAGGGAGCTGGTGAGTTGCAGAGAGAAGAACATTTTATCACTGGTCCCTATATATAAAGAATTACTCACATTTAGTCCCCTATAGCTTGCAAACTTCACATCCTCAGCAGAGGAAATAACTACTTCGGCATTCCAGCTGTCAGACTCTCCAGAGGAAGCCAGCATTTTTTCTAGCACTCCCAAGGCAATACAGATTTGAACATCCCTCCTTGAGTCACTCTTGAAGCATCTGTACATTGTTTTGTAAAACAAAGGCCTGTCCTGAATAAAAATACCCTAGAAGTGTTGAATATGAGCTATCCTACATGCATTATAAATATCAATATACTCAGTCATATAAACTCCCTGAAAGAATTTTTGTCCCCACTGAAATCAGCATGAAACAGGTGCTCAGGCAGAATCCAGGTGCACTGTAAAGTTTTGGCCAAGTGCTCTTGCCAAAGTCACATATCATGGCTACGTGAGAGTCGGGAAGAGAACTCAGTGCAGTTCCCTTTTTTGGTCAAAGGAGAAAAAAATTGCTGAAACAGACTTCAAGGACACTATCAGTCTACCCAAGACTATCATCCTATCTTGGCTTATTTCCCTGGGAACAGCGCTTGCTGCCTTTTTTTTTTTTTAATACTATGGTTCAGACTTGGTTGGCCTCAGTTCTCTATGTGCCTTGTGTTTGAAATTTTTTGGATGCTCTGAAAGGCATACAGCCCACCAGCCAGAAACACTAAGCACACAAACATAGAAGATAACCATGTCACATACTGGGCCATAACACACGTCAAACACTTGGATTATATCTGCATAGTTTAGCTTCCCTTCTTTCCTCCAGTGTAAAATTCACCCTTTAAGCAGGTCTAAGCAGTTAAACAGTTATTGTGGATTATTTTTTTCCATCTTTATTCTGTTTCTCCAGTGAAACACAAGCTGCACTCATTCATTTTCAGAATATCTAGGACCACAGGAGAGTCAGTCAGGTTGGTTTGTTGGGTTTTTTTCCACCACTACAGGGCTGTATATTGCAACCTATTTCAACAGCTGAAAATTCTTTCATTTTTTTCTTATTGGTTGCATTTGTAGGCAACTTCTCCATGTAAACTTTATGAAGCTGGTGACGTGCTGCCTTTTTTTTTTTTTTTTAGTAGGTCACTATATAGTAAAATTAGTCCACAAAAAATCTTCAGTATTTCCAAAGCTACTCAAAAGCAAGCTCAATCAAACAAATGCTCTGGTAAACACTTTATTCTTACTATTTCTGTAGAGTGTTAATACATATCATAAAGAGAAAACTACGTTCAGCTGGAATTAGTGATGCAAGAATTCCATTTATTTCAGAGAGGTTTGCACAATCAAATGACTTATTGCAGTACCACATGAAAAGATACTGCATAATAGCAGTGTCTTTAATGATGCTGTTGGACTTTCTTCCTCCCTTTAGTAAAAAAAGACTTAAGCGCCTCTAAGGGCAATTTTAACTCATCGTCATTTTGATCTTGGGCAAACATGCATCTGAAATTCCAGGTAATTCCCTTTCTTTGTCACTTCAGAAATCAAAACAAAGTCTATGGTTTAAAACAATATTTTTAGGAAAAATATTTCAAGTTGTGCTGCTGAAAAAGCATGCTAGTTTTCAGCTTTGTGTAATTTGCTATATGTGAGAGCTAAAAGGTACGAAAACTGGATTTTATTAATAAGAAGGTATATGGCCTACTCTACTAGTGCAGGGAAACAAACATCCTAAAAACATCGGTGGCTTATGTTCGGCAGCCATTTTTCATGTAGATATTTATTTATCTATCTTCACTTTTTTTTTTTTTTTTAAGTTATCAATAGCACATTTCCATTTTAAACAGGGAGGGCCAAATTTTACAAATAATTTTTTTAGGCCTATCTGCCTACTCTTTCTCTTGGCTTTTTTTTTTTAATTTATTATTGTCTTTGGATTTTTTTCCTTTTTCAGGATAAAGCGAACCCCAACCCTAAACAACTTGATGCCTTCAGCAGTGTGACCCAGCCTGCTAGGTGGGAATGCAGGTCTCGGGGAGACCCTCTGGGAAGAGGGAAAGCTGAGACAGGAGGAGAATGAGGAACACAACTGATGTTAGGGAAGGGGATGATGGAGGAAAGGAAATAATGAAAGTAAGTCCCTAAATTTAAATTTCAGTCAGGAAAAGGATCTGGGAAAAACAAGTGCTGTCCTTTATGCAAACCCTTAGGTCTGTCACAGGGCAAGAATGAACCAGAAAAAGCCTATTGCAGAGCTGCCTTCAGCACCTCCTCCAGTACTTTTCAGGAGAGGGTTTTACACAGGGAAAATACCAAGGTTTCTTCTTAAACCAAGCAGATCTCCAAGCAGTTAAATCCACCTTCCTTCGCTCCCAAGGCAGGTTGCCTTCCCTGTGAGACCGTGGCAGCCATTTTGTGGCCTTGGGAGTAACTCCAGCTCATACTCCTTCAAGTGCTTTCCCCAGCCTGGGACTGGGACATTACACCCAAAATAAGAGGAAAAAAAGAAAACTGCACACAGTGACTCATTGCCATGGAAACAGCCAAGCAGCAGGCCCAAGCACAGGGGAGACCATAATCAGCCATACCCTCCTGACACACATCCTGCACCCCAGACACTGGAAAGTGTGTGTGGGCAGGGGCAGAAAGAGGCTCTGCTCCCACCCCAGCAGCTGGACCACAGCTGCTCCTCATTAGTCCTAATTGCTGCAAGTTACCCCCCCCCCCCCCCGAACTCCTCCTACGGGGGTGAGGCTGGGGAAGGGAGGCTGAATTTCAGTGGGCTCTCTAGTACAAAATGCTTTCTGTGGCTGCTCTTGGCAGATGCTGTTTATAAAATATGCCTTGCCTAAGGTCATAATCTTACCTTAAAGCCTTTTGCTCTCCCTGACAAATTTATACTAAACTGGATCGTGGTTAATACAGCTCAGGTTCTCTGTATTGCTTTGCCTGCTTGTCTCTGGGGTTGGTTTATCCTTCATATTTGCCTTTTCTAATGCAGCCGCATAGTGGAAGACATCAACATTTCTTCTGCAGTAATCTCCCAAATCTCTTTCCTTTGTCAGTGTGCTGCATGTCTTTGTTATTTAATAGGTTTTTTTTTTTCCTGTTTTGGTTCATTGCTCCTAGACTTCTTACTTTACATCATGTACACTAAACTTTGTTTTCATTTACTGGCCCAGGCATTTAAGAGATGCTGCTATCTCTGAAGCAGGTTGTGCAGTCCCTCATTAGGTACGGCTGACAGCTAGTAAAATGTCAAACATTAAAATTAAGTTGTTTTTACTGCTTTGGCAAACCTACCTAGATGCATTTTGCTGTATTAAAGTAGCTTACCAACAGCACAGTCTATGTTTTAGTAAGTGAGTGATACAGAAACATCTGCTACCTAAAGAGGTGAGGGGAGGCACGTGCAAAGCCAGCTCCGCTGGCCTACGCTTAAAGCTTCGCTTGGTATAAGCTAACTGCCACATACCATTCAATTACATCTGATTCACGGGAGTTGTTCACTAGAAGTATGTGTATGCTAGAAAAATGTAGGCCTACATTTTGGTAAACATGCAAACAAGCAATAACAATAAAGCTAGGAATGCTAACCGACACAAGGCGTCGAGATTGACAGCTTGAATAAGTTTCAGACTCACACTGATACTCTGCTTTCACTCAAAACTCTGCTTCCAAACTGCTCTTTAAAGTGGAATCTCAGTCAGATTTTTTGCTGCTAGATTTAAGACAGTCTCTCTCTGACTGTGGTCTCTACCGGCACTGCTAAGAGTTTGCCAATTACTGCCAGTAATAGTGATAAACTTTTACACTGGTGCTGCTTGCTCAGTGATCCATCAAGGAATTATGAAAGTGCTTAACCTGATACACAGTAAATTTGAAAGCCCTCCTAACTTCAGTGGGCCTTCCTACAATGCATAAAGATAAGCATGTGTGGGAGTCACGTAAAATCCACATATTACCTGAGAATTGTCCAAAGACAAGCACAGAGCTATGTGATAACTTACAGTGACTACAACAAGAGTTCACATCCAAACTGTTGCTGGACAATATTTTGAATCCTGGAATAATATCTATCCTGGCTTTAAATGCCTGCCGTACAAAAAGATATCTAAATTTAACATAAGCACTTCTGGGCTTAAGTAGCCTTTAAGGAGTGCAGTGGGTGTCTGTTCCTGCACTATTTCTGAGGTGAGAGCAAAGAGACTCTTCTGTTGCTTTAACTCTTGGTTTTCACACCCAGTTGGTGACCAAAGGGCTGGGAAGGCAGCTGGCTCTCCTCTATCTGGAGGTAATTTTGTGGAGCAGGGAGGAGGGTGCTGGCTTTCCCCAGCCACTGTGGTTCTGCAGGGCAGGCTGGATGCTCATGTAGTAAAGGAGTCCTCTCACCTCTTTCTTCTCCCAATTCCTCCTCCCACTGTTGTACATCTTTCTTGCTCTACTGCACATCTTTTAAATATTTCAACTGTTTATGGTATCACAGTACTTTCTTGTTATAAGTATTGTAAAGGGTTCAAATGGTGATGATCGTCATGTGTCCAGATCTGAAAGAATGGAAATCAGAATATCCATTTTCCACTTTTAAGATTGTGAAACTACGGGCTGCTATTAGAGTAACAATAGCACTTATTACAACACAAAATTAAAAGACTCTTAACAACTGTAGTAGGACCATCACATGCTTCCACCTGTAAACCTTATTGTTCCTCACCTACTGAATGTGAATGGCAGTCTCAGTTAATGACAAAATACTACTACTAAAACAAAGTTCAGTATTAGGACTGAGGGTCTTCCCTCTCCTAAATTCACAGTTTCTCATCCACCTCTGTGTTCATAAAAAAAAAGTCTAATTGCCTGAATGAACTGAGATGCTAAAATGATAGGGAGATAAAGAGTTGGTCTCTAGATCATCATGTTGGCATTCTGAAAGTCATTTATGGATTTTGGCAGACAAAATACACGGGGAAAAAGCCTAATTGAGGATTGAAGTCTGATGGAGTGTTTTCATTTGTTTCTTTGTGATTCAAAGAACTTTCCATTCTTGTTCCCTTCTTTGAAGTGTCAGCCCAGTCCAAAATGGGCTCTGGGACTTCAAGGGACTTACAACCTGATGTGACAAGTTTCACATTCAATTAAAAAGATATATTGGCATGTGCAATCTCTGCTATGTGTGAAAATGTAGACTTAACAGTAAATAAGAAAATGTGTTTAGTGTTGTAGGGGATTCTCTCTTTCTACCAGCTGCTTGGGAGATTGAAGAGGACTGTGAAAAGCAAGGAAAGCAAGACAAACAAATGTTTCACAGTGCTCAAAGTCACAAGCAACTATGATGCCATTTTGAAAGTATTCCAGGCAGAAACCCTTCCCCCACCTTATTCTCCCAGCTGCATTTTCTCTTGTGAAAGAGTAGTTTACTCTACAAGTTATCAGAAAAGCAAACAAACAAGGAAGTTTACACAAAAATCAAGGGGAGTGGAGCGATAGGACAATGACAGAAAACAACAAAAGCAAGGAAATACACAGATAAATGTCAAATGCACCCTCTGGACCCTTCCATTTGTTTTACAACAGCTAATTTAAAAGACTCCTCCTTCCTTACTCTCAGGATGCCTCCCGCTGTGTCAAGGTTTGAAGGCATTCAATACTATTTACTCTTAGTACCTGGTGTGGATTTCATCAGCACTAATGGATGCATATTACAGGCGGGAGAAGACCCTCTTCACAAAACTGTTCTGGGCAGAGCAGGGTTCGTCTGTGGCAGGGAAGTAGGTATGTTGACCTGCTGCAAAAATCTATGATCCTGTTTTTAAGACTCAGTTTTACCACAAAATTCCTGCACAGAGCTGGATAATATACTTCATCTTTTTCTGCTTAAGCTCCCCATCTCCATAACAGCAAGATAATATATTTGCTTGTTCTTTGTGGGTGAGATTTTCAATATCACTGAGAATTAGCTTGAAACAGAGAGTAAAATCTCCCTGGATTTCAGCAGGAGGTTATTATTTGTATGCTTTCATTTGTATGCTTGGGTTTTCCCCAACTGTCTGTCTAGATCATAAGCGTTTTGGGTCAGAGACTCTATTTCAGTGTACATGTTAACCACAATTCACACAGCGGAGCCCTGATTTTGGATGGGCACTCCAAATGCCAATGAATAACAGCAATTGAGTGGGGAGTGCAGGCTACTACCTTTCAGCCAGGAACATGGGGTACTTGGTTGGGTTGAATCTGAATCAAATTCAGATAAATTTAGCCCTGGATTCTTTTATTTTATTTGTTTCAGACAGGAACCCACATGCAAGCATTGACTAGCCAGATTCCTCTACTCTTTCCTGAATAGTAGTGCGGAAAATGGGAACTGCTTTGTAGATGAAGAAAATTAATGGGTTTGGGATGTTATTTTCAAATTGTTGTAAAGTTTGTCATAACAACAAATCTTTTATAATTTCTTTGATAGCTCAGGAATATTACTTTTCTTCTTTAGTGAAAGGTCACACAACTATATACTGTCTCTTAAAATCAGTGAATGCATAATGGCTTCTGCTGTTCTAACAGGAATCATTAAACAAATGCATAAATCAATGAAGCACACCGATGCATTACTTTAATTATCATTTCTGTTCAGATGGTTGGTTTATGTAATGTAATTGTTTACTATGTCTGAGTAGTACACTAGAGAAGCTTGGCTGGATCTTCATTTCAAAAGCTATTCTAATTTCTTAAGCGTTTTTACGAAATTAACAAACAATAGTCTATGGAGTAGACTGAAAAAATTCAGCTAAAGGAAAAATACACCCCCACCCCTTTTGGCATTTGTCATGAGATAATTTTAAACATTCCTGTCATTCTGTGTGTTTTCTTAGAGATGAATACTATCCTTAGATTTGTCAGTTAAACCTCCATAACAGTTTTTAGGCATTACAAAACATTACATGTTGTTAGGTAGACAGAATTTATGAGTTGTGCAGTTGGCTGCAACAGTACCGTGCTTAAGATACTAGACATGACCAAAAAGAAAATGATAGACATTAATAGCATGAGGAGCACTGACACTTTTCTTTGAAATGCAAGGAATAATGGGTTAAGATGAAATATCACAAAATTCATTTTCTTGAAATATTATTTTTCCTAGAGGAGTGATATAGAATAACTAAGTGTTTAACAATCATATTTATGCTTCTTGTAAAATCAAGGGCTTGTCTCAGAAATAATGAGATTAAAACCCCTTCAACAACTATAATTCGGATTCTTATTTATTTTTTGTGTTTTTAGCTTTTGGGGTTGGTGTTTTTGCTGAGAAATGAAACTCCCATAATCTGATAACCTTAGGCACAGGAGTTTTCAGAATAAAATAAAACTAAGAATATCATAAAGTCCCTGCGATGGGATTTACGAGAGCCCAATGGCCTGGATGAAGTTAACTCAAGCAGCAAATTAGGGCCCTGCTCAGGGTATTGAACAGCAGGAAGTGGGGATATTCCTCAGCCAAACAGACTTCGAGAGATCTGTGTCGAAGACCGGGATTTCAGGGGAGCGTAAAGGGGAACTCTGGGCTGGAAGAGGGAGACTGACAAAGGCTGTACATGCACAGTGTAGAAAAAGGACTGTATTACATGAAGAGATCACCTGGCTGAGAATGAGCTTTGCATTTATCCCTGAAGACAGTATCAGCACAAGTCTTTTGTATCCCTGTAGTCTCTCAAATTGACTGCAGTAGGACATTCGTGATTTACAGGCCTTCAAAACTGAATGGATTGGAAAGAATCTGTGATTTTTCTCACCACGTATCTTATAACCTATATATTCCTCTCATGTCCAGGCATGAGAATGCATATTTCTGTCCCATGCTTTTTTAAATAAAGAGTAAGAGGTCTTTTGTTTATTTGTATTACATACAAGATGTTTAAATGAGATATGCTATCTAAGTTTCATATTAATGTTAACATGAGCTACATGTATATATCAGATGCAGGTCCCCTGAAGTGCGTATCTCCCAATATTCTGTACAATCCATCATGGGATCTGAAGTTAATAAGTAGGTAATAGGACCATCATATGAGCTTTGCTTATTTACAACTGTTATTAAAGTAATTCAAAAGCAGGACTGAGGACAAGAAGAATATATTAAACCATATTGCTTTATAAGTGAAAAAAGGCTGCTGTACAAGATGACCAGAACAATAAAATGTCATGTTTAATTCACCTCAGGGTTAGCTCTAGTGAAGTCAGTGGAGTTTCAGCACAAATTACTATGGCTTATTGTGTTGAAATTCTGTGGATCTTGCAGCTTCAGGAATTAATAGTATAATATTTAAAGAGTCGGATTTTAAAATCATAGGCAATATTTTAGAAATGGGCCACAGAAAATTATTAGCAAAATTTTTAGAAAAATTTAATTGTTAAGCTGTTACAACTACTGTACCCAGATATTCTTGGTGTAATCTGCAAGTTGAATTATTTGTGATTTCTATATCCTTTGTATAGTGTGACATTTCAAAGAAAGATTTAATTTTGTTAAAAACACTCCAATAATAATTCAGCAATGTTAGTAATGCTTTTTTCACAGGGTCTTAAAAACTTCCACTGTTCCACACATGTAATGTTTCTCCTACTAGTAGCATATTGCTTCATAGATTGAATTATACTATAGTATAGGCTTGGAATCTCAAGCTAGTCTCTAAAGGCTGGAATTTGTCTTAAAGAACAACCATTAGCACAAGCTGGTACATAAGCTGTCCCTCTTGAACCTCAGCAGGTCTTATGATTCAGCAGTCTGTTGAACTTCTCTACTTTCTTGTCCCTGCTTGAGTATAACTTTTGTGCTGGTCTGTATCAGAAACCAGCTGAGATGCTGTCCCAAACATATGATAAAAGGAAAAGCAGAAAACTGATATTTTGCCATACTAACAGGCTTCTGCTCCAGAATGTGAATGACTGGTATTATACGATTTCTTTGTCTACTTGAAACTTGTGAAGCAGTGTAAAGGAGTTCTTACCATTTTTACTCATTTGTGGAAATCTGTAATTAAAATCACAATCAGCTGCTGAGGTGCTCCATATAATCTTATTTCAGAAACATGTTAGCAGTAATTGTATTTTGTTAGCATTATGAAAGGAATCTTTTCAGCAGATACCAGATAGTATATATTAAGGTACTTGGGACCAAACTAAAATAATGTACCACTTGAGCCCTAATGCTTCAGAAAGGGAAAGGGAGTTGTTTGTAGATTTAATTATGCCTGGTTTCACTGTACATTATTCTAAATTACTGTTCCACAACAACTTTCTCTGAGAAGTATCTAGATATATTTGGGCCTCCAGAAAAACACCTGGCATCAATCCAGCTCTTTTTTGTCTGGATTTAAGATTGTATGGTATGTCTCTCGGCAACAGCACAGACCTTTTTTCCCTTTCTTGTAGGGACAACTTCAGTGAGTGGTTTTGGGAGGGATATGTTTGTAAGACAGGGGGATTTCAAATTTCTTTCTTAGTGAAACACACAGCAAAAGCCATCTTATGAAAGATGATGTTATGAAACAAATGAGAATAAAGTTGTACAAATAGGAGAGAACATTGTCAGTATTACATTTTCAAGTGACTTTTTTGGTTATAAATCATTTGCTGACATCAAATGTCAACAGAATCCATTCATAGATCCAACTTAGAATGACACAAAATGCTTAGGAGTTGAAAATTTGTTGCAACTAGCATGAATGCATTTATTCATATAATTTGACTATCTTCAAATTAAACAATTCACCATTTATCCTTGATCTTTATACCAGCTTCATTAACAGAGATGGGTTTAGCTATAGAAAAATGTAACCTTGTATCATAAACTACCTACATGGCTTTATGTGCAGCAGTTGCAAGGAGTTTTTCGGGGGGGGGGTGTTGTTGTTATTGGTGGTGGTATGTTTGGATTTGTTTGGGTTTTTTTTAATATGGTCATTTATTGAGCATTGTGAATGTGCTCAGCCCTGTACTTTAAACCAATGAAGGCTGCCCCATGGGACTTCTGTTCTTAGTGCAGTTCGGGCACACAGAATTTAGCCTGCTGATTTACCATGTCGGAACAGATTTTCTCTCTACTTTCGCCCTGTCAGACTGTAGTTCTTTGTTATCTGGCAGAGGCAGCTTCTCTACTCAATGAACCAGTCAGCGACATCGCCGTCCTCTGCAATGTTTCCACAGCTCCCTGTAGAGTCTAACACTGAACGAAAGCAGGGAGAGAAGTATACATTATCCATATTACTACCCATAATTATGGGTCCATCTAAATAAATAACCACGATCCTGGAGAAGAGAATGAGAGTATGGCCGATCCTCGGGGAGTACACTACTGAAAGAAGACTGTGCCCCCAGAACGGTGAGGTCTGTATGGCACTCATACTCATAGCACAGCCCAGGACCTACATTTGGGGGAGTTTTCTTTGCACTCTTTTCAAAACAGGTCCATGCCCTAAAGGCAAAGCCTGCTCTCCAGATGGAAAATAGTGAGGTAACCGGGCTTCAACTACAGACCAAACAGCCAAATGTCTTCACCAAAGCTACCCTGATTTATTTATTTTTACAAGGTTTTGATTAATTTTGTTTGAGCGAAATGGCTGCTATTTCTGCCTTCGCTCAGTTTGAACATGTTTTAATAGAGGATTAGTCTCCTCAGGCAGGTGCAAGGAAAGTGCTTACAGGATACGACAGTGAAAAGAACCGGCCGGTAGGGAAAAAACCTCAACATGTTGTGGTATAATGAGCCCATTTAAACAGAAGTGAATGTTTGACATTTACATTTCCCTGTCTCCTGTACAAGGCCAGAACAATGTTCTGAAAATATAAGTGTGGTGGAAAATATTTTCCTTAAAAAAAAAAAACCCTTTAATTTATTAAGCCTCCAGCCCTGACAGCTTGTCATGGGAAAAACTGGGTGCGCTTCATCCCTAGGGACAACTCTGTTCTCAGTTGTTCCACAGATCAGCTGTGGTGTCACTTCAGAGAAAAGACACCTGCTCCTTTCTCAGCCAGTGGTGAAACAACCAACAGTATTTAAAAATTAACAAAAAATTAAAAGGAAGAAAAAAAAAGAAAGAAAGTAAAATTGATGAAAATTAGAGATGGTGGATAGGAGAATTACAAGAGAGGGAAAAAATTAATAAAGCCTATGTTATTTACTCTAACTTTCTAAAGCCATGACTAATGCATAATTTAAATATGTTTAATTAATTAATCCAGTAAATGGATACCCGGCAATTTCAAGGAGCTAGCAAATAAGCTAAAATAGATTACATTATCAGAATAGACAGAGAGCATGCCCAATAATATCTGAGCTAATTTGTCTGTTAAGTAACACATTGTTTCACTTCAAATTCCTCCTTAAAACCTCTTTGCTCTGTTGCACCTGTGAATGGTGAGATTTATGGTTTGCAAAGAATACTACTTATTATGTTGGCAAATTTTGTCTCATTGTCTTCCGTTTTGTACTATTTGTACTATCTTGCAGTAACACATAGCACAGGAATTTCTCTAATCTGTTTAGAAGGAGTCTAGCACAGTGGGCTTCTAGTAAGAACAAGGGCTTGTAGATAGCACACTAATACTGCTAATAAATTAATAACAAGAATGTCATTGAGTAGTTCATACTTTGGTTTAGTTCTTGAAAGGCACAGTCATAATTAAAGATACATTTTCTAGTTAGCTTTCTAAGAAAAGTAAAGCGTAAGAGAGACTTTTCATCTCTATGATAAATATGATCTGTAGTATTTTTCATTGTCTTAAAATTTTTTAGGAGATGGATGAATACATAAAAAAGAAAGAACAACAACAAAAATGAAAGACTTGATATCTATGTGAACAAAACTATTTAGGCAGAACAAAAGCTGGTCTGGGTGTCTGCCAAAATTCCTATCCAACACGGATCCCTCTAGGTTCAGCTAAACTTGGTTTTGATGATGGCAAGAGACACAGGGGAAAAAAGGAAGGAATATAGCCATAGCAATGCAGTTTTGTGGCAGCAGAAGTGATGTAGGGACTTCTACAGGAACAGGTTGTGCTGTGGTGAGAACTGTAGTGAATGAGAGTGAAAGTGAGGAAGTCTTCATAAGGATGTTTTTTGACCTGCTTATGAACCAAAATACAATAAATGAATAATAAAATGACAAAGGAAAGTTTTACATCAAAAACCAGGGGAAGGTAGGAAAACAGTGAAGACTTCACAAAGAAATCTGATCCCATCTGTGTCTCTCCCAGAAAGATTAAGATAAATTCAGAAATGATTTTGATCCTTCGATAAAGTCTTAAACCTTCTTAATAAACCAGAACCAATCTTGGCTTAAATTCAAAAGGCCAATGTGTATTTTTCAATTGCTGACATCTGAATACCTCATTAGTATGTTCAAATTGTCACTCAAATGGCTGTTTTAGTTGCCTAAGTGCTGATTTAACAGAGCAAATGCAAGATTTGGCAGTATTGTTAAGGCACCCATGTTTGAAAATTGAGTGCTGACTTTGAATTATATGTGACTATATTTGTGTCACTGTTCAGTGAAAACAAGCCTTCTATCTATCCATCATGGCAATTCTTACATCAAAACCTGAGGTACTGTACACAATCAACCTATCAGATGCTACACTGCATGTAGGTTTTGCCTTTGGTTTTTGTTTGGGGTTTTTTGTGTTTTGTTTTTTGGGTTTTTTTAAACTCATTTTACAGGAAAGCACCTCACATCATTGTTTCAATTTTAACTGTTCCTTTATAATTAAGACTTCAGTTCTTGAGTATAATGGCTGATGTCAGTTTGAAGGAAAAAGGCCAGAGAACAGCCCTGTAGTTAGCAGAAGTAGCAAGACCAGAGGCTTAAAATGTCCAGAAAGGATGAACAAAGGAAGGGTTAAAGGTACCCTGAACGGCACCCTTGCAGATGACAAGTGGATGATGACTAAGGAAAACCTGTTAGATAGTTGCCTTCTTTTGAATCCACATTCTGTAGATAGTAAACTATTTAAAATGCAGATCTTTAGGTGAAAATCTCTCTCTTAAACATTGAACACAGCACTGACCAGTCTGGGATTTTCAGCTAGGCTGTGTCACTAAATATTGAAAGATATGCTGCAAATTAAAAGAAAACAAAACAAAACAAAACACCACAGCAACAACAAACAACAAAAACCTCAAGACCTCTTCTGTTATACGAAACCCATCTGATATTATCAGATAAAGTTGTTTGAAAATACAGATGAATTTGAAAGTGTAATATCCCTTTAAAGTGAAAGTTAACTCATTTGGTTAATAAATGGTTTATCCTTGTAAGACTTTTATAGTAGTGTGGGACAGTTTTGTGGAACAGAAGGAGCCTCCTTCTCTATAGCTTTTCTATTATTATTATTCTCTATAGCTTCTTTATAGCTTATCTATTATTATTAACTGCAAGCACACGTTTGCAAAGTATTATTATTCAAACCTATCAATGCTAAAATTCCTTTTCAGCTAATCTGCCCTCACAGCTTGAAACACACTGGCGGTTCTTGAACTACTGGTGTTTCATCCAGACAAGCTCTGGCATAATTCCAACAATGATTCTGACCCTTAAAAGTCCTGGGACTTCAGTTAAGGCCAGTCAATCACACTGAAACGTGACAGATCTGTGGTGTAGGCAAATACCATGGAGAGGCTATGACGCTGCCCTCACACTCATTGTAACTTACTCCTCTGAAAAGTCTTGGATCAGATTTACAGGGCAGTATCACTATTTTTTTAAGGAAGAAAAACAAAGGTATGGTTTATTCTTGCATAAAGATGCACAATGAGGAAGTGCCTTCAAAAAGTGAACATATATTTGTCCACATGAACCACAATCACAGTGGGATGCACAGATATTTGACTGTCCAAATGTGTGCATACAAAATCAGAATGAATTGTTGAAAATAGACATGTTCTTCAATGAGGCATTTTTAGTTTTTAAATTGATAGTGCCTATTAAATGCAAACTGTTTTGCATTTTTACAGTTAGCAAATGTCAATAAATCCATGGCATGTAAAAGGGCACTGCTACTATGGCAGTTATTGGAATTCTATACTTTGTCAAATATATGTACCTCTTAATTCAATAATCTTTAAAAGCAATACCCATTGTGGTTTACAGTATGACACCTGACCTTTTGTTAATGTCAAATACCATTTTACTTTAGCATGGAAAATTATTATATTTCTATAAATATAATCATTATTCTTGGAAAAAATGTATTAAAGAAATGGAATAGAAAACTGATCAACTAATCAATTATTTCACATGACAGTGATTTTATGTATTATTGTTGCCATTTCTGTGAGTAACCTAAACAGGCCCATGGTACAAAAGAAAACAGAAACTGGAAGTCAAAATTCTGCCTGTAATACTGGCCTCTTAGCTGAGAGTAGATAAAAAACAAAATTCTGTTGTGCTGATTGGCAAGAAGAATGTAGCATTAAGTTGTTTTTCCAGCCAAGCTAGATAAAATCTCTGGCAATGGTTATACAATATGTGGTTTGGAACTTTTCTTAAAGGTAGCTAAGTTAAGTACAATTTACAAAATACCTATTTAGTTGTGATAGATATCTCCAGTTCTGCCTTAAAAGCAAGCTAGCAGCAGGGGAGATAAAGAATTCAGTTCCACATCATTAGGAGATACAGAAGTTTTTTGCTGCCCTAAGCAAATACACTTGCCACTGAATGAAACGTATCAGTTAAGCCTGAGTCTGTTGCTTGACCAGCGTATGCATGTACATTATCTATCAATATATGCTTCTCTTTTCATGTTGACAGGATAAATCTCATTGATTCATGTGGGCATTTGTGTTAGAGGGAGAGTGTGGGTTAAAAACGGACTCTGAAAATATGTGTATTTTTTACTTATCTCTATATATGTAAATATAGGAAGAGATGCATTCCTACTGAGCAGCTGGATTGTGCTGAACAGTCTTGCACAGAGAAGTGTATTGTCTTTCCTGTCAGGATAGACCAAGGCAGACTTTTGCACTGTGGAAGAAAAGCAATGTACCTTCTTTTTGTTTATGATGTGCCTCCAATGGTGCTGCGTGGGCCAGAAAATTATTCTTTAAATAGCAACCTTCTTCACCTTCCATACTTGGCATTGACATTGTTTTCTTTATGAGGTAAAGTGTAGAAAGATACAACACAGTCTTAGCGTGGCTTAGCAAGAGAGTAGTGCCAGATTTAGACTTTGTTTATGACATAGTTCTTTTATGAATATGCAAGCAAAAATCAAAAGACTCTCCAGCTTGCAAAAAAGAATTCATTATGAAACCCCACAACAAACCTAATGAGAACTTGAACAATTCCTGATTCAAACATTATATTAGAGGGCAAAAGAGTAGGAGAGATGAATCAGTTGCCTTACTAATGTATGAAATAATGGAGGCATCAGCTGCATTCATGGGTATGGAGAACATGAGATTATTTTGGAAAATTTATGTGGACGTTTTAGGTTCTCCAGGTTTCTGCATGTTATTTATAAGGAGAAAAATGGGTTAAAAACTAGGAGTCAGGATATGGCTATTTGAAACAGCCTTTCAGCTCCAGAAGTCTCTTTGCTAAAGAGAATAAAGTCTCAACCACCTAGACAGTAATTTTTAAAAATGAACCACCGTCTAGAGAAGAGAGAATTTGCCAGAGACAGCATTTTATTACTGCTGTTACAGACTTTGCTAAATTTGGCCTGGACTTTTTGCCCCTAGACATTCAGTAATTGAAATGACCAATAGAGGCTATGGCCATAGCTTCAAAAAAAGCTGTGTTGCCTACTTGTAATTCACTGCTGGTTGCTTAGCTTCCCTTAAAAGTCAACTCCTCATTTACAGTTGATATAAGTCTTTCCGTAAAGGCTGGAGAAAAGGTAATGTGACTTATGAACCTGCTTTTCAGGACACAGACAAAAGTCTTCCTCAGGATCTCACTGAATTGGTTGGTGCTGTTTTCCATCACGGGAAGCTGCTACCCTCGAGGTCTGACAGAGGAAGGAGGTCATGTGAGTGCTTTTCAATCCATTTCAGACAAAATGAGCTGGGTCAGCTCATACTCACCTTCAACAGTCCATTAAGCTTTCCCAGCTCATTTTGCCTGCAATGCAAAGGAATGTGTACACAAACTTCTCCACAAGCAGAGATGGGAGGATGGCAACTTCTGGCAGAGGAAGGCGACAGACCACTGGGGAAGAGTCATTTTCCATTGCTTGCTCAGGAATGCTTTTCCATGAACTCCAAGTCAAAGCAGACAGAGCATTACCTTTTATGCAAGGCAAGCTAAAATCTAGCCTGATGAGGCTATTTGAGATGATTTTGTAAAGGCTGGCACTCAGTAGAGAATCTTTCACAAAAAATCAACAGTTAACTGACAACCATTTTAAATAGGAGTTGATCATAGAAAAACTCTTAACTTTAAAAACAAAAAGTGAATGTTTAATTCAAATCTTACCTGCAGCTTAATATATGGATATGAAAGCAGGAAATCTACCAGATTTACTGACAGATATCTTTGGAAATAAAAGCCTTTGAAAACAACTAGGTATTAAATGACAATAAATTAATTAATGTAAATAAATTACAAATGACAGGACTTACTGGAAAATTCAACAAAAAAATCTGACATTCATTAGAAAAATGGATGGAAATATCTGAGAACTATGGGTCTATCCACTGAACACTTTCAAAGACTGAAAGACAGCAGGGAAAAGGAAAAACACAGAGAGTACTCTGGACAGATAAAGACAAAGGGCCCTGTATATCCTTGACCACAGCCTAACAAACCAATGGGGTTTGATGGTACAAGATGGTACAGAGTCTTTGGACAGAACCGCATACAAGCATTTAATTTCAAAATCAGCTTGAAAAACATCTGTTATTTCATGAGAATCTTAAATGTACAGTTTTGTCCAATAGGCCACTAAAGCCTGTATTTAACCTCTAACAGATGAATTGTTCCTACCCTCACATCTCAAGTAAATGTTTTAGCCTTGGGATTTCAGGGCCTATAAGCCCAACTATGAAAAGTCCTCAGGCCCAAATAAAGTATTTGGTGTCACACATAGGTCTGCTTCCCCACATAATAGCTAGCGTGTGTGGAACCATGTCCTGAGCCGGACACAACAGCTAAGAACAATAAACCTAATGGCAGCCTGTAAGGGGCACTAATTTTAAGGCATATTACTATGTACTACACAAGGATCTTGCACATGTCATCTTCTCTTTTCCGTTGCAAATTTATCTCTTTTAATGTGAGAGAATGAAGCATGGAAAGAGATAAGGAAGGGAATATGACACTGGAAGCCTAACTGGTTTAGCTTAAAATGCAGCAGCACCTACTGCTTTGTTGAAGGAATGTAACCTGCTGGTGACAGCAATCATGACTTGACAGAGGATCAATCACAAGAGTTGCAAGTGCTTTGCCCTTTTTCTGATATGTGACAGTTTTGGAAAACAGCATCCTAGATAATCCCTTGTGGGACAACTTTTTGGATTATCTCTAGTGACCCTAGTTTTCCTACACAAACATGAATGTGCTTCATATTATTAGCCCCAGTTAGGATAATAGCCTTGGTAACAACGAGATGCAGAGTAACTAAGGAGCTTTACTGTGTTTGGCAGTTACAAAAGGCACCTTGAACAAACAGAATAAAACAACAACAAAAAAATGCTTAACGCTACCTGCAGCTGCACTATGCAACTCTGGTGGGAACAGTTTTACTGACTGTGAGGAGTTTGATTCACTCCTTGCATTTCTTCTGTACAGCACAACTTTAATGAAATAGCCAGTTTAGTTTCCTTCCAAAATTCACACTTACATTAGTTTAAAATTGGAATATCACAGCAATGAGCCAGACCCCTTTTATTTGGCCTGTGTTCATCCTGTAACTACATAAGTGGCTCCTGCATTAGCAAAATCTTCCGTGCCCAATGACTAGAAGAAGATTTGAAAGATTAGGACACACAAAGTTTTGAAAGGATTTGCCAAGTTTGACATTTGCACCTGTGTAACTAGCAAAGGACAAAGTTTAGCCCTTAATATTATTTTATCCTGGCAGCATTTTAATATATCCTGGTTTGATTTTGCATCAACTTCTAACTCCTTAACAGTTTTAAATATGGTTGTGACTTACCGCTGGGGTCACTGAACAATGTTAGCTAAACATCCAGAGTGTGATATTTGATTACAGTTAAGCTTTTCCAAAAGCCAAGAGGAATCCACGAGGAAAATACTAGAGATGGAATTTTTAAAGAGTCTATATGGCTACAAATTCATATAGCGTATTAACATATATTTTAAGGATATTGATTCCAAAGAAGAAATGCACCCACAAAGAAAGACCCAAGATAAAGGCTAATGTGTAAATTGCTTTAAAAACTGTAGTTACTGTAATTACATGGAGCATTTTACAAGCAACTAGGGACTGCTTTGGATAGATGGCTGAAATTTAATCAGTATCTGGCACAGATTGCCTTTCTTCCACACCTCACATTTCTGAAGTACTATTCTAGGGAAACCTGCTGGAATTGTGAGCCTTTATTATCACATTTGATCTCTCTACGCAGTTTCCGAAAGAGTGACTTTCCCAGATCTCACAGAAGATATGGGTCTGGAACCTTTTTCTCAGGAGTATATGTCTTTCTTTTCATTTTTGGGCATACTTCATTCAACTATCCAGGCTCAGGTTTGTAATCACATGAAACATTTTGTATGAAATGCAGAAAATGTTGATTTGTTAATGCCACAACTCGAGACTACAAGATAAAGGAAGCATGCACAGCCCTTTGTACTCAGAGGACATAAACACTTGTGCTAAACCTTTTATAAAATACAACTTACTTCTTGTACAGGCTTTATTTTGTTATTTGTATTAGCTGTCAAGAAACTGTCAGTTAAGAAAAGGGAGCCCCAAATGATCTATGCCTTTTAAAGCAAGAAGGAAACAGAAAATAATTAGATATGGTAAATGTGAAAATTGATCTGTCTGAAGAGTGTGCAGTTTACAAGCAAGAAATCAATCAGTTTACACCAAACAGATTAAAATCATGTATCATTATTTTTAATGGTTCAAGATGTAAAGGTCTGAAAGTCTAAATAGAATTCTTGATGATTACTTTTATTAAAATCCTAAGTATTGGAAGATATACAATGGCTATCTAGATTGATTTCTATATTATCTGCTTTGTAGAAAAATAATATCCTTGACTTGCTGCTTGTTGCTAGAATCCTCATTACTATGCCTAATGTACTCTGTCCCTGGAGTAAATTAAAGTGTTTCCTTCTTTTGTACTGTAGTTTCCTTAAAGTTGGATTCTTAGAAATACTGGGACTATGCTGTGACATCTGAGTTCTGCAGATCAATTTATAGCAGTTAAAGATCATGAAGAATTGCCCATTAAAACAGTTACTATTTGACAAATAACAACATTTGTGTTTAGCCTGGATATTTATCAAGCAGACAGAGCACTTATTCCTGATGCCTGAATGAAGGTCTGCATGAACAAACTTATTAATCAGTTAGTGCCTGGTTTTAAACCACCTGTCTTATTTAAAAAAAAAAACAACAAAAAACAACCCTCACTTTCACATGTATTAAAATTGCAGTCCTGATTTGATAGCACTGGGAAGTGCCTATGTCAAGGTGTCATAGCCATGGGCCATACCACTAAAACCCAGTAAAAGTTCTGATATAAAACCCCCAATTTTCTTTTTCTTTAGAAAAGCTTACATACTGTTTTAATTTAAGAATAGGGATCTGATAGGTTATACATATGCATATTGCATTTAGGCATACAAAAACTCAAGCAGTTCATGATTGCATTTCCTCAGATATAGCAATAGTGCTATGTTACTGAAGTCAATGGGAACATTGCTACTGACCTCATTAGCTTTTCAGAGGTTGGAAACTCTGATTCACAGCACACTTCAATATTTAAAAAGTTCTAAACTAAAAATGATCTTTGTACTATTTCTTAACTATTTGTGAGCGAAAAACATTTTTTTAAGCAAATATTTTGACAAAATGAAAATGTTTCATTTTAATTTTGTGTTGTATAAGATTGTGTTATCGAAGACATGTAAACGAAAATAATTTCTAGATAAAGGTTTGTTCTGAAAACACCAATGTGTTACCAGTTTCCCTCCTGGTTTTGTTTCCAAAGAAAACACCAGTTAAACTGACACCATTTTGTGGGATTTATCAGCACTGCCGGAACTGCATTCTATAAAAGAAGATGGTTTCATCAAAGCTGTTCCAAGCAGCTTAGTTATTGAATCCACAGGGAAAAAAGCAAGCTTTACGTAGGTCCCAGTTACAAAGAGTCTACTGTTTGCTAGTAAGGGATCAGCATAACTAAAATAAAGAGGTATGGATAGGACAAAAGTTTCTAAGGAAAGCTTTGTGGTTCATCATCCTACTTAATTTCTCTGAGGATTGTGTAAGAGTTGTTAAATGTTGTGGATTTCTGTTCAAATTAAACACAGTATATGACTAATTTCTGTTTACTGTTCAAACTACTAGAGGTATAGCACGTATTTTAACAGCAAATTATGAATTTGACCCCTACATTTTATTGTACATATTCTGCATGCAGTGTCAACTCTGGTTCTTAAGGACAAGTTCAAAATCCAAGGAACTTATTTCAAAAGGGAATGAATAATAGCAGTACCATTTTCTTCCATGCATAATTATATTCTGTGTTTATAGAGCATTTAGTTTTCAAAGCTATATACAAATATTAACCAAACAGTCATCACAACATCCTTGTGTGCCAGGTTTTACACATAAAGAAATGAGAAAAAAAAAAAAAAGAGATATAAAATACAGTGCCTAGCACTTCAATCCTATAACTGGGGTTTCAAGCTCCTAAAGTAATGCAAATAACAATAATGGTATGGGAGAAACCTTTCAAGTTTGAGTGTCTAACTGGCTTGATTTTCATAGGTTTAGACTTCTGAGCGCTCACAACTGCCTTTGAAGTCGATTGAAAATGTGAGTGTCAGCACACATTAAAATCAGACCACTAATTTAGATGCTTAAATATGGAATTTAAATTCACAACTTAAAGTTTTCAAAAATTCACCTAGGTGACTTTTCCAAAGGTGCCTTGCAAACCAGTGTTGGAACTAGGAGATTCTTAATTTCCAACACCTTGTCTTCACAGAGATTCCAGCCCAGATGGTATGGGCTAAACAAATCACTTACAGAATGATAGATCTACACAGCTGAAGAAAATTGGTGTGGGCAGGGACTACTACCCACTATCATAGTCCAAAGATTTGTATGAGATACTGCAAGAACAAGAGAAAAGTCCCTTCGTCCCAGAGCAGCCTAATTGCAAAAATAGCTGATACAATGCTGCTTCAGGGAGAGGACTCTAAAGAAGTCTGGTCATTTTGCATAAACTCGTCCTCCCACCCACTTGCATGTTAACCTGCTACCATGTTACAGAGAAAGCCCTCACAAAACTGACTGGAATAGCTGTGTTATCGTCTACAAAACTCCTATGGTTTAGCTTGCTTTACACTTCTGAGAAGTTATGCACCAGATTGTCCTGTCCAGTGGCCTAAGGTCACTTCCTCAGCTTCAGTGGAGCAAGCAGAATTTTTCTTTCTATGTACGTAGGACCCAATTCTAGTCGTTACTGTAAGGATATTATTGAGAGAAGAGAGACTATGAAGAGCATCTTCCTCATCATCTGACAGTCACAGGAGATGGCCACAGTACAGAACGGGTGTTGCTTGATCTGCATGGCTTCCTAGCTTTGATGAGGTGGCCAAAGCTCCCTTTTACGTTATGTCTGTAGCAAGACCCAAGGCATAATGACTTGGACACACTATAACTCCCTAAAATTGAAATAAAGGTTAGAGCTGGTGAATTCTGTCTAGGGCCAACTCTCTGTGTAGATATGTCTCAGGATATGTCTAACTTAGAAAGTACTGCCGCTCAATAGGAGTCAGTTTGTAGTGTGAATCGTCAAACACTGAGAACCCAACATATGTGTCATGCATATTTCACAGTATTTTAATCTGGGCTAGTTCTAGCTTGGTCCTGTGGTCTGAATGCCTACAACTGGTCAAATCCTGTCAGAGGCACTCCTGAAACACATCCTCTAGCTTAGTGATATCCAGAAGGAACAAGGCTATTTTTGGATGTGGGCCAAAGCTCAGTGCTTTGGGAGGATAAGGAGATTTCCTTCAAGAGCGCACTCCTAATTTATGGGCATCCTCACGGAGGTACACCCTCCATGCACTCCCATGTAGTAGCTCTGTAGCTTGGTTCTTCCAAGGCCAGCATACATCAGGAGTTTGCCTGCAGCAGAACTCTGTAAGGTGAGCACTAGTCAAACGACTCAGGCCTACAAACCTATGAAACAGAGGAGAGGTAGAAGCTGGGACTTACAATAAGCTAAGCCCCGTTATTACAAAAAGTTGTTTGATCCTTTGAATGATCAGGAACAGATACTACAATCTCGCTTGCTAAAGCCCCATCTGAAAGTCCTGCTCATACCCAACTGACCTTGAAAGAATGAAATAATGGACTAATGCTGTAGCTGTACGAAAACTGCATAAAATTCAAAGAATGTCATAAATACGGAAAGTTTACCATGGTTCAGTGTATTTTTTTTCCATTACATTTTGGGAGAGAATGAGGCATATGAACATCAGAAAAGACTCAGGTTTAATTGTGATGCTTGCAGCTTTAATTATGAGCAACCCCAAGACTCTATGTTTACAGAAGAGATTACCTACATGTTATTTGAAAACCATTGGGTGTGAGTTTATAGTGGTAACAGGCAAGTCTAATTTTCTTTCATATTTAGGATTTAATAGGTACAGAGTGCTGCCCAAGGGAAAAAAAAAATGAACAAGTAGTAACTTGATATTTATTCTACATAGCCGTGAAGAAAGCTTAAAGAAATACACAAAGTCTGAAACATTGACATGTATAACTATTTTAATTGTAGTGTTGCTTTTCTAATAGACTTTTCAACTATGGTACAGGTTGAAATAGTTGCAACACTTTCCAGCCAAAAAAAGCCACCCCAAAACCAACCCCCAAAGTCCCAAACCCACCACAAAAAAATCTGTTTGGAAAAGCTTATAGTAGAATCATAAAAACTTCACCAAGTTAGTACAGTCTGAAGTTAAGAATAGGGTATTATCATTTTGTATAAATAATGCTGTCTTTCCTAAGCCAGTTCATTTTGTAAATATGGACTCCTTCCACTTCTGATATTTCTCATCTATCCTGGAAAATATTACTGAAGAAACCTCAGGTGTTTTCAAGTGCAGAGATCCACAGCCCTGCCATTTTGACTGCAGTAAGTGACCAGGAATATGGTGTAATGAACAGGGCAGTGGCGGAAATCCTAAAATCTCCTAAGCCCTCCTGGTAAATCCATGTCTGTAGAAACAGCAACATTCCTACAATATAAGCACTGTTACTATTTTTCCTTTTTTTGCAGATGGAAGTGGAGGCACAGTCAGTGTAGGTGGTTTACCCAAGAACATGTGGAAAGTTTGTGGCAGAACCAATATGTGGAGTGCAAGTTTATCCTTGCTCTTAGTTTATGCTCACTTACATCTGGATCTCCTCCTGACACTAGACCTTGAAAGGCTGACTCGTTATAGGTTCTTTAATATGCTTAAGCTAAAACCTATATGAAACATACAGGCCATTATTTTAAATTAACTTATCTATTTTTACAGTGCATAATTTTCATTTCATCGATATTTATATTCATAGCAAATGTATTTGGTGCCTCAGTTCCTTTTTTAAACACAAGAATTGTCATTTGTGTTGCATTTTAAGCCAAATTAAATTATAAAAATACTCAGTTGCGTAACTATCAACACCACAGTATTTCTTCTTATTACGGAGACAAACAAGGAGTACATTGGAAAAAAAAATTGTGAATCTCATTTCTGATCCTAATGAAGCAAGTAACCCATTATACCAAGGTTAATTTGTTGACTCATGATTTCCACTTATCCAATGATATACTGAATCATATGAACAAACCTCTACATCTAATCAGGTTTTTTTATTGAATCCTGACCTTTTATACACCTTCTTCTTGATTATGAATGACAGTGACCTTTATCTAATTTAAAACACACATACTGATGCAAAAATATGCAAAGTACACATGTAAATTCTGAATTAAGATGAAGATGTGCATAATCTTCCGGGGAGAAATTGCTTTAGAGAGAGATGTTTATATTAGGGCCAATTGAAGGTATGTGGGGAGAAAAAGTGAATTAGCCAAAACTCCGATGGGTTTGGAGGAACAGCTGTGGAGATACTGAAGTCTGTTTAGATTTTCTCAGCTTCTATTTAGAATCCTGAAATGTCAATATAAATATCAATTTTTATTATGCTATTCAGAATTTTACGGCATTCATGGAATGATCAAAATGCAATAAAGTCAGACAAAATACCTCTTCACCTGAGATTTGGCAAACTGTACCTCAGTATTCCATTTATGTTTCACTCAAAATACATAACATTCATTTTCTACAACACAAAAGCTGGGTCAAATTCACAACATTGTAAAAGCTGGCTGGTTCACTTTACCATTTATCTCATTAAAGAAGAATAGTATAAGCATCATCTGGAGATGGTCTTTTTAGTTCACGATATAACTAGGAACTGCTGTAAATACTGAAAAATAAATAAACAAATACAAGAGGAGTGACTTCCGGGGAAAAAGAACTCCCTAACTTTCCTTTTGCTTTTTACTGTTCATCACTAATGGGTCTGCATTGAAATTACTAAAGATGAACCCAGCCATGGGCACAGTCTGAACTGCTGTGTAATCCTATAATCCACCCTCTCTTTTCACAAGTCATTCCTTCCTCTGAATTGCTGTGAACCTAAGTGGTAGATCAGCCGCTTTGCTCTAGCCTCTCTCTTAAAAAAAATATTTAAATATATATGTGTACATATATACAGAAAACTTGCAAAACTCGGTGTAACGACCGTCAAAGCAAAAATCTAACAAACGCATTCCTCTGAGAGACTCCAACCAAACAGTACCTGGCATTAGCATGTACTTTCATGATTAACAACAGGGGGTTGTCAGACTGCTATTTCTGAAATAAACAGATTTATCCTGACAGATAATCAGCAGTTTGCACTACCTAATACATGTTATCATCCACCACTGACATCATTACATTAAAAGCACACTTAGTATAATCTTTTGTAGGAAATTAAACAGGTTTTATGATACACTTTTGGTGGATTTTTTGGGGGGATAGAAGGAAGCTGGGGGAGAGACTGGAACATTAGAGAAAAGATATATGCCAAACAAGACGAGGAAGATCCCCAGAAATGCCATGCTGTATTTAGTTTTTGACAATCTATTAATGTAATTCCTAAATAAATTAAACCCAAATGTTCTGGCTGTAAACCATGTCTTGTACTTTTAAGCAGCCTTTTATAATGTCCTTGGCTGTCCCTCATATTACCTCAATACTCTTCTGTGTCTGTCTGTCTCTCTGTCCTGCATACTCCACATAAAGACTGGCCACATAACACACATTTGTGAAACACTTCTGATCTTGCCATTTATAGACATATTTTTGAGGCTGGTTGGTGGACTTTGGAAGACCAATGATTTCGAGCATTGCCTGCATAGTTTTCTGCCAAGCTCAACATTTATCTTCTTTAATTTTCAGACGTCTCTCTGTGGACCACCCTCCCTCCCCTGAAAAAGGAGACACCAGGTTACACATAACTCACTGGACAGGAAGTGCAGAAGCTACTGAAACTATGGAAAAGTTCAGTGCATACAGTTCCGTGACCTGCAAGAAATGTGGAACAAGGTCGCTTATACATGGGGTCTCCGTGGATCCCCTTTTCTGAGCTGCTTGCTCACGCAGCTGGCTCTTTCTGCAGTGATCAAGTTTGGACTCAACATGGACAATGAAGTTTTAGTACGAAAAACTGAATATGCCTCCCCTGTATCCTCCAAGTAAGCCATTCTTGCCTCAGCTGTAAAGATGATGGGAACTATATAGCCTCAGGTTTACCGGAGCAAATTCTGAAATGTCTTTCCTTTTTTAAATTTCAGGTTGTCAATTAACATTATACTATTACTGTTCTACGAACTTACCTAACGCAGCTAGTGCAAAGACTAGGTAACAGAAATTGCATATGGGAGTGGTTACTTGACTTTAACAAGTATTTCATCCTCTTCCTCAGAGTGCAGTTTTTAACTCATAGACTATTCTGCAGGGGCCACTTACATATCAAAGTCCTGGCTCCAGTGGCCTGTTGTGACTAGCTTTATTTCTCCAGAGACACAACCTGCATCCCTCTTCCAGTCCTTTGTCTCACATGGGATGCATTTTGTCTCTTCTGCCTTCCTTCTTTGTAACTTGGTAGGAAGAGAAGTAAGAAATAGTGGCTAGCTACTGAGGGACTTTTATCCATTCATGGTCATGCATTTTCACGTAACATTCCCCCTAAGTTTAAAAAATCCCCCACCCCACCCCCAACCAAACTGGCAGAATTAAAACAGTGGGAGGGATGAAGTCCCTTAAATGACAAATGTAACCTTTAAATAAAGAAGCGGCAGCATCACACAGACTTTAAATAAATCTTAATTCCTATGTACTCTTTGTCTCTTACAAAACCTAACCTTTGAGAAATACGTATGTATTGGTTAAGCATCTCTTACTCTTCTTTTTCCCTTTGTTCCTCTCCCTAACATTTTAGTTGCAGTTGTTAAAACTAATACAGAATTTTGCCACAGATCTTTTGCCTCAGGTACACTGGACAAAATCACGACATCTGATACTCTGATGTGGAATGGAGAAATAAATGTTAATCTAACCAAGTGATTTCAGTGGTTTATTTTATTTTTATTTCTAAAAGTGTTGAATTTCTACTGACCCACATTCTGCATATTTCTTGTGCTCAGTGATGTTTGAGGTTGCTTAGATTTTCGTTTGCATTAGATATTTTGTGTCCAAAGGTCAAATGAGCATTGCTTTTGAGTCAGATGCCTACTGGCTGCATTTCTAATAGTTAATCTTCTCATACTGAGAGAAATAAAAAAGTGGGAGACAGTTCAAGCTATCCCAAATAAACAGACAGAAGTAAAGCAACAATTACTTTTCCTGTGTGGACTGCTCTTGCTCATTTCTCCTCAAGAGATAACACTCTCTGACATAACGTCAGATAACTATGTTCAATGTTTCACAGACTTGCCATTTAAAGATTCATTTCCACTCCACTTATTTTCTTTTTATCTGCCCCTCTTTTGGTGCATTTCATCTGTGAAAATTTTCATGTAGACTCCCCAGAACAGGTATTGGGGAGAGAGGGAAGCAAAAGGCTCCAGCGTGACTTAAAACACCTCTAGAAATCATAAAGGGAGTACGACAGGACAGAAAAATGAAATGTTCTCATGAGAATAGTTGTTTGCATAAAATTCTCAACTGTTACTAAAGCTTCAGTGCAGTTCCTGGGGAAGATGGATATATAAAGCCTCAGGTTAATTTCAGTCATTACCAAGCATTTTACATCTGCTGAAGAATTCCAAACATATAAAAGGATGTCAATCTCAACCTTTAGACCAAAATAAATAAATAAATAAGAGGCAACTTCAAAGGCTGTCAGTAGGCAAGTTAGGGATCTGATTCAGCTTTTAACTCCTAGAGGTATAAGCATGCTTTATCTGCAAAAGAAATGCAAGGTCTGTACTCTGCAACATTACATTTTAATAATCTACTTTACAGTACAAGGCAATGATACGAAAAGGAGAATATGATATAATTGTGTACGTAATTTGATGAGAAGCCGTGGGGAATGTATTCTTTCTACGCAATTACAGAAAATACTAATGACAAATCATTGACTGAAGACTTTGTTGACAATTAGATTTCCCATTTATAGCTGTACATTTTCCCAAAGGCTCTACCGCTCTACTTTTTAGGATTCTCAAATTTTCTTCCTTCTCTAGAATTTATTTAAGGTATAGTTCAGCAAATGTACCTGCTTAGAGCTGAAAACAACTAAGGCCTTTAAGAAGTTGGATGGAACTTATTAGCAATCTCTATAGCATCCTTTTAAGATGATAATTTATCTTTTTAAGTGTCTTCTGTAAAACCAGCAGAAAAGAGCCTGATGGGACTAAGAGCCCTGCGTTATATACAGCTACAAGGTTTACTGCATCCTATAGATTCTGCTGCAAGGCACACTACAGCAGAGTATCAGGTAACTTATCCTGAAGAGATGTTTGACTGAGTTACTATAGCAATGGCAAGTTTGCAGAGGCAGAGGGAGAAACCACACCAATAGAAAAAAAGGAACTGGCTGGAGAAGGACACTGACAATCTTGTTTAGAAAACTGTATAGTATAAACTAGCCTGAAATGCAACACAAACGTTCACTCCTTTGAGAGTTCACTGAAAATACATTCAGAGGCCTCAATAATATAAACACCTGATTTCTTCTCATTTATTTCAGTGTATCAAGGAATTAAACTGAGTTACGTCAAGTAAACCTGATGAACCTACAAGGAGAATTGAGTACATAATTTGGAAGTAACTGTATGAAATGCTGTTGATGACTCACTAAGGAACACTTTTGTCCCTGTAAGACATTGGTCATTGGGTAAAAAGGTGGAAAGGAAGCAGGAAATAACTGTCTGCTGCAACAATATTTTAATCCACTTACAAAAAATCTTCCTCGGAAAGGCCTTTTTCTCCATTTTTCATATCTCCAGTGGCGAGTCATCTAATCTCATCTCTGTATATTGCTAAACTCCACAGGGATCACCTTTACTTCCCAACTTTATCCTGGCCAGAGATTCAGTCAGACAAAAGACCCTTAATGTCTTTCCTTAAGTTCAGCTCTCTTCTCTAAAATCCATTCCCGTTCTCTTTCACAAAATGAAAGAAGTCTTTTTTAGAAATGCCTTTTTTTTCCTTTCTTTTTTTTTCTTTTCTTTCTTCAGGGGAAGCCAGGATGCCTGTATCAAATCTCTCTTTTCTATAAATCAAAATTGCTTTGTGTGGAGCAAGTTGCTGGGAAGAATATATTTCTTTTTCCCTGTCTATAAAGGATTCTAAAATTTTACTTTTAAAACTCATAGATCAAAAATGCATGCTTGTTCTCCCTACATAACATTGATTTACTCAAAAAACTCTGCACTTGAAAGAGTTAATAAAAATTCTAATTACAGGATAAGAAAGAAAGGTCAGACTCCACTTACATCATTGTGAAGGGCTTTTATTACACACTGCTATAAAACATATTTCTTTTTTCAGTTGCCATCCTCACAGGGTAACCTGCATACCAATAGGATCTCCAAAATGCCATGAATCAAAAGATATTTATCTGCTAAATTCTCTGTACAGTAACCTAACAAATGCCAGAGAAAGAAAGATTGCCCTCTGCACAGTAATACTTGTGTAGATGTCTTCTTTATGCTAACAATGACAAGGCTCTCTACGTTTGTACTGTACTCCAAAATCAGAACACATTTTTTTTCAAAAAGCAGTCTGTATATCAAAGAGAAAAGATGCACATTTTAGGCACTGAAATACTTAATATAGTGAGCAAGTACTCTTTCCTGAAGCACGCTAATCCAGAAAGTTAAAATGGAAAATGTATGCCTCAAGTGCTCTTGAAGAAATTAGATAGGATATGTTTGGGAATATCTATGCCTCTCTCTCTGTCCTGGCTGGTCAACTAAATTTTCATTTTAAACTCCGTCTAAAGCTTCACGGAACTGTTACTTGATTAACTTGGGTGTGTTAGACAGTAAGCCTATACAAAAGCAGGGTGGCTCCAGATCTAATCATTGTCATTTCTTAACTCCAGCTGTGCAAGACAACAAACAAGAACTTTACTGTGGGACAAGCGTAAGTCAGAACAATTCTAATTTTTTTCAATATATTACTCTTCAAATCCATTATTTGTGATTTAACACATCCAAAGTTGTTTTTATAGTTTTAATCATTTGCATCTCTAAATTCTGACAACAAATTCAAAGAAATACACATAAATAAATGCAAGATTTACTGTCTGCTTTCATAAAACCAGTGTGTGCTGTCTGATGCATTAGTTCAATATTTCATGTGATGTATGTTCAAAGTTAGAATGTAACTTATGAAGTAGCCCGGGACTCCCCTTTTCTTAGGGAGTTTTTTAAGAATCATATTCAAATAGTTGTTTCGGAGTTGCACTTTGTTTGCAGAGCAAGCACTTCCCGTCCAACCTTTCTAAACAATGGATATTAACTGAGAACTGTGAGGGTTCCATTTCACCACTTCTGCTGGCAATTCTATTAACTATATGTTTACCTTGTGGTCTAAATTTATGACAGGCCCATTTGCAGCGAGGCCTGGAGTTTCCTTGTTTACAACACTGCAAAGTAAAAGGTGACCCTTTTATTTTTGTTTAAAACCTTTTAACAGTTTGTTTTGCTCCAAAGATAGCACCTTAATAACATTTCAGGCCAGAAAGCTCTCTTGATACTGTTTTCCTTTGGGGGGTACAGAGCATGGCATTCACTTACATAGCCATTAGAACACATTTTTAAAAGAAAATACAAACTTGGCTGAAGATTCCATTTGTAGATTAGAAAGCTGCTGTGCTAAGATCCTACCTGCCATTATGAAAAGAAAAAGAAAACGGGGCGGGGGGGTGGGGGTGGTACATAGCTAGCTAAATAAACAGTAAAACAGCCGTTTAAACAGTTGCACCTATACACACAAGTAACAAAAGCATCAGGCACCTGGCGCAATTCTATTAGGACCTAATTCTGACAATATGCATCATTATAGTGGGATCTGATAATTAGCAAACACTGGAGGCATTACATGTCTTTAGAAGAATCAGACTTCCTACCTTAGTAAGACTGATAGAAGGTAAGTCCCCCTTTAAAGAAAGTTGTAAGTAAAACCAGGCAGCAGTTGCAGTAAATTGAGTCCTTTCAGTCACTGTATACATGCAGCAGTTCTGCAATAAGGGAAAAATATAATGGGAGGAGCAGCTGTGAACGAGTGACCTCCTGAAGCTGAGTTCTCTTTGTGAATCAAGCACTGGGAGCCAGTGCCTCTGATTTGCATGGATTATCTCCACTTGAACAGATACATTTAAATTAACTGGCACAGGGGTACAGGGATAAAAAAAAAGAAAAAAAAAAGGGAGAGTAAGTGAGTGAGTGGAGGAGAGAGGAGCGGAGGAGAGCGAGGAAGGAGAGAGGAGATCGGGGCGCTTGGCTGGATACGCTGGCTCGGGCAGAGCTGTGTCTCAGAAGAGCTACAGCTCCCTCTTCATGTCACTGCTGTAAGATGAGGAAAGCTGTCATTGCGGTCGAGTTTGAAACAGATTCCCCCCCCCAGCTTCTGATGGTCCATTTGATCAAATTTCTATAAACACTTAATAACTCAGCCTGTCATGCAGCTAGGGTTTTATACTGCAAGCCTCAAATGATTATAAATCTGGTAAACCCCGCTAAATGATTTTAAACGTGGAAATATTTTGAACAGAGTAAGTAACTTGTACAAATGGAGATGGGATATTTCCAAGTGTGCCTTGACAGATTTATTATTCGTGAGTGTGCAGGTGTCCTTAAAATAGTTAAGGGAAGGCAGCATTCAAAGCAATTCTGTGCAGGAGGATCACTAACAGGATGATGGTGTGTGCTCCAGCCAGTATTTTCAATGTTATCTAAAATCTATCAAGACAAAAGAGAGACAAAAAATTTGCATTCAACCACTTCAGAATTTCTCCCTTATTACCATAAATACCACAAACATTACCTGTTGCACATTCCTGATTTGATTTAAATGCAGTACTTAAGCTGATTAGAGAAATATGAGAGTATGTTCAACCCTCTTGAACCTGCATCCAATCCAAGAGGAACCTGAACAAAACTTTCTTTTGTTTAGAGTACTTCAAATAAGTTGTTTTTACACCATGATATAGAATTTTGTGAACATCTACGTGTATTCATTCTACTCAGAAATTAGACCGAAAGTCATGAAAAGAAAGTAGAATGGCTGGTCACATGTCCTTTCATCACTGGCTGAAAACAGGAATGGATGCAATTAACATTCTTCAAGAATTATTATCTGGTGAGATTTGATGGGACAAAATGTCCTATATTAGCAGTTAAAACAGTTGAACTTTGTCTTGTAAGAGGCATGTCTTACTGTAAAATACCGCTTGTTCAGAGATCAATAGAACGAAACTCTCTACAAAGACAACTAGAGCTAAATTCTGTCTCCGGCTCATTTGCAGATCAAGCTGAGTCCAACACCGAGTCTGTTGTGTTCCTGTTCCTCACCCACATTTCTGGGCTAAAGCCCTAGGAGTTCTCTGTGTAGGATACCAACATTTACTTGTAACACATTCTCCAGAATGATGCCTCTATCTGAACAGAATATATGGTAAATACTATACTTAATCTAGTCATGAGAAATTGCTTCTTGGAAATAATCACATTTACAGTAAAATTTGCTGCAGATAAATGTTCACATAGATATTGGACAAAGTAGTGGAGAATATATTTGGATTTTATAATAAATACTATGTGACATAGTTATTATTGGTGTCTGCCTGAGCCCCATAAAGTTCTTCCTCTCAGAAATGCTCTTGGTTCACCAGAAAACGTTTGGGAGTTTGATTATTTTATTATGAGAAGGGGAGGATCCTTCAGCTAGACTCTGTATATCTGAATGTTTACCCAGATAATATTTAACCTGACTGAAATCTCATCCTTCCCTGTGCACTCTCCAAAACTTCTCAACCCTGTTCGTTGGTCATATGTTACTTGTATGTTGGACCCCAAATTTTGTTTCTTATTTTGTCGCTCGTTCTTTTTCCAGTGGCCACTCACCAGGTAATAACAGATGAATTTGACTCCAGTAGGGCACTGAGAAGTCTAGTCTCAATATCAAACCTGTATGTGATAGCTGTGGAAAGCAGCCTCCTGGCTGATAGATGGCTTTGAAAAAGATGGACTGTGAACCAAATTTGCTCCTATTACTTTGCACCCTGCAATACACTCCTCAGTCCTGCAGTATGCCAAGCTGATAATGGCATAACTATTCAGTCCCACCAACCCCATATTTCACCGGCAGCAGGGAAGCCCAGAAAAAGAAAGAAATATCCAGCAACAAGAGGGATTTTCACCTTAAAGGTACAGGTAAGAGGAAATGACTATGTAAGGAATCGAAACAGCCGTGGAGGGTACAAGACAAACTGCAGGGACAATGTGAACTGGATGCAGCAGCTGCGGGATGTATCTTATTCTCTGGAAAGATATGTATGCCTGAAGTGTCATCTGCTAAAGTTCATGGAAAGAAGACCTTCCTAGAAATGTGCCTAGAGGCAATATTGAATGAAGATGTAGATTTAAGGAAATGGTGTAAGAAAAAGCAAACTGAATGGGCAACTGGGGATTTACGGACACTTGTTGAGCGAGAGGTCATATAAGAGATAGCTCAGAGGAGACTGGTGGGTCAGGAAAGCCTGCAACAAAAAGAACAAGTGGGACAGTCTGGGAAACAGAGGAAAGCTAAAGAATATGCTTGCCATCTGGGAAAGTGAAATAAGTACAACAGACAAAACCAAAACAGAAGGTAGAAAGGAAGTGGAGAAGGTAATTCCAGCAAAAACTGTAGGAGACTAGGATCCAAAGAGCAGTGAGAATGGTAGAGAAATTTGTGAGGAAGGAAGAACAAAAGGCAGGATCATCTGTGAATAGAAGGTAAAATGGACTAAGAGAAAAAATAGTGTCTACATGAACTGGGAGCCTATGTTAAAGAGAAAAACTAAGTTGTTGCTAGATCAATTCCACAGAACAGGATGTGAGGTCATCTCCCAAGAAGGAGGATGTGGGATGAGGGTGGAAAAGGAAAAAAGGATTCTGCTAGGAATAGAGAAGAATCTTTTTTTTCTAATTTAATTTTCTTCACAGTGGGAAAATGATGCTATGAAATTCCCACTGGAATAAATCAAAGATGATTACACTAAATAGTTTCATTTTAGGTAGGGGAAAATGCCCAAAAAGTGAAGACTCATGGGAATGATATCTAGCTGAATATCCATGGAAACAATTGGGACTGACATCCACATTGTTAAAAAAAGAACCTTAAGAAATACAAGGAAGCCTTGGTCGAGGTTCACATTATCTTCATGCCTTCTTACTGTACACAACAAGAAGAAAATCTGGTCAATGAAAATTGAGTTATGGTTGAGGAAATACCAGTGGATGATCAGGGAGGAGAAGGTAAAGTTATTGATTGGGACCGCAATATTGAAGTGTACAAACTACCCAGGAAAGATGTGAAGAAAGCATAAGTAACCTTACGTAAGTGCCTTCAAATAATCTGATAGATTAAAAAGAAATAAGAAAGGATGGCATGCATCAAACAGAATATGTTAGGCCAAATTAACTCATATGTTTACCAAGCAGTCAACAGCCAGTAAGAGATAAAACTATTACTGTCTTCGTTCTAATAAGCAATACAGATAATACAAGAAAACTGGTCCAAATCCTGATCATGAGTTAAGCTCATTTAAATGAAATGGAACAATCGGTAAAAATAAGGCTTTACAGCTGAAAGAGCAAATTTTGATAATGTAAAAGGTTTCGTTAGTGAAATTAGACTTATCTATTCAAGACCTTGAATGTGGAAGAACCATCGAACTACTTTAAATCAAAGGTGCTACACCTATGTGGAATATGTAGGTGATGGAAGGGACAGAATGAGTGGGAAAGTGGTCAAGCTATTCCATGCAAAGGAAGAACTTCAAGAAGATTATCAGAGATATGCAGGGCACAGGAGGAAACAAAAAAGACATATCAACAGAGAGAGATGTGTTTTAGAGGTCAAAATATACGGTAAAGCAAAAATTGTCAATAGTCAAAGTGAACTACAATTTGGAAGGGATATGGAAACAAACAGCAAAACAATCTTCATGCAGATAAAATGAGACCAAATAAAACATGGGACTTCAATACAAGGGGGACTTAATGGAAATAAAGGAAATCTATCTACAATTAAAAACTAAGTGACTACTTTATGTGTGTTTTCAGTAATATTGACCAGAGAGGAAACAAGATAAATAATGGGAAAGAAGTCATGATGATAGAAATTACCAAACTGGAAGCAAAACTAAAAGCACAATGCACTCAGGCCAGGGAGAGATATCAAATAAACTCCATTCCACAATTCTGACAAGAAAAGGAACATGAAATCCCAAACCTGGTAGGAAGCGGCTCAGACATGATACTGGCTGACTGGAGAATATCAAATGTATTATCCATTTCTAAAAGGGAGACCTATGCAGCTACAAACCCATTAGTTTGACCTCAGTTGCTTTAGAAGAAATTTTGAAGGAAAAAATAATTGAAGACAGGGACGTAAATGGAAAATGGGATAACATACAAAAAGGATTTACTAAAGATAGATCGTGCCAAGTGAATTTGTTATCTCTCTTTAATAAGATAACTGATTTTCTAGACAAAGGATTTGTGATACATCTTATCTATATCTGTGCTGCATATGATACAGCATCACATAGGAATCGGGGGATTAGGAGAAGAGTTGTGAAGTGGATAAGAGATTGTCTAATGGATAGATGGCAACAGGTGGTATTGAAAGTAGCAGCATCAAATGGCAGGAAGTTTACTAGCAGGGATCCTCAAAAATCAGTCTTGGGATCAATCTTTTTTTAAGGTCCAGGCATAAAGAGAAGAAGTATGAAATCTATAGTTTCCGTTAAGCTAGGAAAAGAAGTCATTACTAAAAAAGAGATCACTGTTTGGTTTGTTTTTTTAATTACATAAAATAAATGTACCTGAATATTTTATACACACACATAAAATATGGTATTATAATTTTCTATAATAAAAAAAAAGAAATATTCATGCCATCCACAGGCCTGAGAGTGTAGCCTTATTTGAAATTCTGTGCACAGTCTTTGTCACTTGGAGTCAAGAAAATATGCTAAAACTGGAATAACTGCAGAGAGGTGCAACTGCAACGGCTGGCACACCGGAGAGCCACCACTCAGGGAGGAGAGTGAAATGCTTTGCTGCTTTTGTCTGGTTAAGCAAAAAGCTGAAAGGGGATATGGCTGATGTCTATAAATGTATTTATTAGACACCAGGCTGGAAAACAGCCATATAAAGCTATAGGACAAGGCTGACAAATGGAAAAGCAGCTCATGCTTAGATAAGAAATGCAGAGATGATTCCAACCATCAGAAATGTGAATTTTCCAGACTCCCAATAGCTGTAGTAGGGGTATAAAAAAAAAAAAAAATTAACTGCATTTCAGTGGAGGATGATTCTTTTATTAAAGAAGTCATCTCATCTCATCTTGTTGCCTATGTAATTAGACGACTAGACTAGAGAGATTCCTTGCCTTTTGTTCCCAGTTTCCGTTATATATTCCATTGAACTTAGTGACCTGTCATGTGTCTTCTCCCTCCCCCTTTTTTAGTGCCAATCAGTGTCTTTGCTGTTGCTGAAGAATCGAGCAGATTCAATGGTGTATCTGTCACGCTTCAGAATATGCTGTCCGTAGATGCACTATGCATTCTTCCTGCTTTTGCCCTTCATTTTGAAACATGTCTGATAAAGAAAGATTATGTCATAGATATAACAATTATTTTAGCATTTGGTACAGAATCCGTTAGGCCCTCCATCCAAGATAACTAAGAACATTGAAAGGAACGAGATAATCTAGCTGGAAAAGACAAGAATGCAGTTTACCAGGAAAATACTGGAGCGAAGGGAATGAGAAAAGCATATTATCTTTTAGCATGACTGAGATCACAGAGCAAGTCAGGCAGAGTCAGAGTGAAGGATGTAGGAAAGATTAGAGAAAATGGACAAAGAAATTCAAAAACATTTTTTAACTTTACAAGAGGCTTGATTTTGATTCACTTATAAAAGAGGGCCTTTTGATTTATTTAAATCCACGTGAACATCCTTGCTCTGCAATTGTACAACCTGTTAACAATTCTCTGTTGATTAGACAATGGAAGAGCAGAAAAAGACCAATCATGGTTTTAACGGCAGAAAAGCCAAATACATTCTAACAACTGGCTATCATGTTGATAGGACATTGCCACATTCTGGAAAGGAAAGTCCGGCAGATATAACTCAATACCTACAAAGCCAGATTAATATGCAAAAGCACAAATGTGATATTGCTGTTGGTGATGTTTTCGTTTATTCCCATTTCCAATATGGGCAGATGTAAACATCAACAATAAGTGAACATATTCAGATAAAATAGGAGCTCCTGGATTTCTCATAACTTATCATAAATGCATATACAAACTGTAACTAAACCCCAATCCCAGATAATCAATATCAAAAGGTTCTCCTGAAGTACTTCCGGCAGAGCCAGAGCTGATTAATTCCAGAAAGAAGAACCTATGATCTACTTTCCTAAGGAGAAAAAGTAGAAGAAACTAGATCATCGGTGACCCTCTAAATGAAGCCTTTGAAGGAGGCCGAGCCAGTCAGAGGTTTTCTGGCTGAAGAAATTTCATTGAGAAAAGCTGCTTTGTTAAACTGGATAACTTTTGACAAAGTGTTGTAGATTCCAAGGAAGGCTCTGAGGAAACCTTTGACCCCTTGTAGGTCTTTTTGTAGAGGTGAAGAAATGTGATGCAGCAGTGGTGCAGCTGGCTGCAAGTGTTGAACCCTGTTTTCCCTGTGTCAGGTATGTCACTATGGGCAATATATTCACTGTTCTGCTTCAGATAAACTCACTGATAATAGCAAAGATGTTGACAAGAACATAATTTTCGTCGAGAAGCTGTAGGGTCAGGAAACCATATAGAAAAAAGAAGGTCCTTCTATTAATTTAAACAAAACCCCAAACAATCCTCTCTTAATCCTGTGAGGTAGATACCCTGCTTTTCAAATACCTGTAATAAGTCCAAAGGGCCTATTCTGTAGACCCCTTTATCACAAAGCCTGTAGGACCAGGACAAAGCTAGAAAAGCATCCTACAACTAAACCTTCAATTTCCAAAGGTTTTTCTTTTTTTACCCCAACTTGTACCAAAATCATCATAAAAGACAAAAGGAACCACCTCAGAAACAACCTGTCTGAACAGCAACCAGTCTTCAGGTTTCAACCTGGACACAGCTCAGGTCTAACCCGCCAAGGAGCTGTTAGGTCACACACGTGGAATTCACCCCCAAACTAGTCCACTCAGAAGCTGAGAATCCACATTCCAACAAAAATTTAATTGAAAAAGTTGTTCCATAGATCTTTCACAAAATGTGCAATCTATGAAAAAAGGAAAGTTGGTGCCTAGTGAGAAACTATTTCTTTGGTAAATTCCTGTATGACTTTAATCTTCTGTATGCTTGCAGATATGTATGAGTTTTCTCCTAATTTGTAGAGAATCTCTGAAGTAGTTTCATAATTTGTATTAAAAAATAATGGAAAAATGGATGCTCTGAACAGTTTGAGGTTTACCTATGATGTCTGTAGGTGATCAAATTGCTAGTTCAGCCTTTCAAACCCCACATAAAGAGATGGTAGAAAATGCATTTTAAACATATTTAGTAACAGAAGAAAAAGGAATAAAATAGAACATTCCAGAGAACATTGAAACTATTACTGGTATTTTACTTGTAATGACAGCTTTCCCACACTTCATACAAAGCATAGAGTTCCTGTTAGGCCAAAATGTGGTGGATAATCTTTATAGAAGAAGGGTGAAATTTAAATCCAAACTCTAAGACTGTATAGTGTAATGAGCAATAGACAGGCTATGCATTTAATTCCATTAAGTGAAATGTATTTCATTAACAAAAGTGTCAGTAGAATTAAAACCTCACACTAAAGGAATGTGAAAATCATCAGTGGCAGCTAAAAACCTGCTACAATATGGCACATATTGCAGAACAACTGAGACTGATGTGGGATTAAATACATACGAAATGAATAAAAAAAAACCCTGACAAAATTGTAGCAAAATCTGAATGCTAATTTATGGCACCTACTGAAAGAAGCAGGACAGCAGATCATCTGCATATAAATGGCCTCAACACATTTCTCGGTGCCAGTCTGTTATCCTGCTCAAAAGGAAACAAACCGCATTTTTTAACCAGACTAAGGCAAGAAATGGTCAAACAAGAGATTAATTTAGTTTCATTAGTTAAAGAACAGAAATAATAGTATTAACAGGTTTTTTAATAAAAAATTAAGAAATGGTTGAAAAGAGGGTATGGAAGAAAGAAGGCGAGAAAAATAAATTAACGCAATATACCTCCATATTAAAGACAGAATGCCTTCGCATAGTTACTATGTTATGCATAATTATGCTAACTGACCCTCTGAATTTATAATGAGAAACAGTTTTATATCTTGTGAGGCTCTGACCATCAAAAAGGGATCTGAGGAACACCACACAGGGGAACAAAATCTACCATAAATACCGGGGGACAGAAGAGGGTAGAATACCACAGACTTCCAAATACCAGTATGTAACAACTCCATCCATAAACATCATAACTACAGAGGCAAAAAAGACAATATGGGAAAGTTTATTCTATTAATAGTTGTATTCTTATCCACTTTCCAATAAATGTTTTTAAAGCAAATTGAAAACAAATACTACAAAATCTATGAAATCTAAACATGCATTTTTTTAATCGTTTGAAACAAACATAATTTTAGATTTTGATTTTCTTTTCATAAAACCATTCTGTCTTTATTATCCACCTCAGAGGGCCAGCTATTCCTTGCAACAACAATTATGTTAAATTTTTAAAGTGCCTGAAGTTTTGCTTTTTTAAATATATAAGTGAAAAGTTGTATGTATATAAATGAGTTCAGCAAGAAAGAATTAAAAAAACAGCACGTGCATTGATGAATGATAAATAAAAAATCTAAGACATTTGATTTGTTTAATGTGGGATTCTGTTTTACCAAGATTAGCACAAATTTCAGAAACCCTCTATTTTAGATGTGTTATCTACCAGTATTCAAGATTACGTATCAGAATTCACAGTGAGTTCTTTAAAACTGTAGTCATCACATCTGATTACATGGCTTGATATTACAGTATGACATTCGGTACAGCTTTATCACATCTTTTTTTCGAGTGGCCAGCTGAAACAAATCACATCTGCTAAACCCCATGAAAGAAAGGGATTTGTGAGTATTCATGTAAGTGTAGCTGTATTTTCAAAGCTACTTGGGGCTTCTTCCACTTGTGTCTTATGAATATAATGTCATCAAACAAGACAAAAGAGTCAGTCTGTTGTCATTATGAAAGATCAAGTGTCTCTTCTCTCTGTAAATACAGTATTAGTGTTTCTGCCTTTAATTGCTGGAATGGCTCAAGGGGTGAGCTGGATACCTGATCATTCCCTCACACACTTTTTGAGCGGCAGCGAAACCTAAACTGTCCTCCCCGGGCCTTTGCCTCCTTACCTGTGCCAGGCCTTCCCCAAGACGTTCCCGTAAGCCCTTTTGACTCTCCTCCCGGCTCCACCCTCTGCACCTCACACCACCCCCCTGGAGCAGCAGGACCTCCCTCTGGCCGCGGCTGCCCGCTGCCCTTTCTGGGCTGCAGCTTCGGACTGCTGAACGGCTTCACCCGGTCCCGACCTTTGTCTTTGCGATTGAAAAAAGAGGTCTGCTAACATGAGGGAGAGGCATTTTCAGCGACTGATTCACTTGGAGACTTTTGGTATTTTCCTGGTATTAGTTCACATTGTTTCTTTCCCTGTTTGATCCCCCCCAGCGGACTCCGTAGGTTTCGGTCCATGCGGTGCAACAGAAGATTAGTCGAGTGAACACAACAGGGTTTGTACCAACACCACACAGCAATCTCCTCTCTTCTCCTCAATTACCAATGCAGTATTTTAATATATGAAATGTTCATTTTGCAAGTACCATTTTGAGATTTGCTATTTAATTTCAGGAACAATATCATAATCAAGTATATTAAATAACACTCAGCTGGAATGTTCCCATTTCATACCGTGATTCCTGAAAGGTTTAGGCTACTCTTTATTTTCCTATTTTGTATTTCTAGTAATTTTAGTGTAACTGTACACAGTACATAAAATTAAAGACATATATTTATTGCATGGGATTAAGGCCAAAGATTAGAATAAAGAAATATATTTTTAAAGACTAAGAATTTTAAGTTGCTTGCTAATTCTGGAGCATATTAATGAAACCCGGCATTAAATACTTAATTTAAATACAAAACTGGGAGCCTCGTCTTTCTAGCTATCTCTATATTCAGAAGGGAGAGAGAGAAAGAGCCATTCCTTCGAAGAGCAATCCGGGTCACCTAAGGTAGGCAGGAGCTTCAACCCCCCATTTTACCTTTAATCTGAAGTTCCATCTGTGAAGTGGCGACAGCAAATTTCCAGAGGAGATGGATTAATTAAATGTATCTGTGGTCTTTTATTCTAGGTGAGTACTGGGAGCAGTGCTGGGATTGCAGTGTCAAAGATGAACACATTTGTTTTGAGATCTTTTTCACAAGCAGCTAATGGATGTTGATACCCATTTGGCATTACAATTAGTGGCAATTTGGTGTGTACAATGACATTTTTTGAGAATCTCATCCCAGGAGTTATGAATGGAAAACCTAGCTACTTTTTTTTTTTTTGACCACGGTCTCCTGTTTCCTAAATTATTTTTATTACTTCCTCTCACTTCTTGTTTTAGCAATCCAAATCCTCTTCTCCCTTTCAGAAGTGAATGAAAATAGTTTAGGCAGACATACGTTTTAGCACCTGGATGAATTAAATCTTTCAGTTCTCTGGTTGCCTTCAGGAAGCTCTTTTTCATTAAAAGTGATTTGCATACTACCAAACTGTGTTCCCTATAAGTCTTGAAGTTGATTTGAAACAGAGGGCTGATGGGCAAAAATCAACAAAATTGCTAAAGAAGAGCTAATAAGGTCAAACAAATCAGTAAATCATTTTTTAAAGAAATATTTCTGGGTTAGTTTTCTGTTTGCTCAGGAATTCAGGCAATCCTATTCTTCATGCAAGTCTTACTTTTTAATTCATCACATTTATTTTTGCAGAGAAACAGTATTGAAGATTGAATTTAAGCAACCGCTTTAGCCTTTTCCACTGGGTTATGTAATGCAAAGAAATTACTCCATGAAGAGTGTAAAGCTTATCCACCTTTTCGTTACTGTGTCACTCTCTCATGACTCTTTGTTGTATGCTTTGTCCTGTTATTAATATCCATGCTTTTATTACAGTACCAGCATTTTATTCAGCAGATCTGATTTATGCAGACATCTCATCTCCTTGCAAAACCTTGGGAAGGAGTGAGCAGGATTATGTTCATTTGTTCTCATCTAGAACCCTTACCTTTATTTATCAGCGCAAACATGATTTAGATTATTTTGGGTTGGACTGTCAAAGGTGGTGTCTCTTATGACAGGATTGAGTAGCTGGAAGAAGCTAAGGGCAGGTTCAGTCGTGTCATGTCTAGGTGCTGTTTCAAGCTATGGAGAGAGAGTGTAGGCTGCAGAGATCTCTCCTCTGCCAGTCCTGGCTCAGGCTGAAATAACCCAGCTCAGCTTCTTTCCCTTACCTGTAGCTGTAAGCAAGTCTTTGCTACTTTAGTGGGTTTAGCTCCATAACTCACCGTGTGGGAATGATATTAATTTATAAAGTCCTATTGGATGTACCTGGCAAGTTTTAAAAAATATGCTCTCGGGGGAATGGCAGCTGTGAACATTGACTGATGTGGGGTGGCTGGGAAAGTAAAGGAACATTGCAATTCGTGGAGAGCGGAAATAAGTTTATTGCAAGCATTTTCCTTTATGATGACAGGGACTACTTCAAGCTGATGACAGTTAGAGGCAGCTGGGTTCCGCTTTTGCAGAAAGAAAGCATTGTGGGAATATAAATATCGCCTGCCCCAAAACAAACACTGAGAGACAGAGGCATGCACGTCCACTCCGTGTACATTCAGCCTTTGTGTGCAGCATAAGTCTACGTCTTACCCTTCAAAAGACCTCTAAGGCCCATTTTGTATTTAGTGGGCACAACTGCATGGACAAAAATTGTTATGTGTGCATGAGGGAGAAGGGAGTGGAGAGAAAAAGGGTGTCAAAAAAAACCAAAAAATGAGCCAAATGCAACTTTTCACAGATCTATCCAAAACCACTAAGGCTGGCTCTGGCAGTTGGCTAAACTCAATATTTGTACTATTCAAAGTATTTCCTAGGGTAATTATGGAGAACTACAAGGAAATACTGTATTTAGAGCCAGATATGCTATGAGGTAATGAGTGCTTCCTTTGAAGCTGGTTTGAGTTTAGGGCACTCAGCACCTTGCAGAATCTGGCCTGTGCTGAGAGCTTATTCATCTTGAATCACGCTGACATGACTATATATGACAGACGAGAGACGGAAAGAAAAATCCATGTCATATAGAGACAGCTTTGTTGACTTCAATGGTCTGTCACACATCTGAATCAGGCTGAAATTGTTCTTGTAGCTATAGGCTGTATTTAAAGGAAACATATTACTGAAAATCAAGTAGAAAATGGAACAAAAATATTTGTTATAATTAAGAAATAAAATGATTCTTTTGCCAAAAATAGAAAGAAATTCAGTAATTTTTTTCTGCATTTGCTCTACCAGAGCAAAATGAAATAAAAATAACTTTTGTTATAGTTGTTCATGATGAAAAAACATTAAATGTTTTTTTTTTTTAAATTGGGCGTTTAATGACAGTGAAGACTGAAATGGCTTGGAATTTTATTTATAACAGATTTCTATCTTCCTTGTCACATAATTTTAGACTGATACAAATGTATCCATCTGTGTTCAGCACCCCTGGAAAAGGCATTAAAGTGAGGCAAATTCCCTCTTCTCTTTCAGTAGAAGTACACTACATGGAGAAAATTATATAATTTACAATATGAACAAATGCTATCAGCTTTCTCCCATGCATACTGCAAATTGTTCTCTCAGAAATGTACTACATTTCACATTTTTGCAAACTCAGTTACTACTTTCTGGCCAGAATCTTGTACATCTCATTTGATGAGAAATACATTCATTCTCATGAATATCATGTTAAATGCATTAACGTCTTTATGAAATTGCTGTCAGTGGCGTTAGAACCTGACACAAAGTGAGTAACAGTAAATGGGAATCTCAAGAGCACTTTTCATCAGGTTTTTGGTGTTGATATTAAAATGTGTATTAACAATACAGTTAATAAAATAGAATTTAAAATGCAATAATATCAGAAAGTATATTATTAATATTATCTATGATTATATAAACACATTGTTTGGAAATGTAATACAAACTTTATGTATGTATATTCTTCATATAACATTTTTCTTTAGAATTTCTTAAACTTTAGAATTTCTCAAAAAAGTAGCTTTAACATCATTATTCCCATTTTACAGGTAGGGAGATTTGGTATTTAGAAAAGGCCTCATCTAGTATTCTCTGCACATCTCAAATTACTATACACCATGTAGGATTCTGGAAATGATTTAGCATCATGACTAAATTAAACAAATTTAAAACAAGGAAAAAAAAATGGTATCTGTTCCTGTAATCTTATTAGGTAAGTGAATTGCAGAGAAAATTCAGCAGCAGGGTTGAGGACCTTTTATCTACATAATCCTCTTTCCATCAAGAAGCCACTCACATTTTTGCAATTCTCAAAAGAAACATTTAATTGCTATCACTGGTCAAATACTGTATTTTACAAAGATTTTGTTTTACAGCTCTCTGGCTACCTTATTGGTCTGAGCTCAGAGGGTTTGAAAACTCATCAATTAAATAGTTTGAAACACTGAAATAATTTCAGAGTTCTTGATTTTAATTCACTCTTTTCCAGATGAGGAAATGAGTCACTAAGTATACATTCTTCTGTGCCTAAACCAGAATGTCAAAATATATACATACTTACATAGGATTCGCTATGAACAGAAGTTGACTTTAGACATTACAAGTCAACATTAACTGTGAGAGGGCACTGGGAAGAATTGAATACCCACTTATGGGGCCCAAAGCATCTGTTATCATGACCTATTCCTTAGCTCGCAAGAGTGTGCCAGCATACAGCAGCCTTGTAGTGAGTGTAGAGGTGCAGATGGCAACTCAGTGGTGGGCCATATCCCAGCTCTCACACTTGAATATGCAGTCTCCAATTACGGTGACAAATTCTTGCTGCACTGAAGGAAGGGTTAAATAAGAATTGCATAGCAGTTAAAGACACAGAGTGGTTTTTTTTTACTTTTCCTGCTTGTATTCTGAGTGTATGGCTAGTGCACTGGAGGTTACTGTTCTAGCTCTGAACAACCCCTGCCCCATGTCAGCAGTGGTGAGCAGTACACACTCAACAACACTGCAGTGCTGAACAACATCTATTTTTGATACAGCACAGACTGAGAACTCCTTGTCAAAATACCTCCTTTCTGTACGAAAAAATGCATTGGAAGCCTTCAAAATCGAGTATGTATCATCTTAATCAGCCAAATCCCACCCCTCATCCTATCCAAAATTCAGTAATTCTGTAACTTCCCATGCCACCTCTTCGTTGCTTTTTGTTTGGTTCTCTTCGCCACACCCTTTCATCGTTAAGTATTGCTAAGTAACAAAACTCTGTGCAATTTTCTCTCTATCTTCATCACTGTCATTACAGACTACTTCTCCAAGGGTCCGCAGACAATTGTGTCAACTTTTCAAAGAGCTCATTCCTTCCTGAGTGTGCAATGAATTACTCCCTAACCCTAGACTGTTCCCGAAGGTGCAAGGTGCTAGAGACTGTACAAGGAAAGAAAACTGCTTGAGAATCAAAGATCCAGAGATCTGGTGGCACCTGAATGAAATCCTCCTTGCCCCTTACAAGCGTTTCTCCAGTCCACACATGCCCATTTGCACTGATCTGAAGAGTTCCGGCACTGGCTTGCACGTCAGAACTGCCCCTCTTGCCCCAACCACATCCTTGTAGCCCAGCTCTGTGACTAGGATGGGATTTTCTTATATGGTTTTCTTATATGTTGTACCCTGGTTCCTGGGGTAGAAACTAAAGATGTCATAACCACTGTTAGTTAATTTAATTTAATAAACTTAATTTAATTTTATTATTTGGTCAAATTCCCCCCATTTTCCAATTCCTTTTCCCAAAGAAAACACATTGTAGTTAAAGATAATTCACTAACATAGATACACCTCTCTACACCAGTAAACATGAGATTCAAATGTATTTTGTGAGTCCACCCTGATAGCTGAAGCTGCAACAGTCATTTGGTGTGACCCGCTTTTCTTTAAAAAAGGAAAAAAAATCAGTAAGCTTTTGTATTAATATAACCACATGGATAATGCATGAATATGGTCAGAAGCTCTGATACGGATGTCTACTATGTTGTGAAATGAAAGACTGTATAGCATTGTGCTCATTAGGACAAGCTCATCCTAAAGAGCATGTTTGACATCACATGCCAGTGAAGTCTCCAGCTCTATGCGGTAAGAACGATAAACTCACAATGTCTAGGTCTCGACCGGCAGCAAGCCCTCTCCTCCAGCTGTACAATAGCCGCACCATTCTTAGTGACAGCGTTACAGCGGTAGATCTGGTTGTAAGATTTTGGTGATAGTTCTGCCAATATAACTACCAATGGAAACTGTCACCTTATCCAATGGCAATCATTATTTTGCAATACAGGTGGAATCAGCCCCAGCTGTTACAAGCAAAAAAGATACTTTTCTTGCAGAAAAAATGTTATCGGAGAATAATTTCTGTTAAACACTAGTTTAAATGCACACCTTCAGTTTGTGAACTGATACAACGTTCTTGTGTAGACCCATCTAGGATGACAACGCTGTGACTATAACCAATGGGGACTGTCACTATAACCGACAGGGAAAGTACTACCTTCCTACTGCATGTATGAGGAAGTCGAAGTGATGTTCGGGATGCTCTTTATACAGAGGGATGTACAAAAAGTACGTGGAAAATAAATACATTAATGTGAGATCCTTCTAGGCATGTGAATACCAATGGAAGTTAGGAAACAGAAGCAGAGGGTTGTGGGCTGTGTTTAATGTAGGTTATAAAAAATTTTCGAGATAGATGTTAGGTAGTCCATCCTAATAAACTGGTTTCATGTTTACTTCTGATAGATTCAACCTAGATTGGAAATTAGTTGAAATCTTTCCACTGTTTTATGTCCTCTTCTGAAAGTCAGTTTAGGAAAAAATTATTAAAATACCAAAGCTAAAACAAAATGAATAGATTTAATGGCTTTCTAACTGCAATGGAGTAGAAAACCTAACTCATTGTTACTATATCCAAAACGTTTTAAAAGTACAAGTAAGGAATGCATCTCTATCATCTGAGTTTAATACAAAATCATGTTCCTCTCCTGTCACACACAGAATTTGTTATAGATTTTATCTGCAATAAAAGCTATGTCAGTAGTGCCACATAATACATTTGTAAAGGTTAGAGATATTTTAACCCACATCTGTGACCAGAATTTTAATGACAAGCATATCCTCTGAAGCAGTACTAAGAGAGGAAAACTCTTCTGTAGATATTAATGCAAATCAGTGTAGAACAATGCCTACACAACATTGCAATAGGGTCATTGTGAATCATGTCCTTGAAATTACAAATATGTGACATAAGTAAAAATATATTATTACAAATTCTGTCAATCTCCTGTCCTTGTCAGGGGTTTCTGCTTTTGCAATCCAGAGAGATTAAACCATTTATTGCTTAAACTGTCACGAAGACCTGCAAAACAGAACAGCAGAATTACTTTAATGACTTTCTTTTTGAAATATGCATTCTTACAAACCATGCATAATGAACAGTGAATCCACAGATGTATTGTTTCTGTCCATTTGTATTTCATTTTCAACAAATTCATTTATTTCCACTTGAACTTCACTAATTAGGGGAAAAAATTAGGGAAGCAAACACCCCATCAACAGCAATTTTGTTCATGTCCAAGAGCTGGAAGGATTAAATTTTATATGTGAAACTGCAAAGAGTTTAACATGGGAAATCAAAATTTTGAGGTAGAAAGTTGGCACTTCCTCATTAATCAGCCTCTCTACTGGTAAAAATTTTCTCTGGGAGTACAATGTCCGGTTTAATTGTTCTTGATTCTTTTAGTTGGTTCGGGATAATGAAATTTCTGCAAGATGCAACTCAGCAATGCCTTCTTAGGGAAAAACCCACCATAGCTTAAATGAACAGGAGGTCTATCATGTGGCTTCCACTAAGAAAATGGAATTGATGATTTGAACTTGTTTTACTTAGGTAGAGCAAGAGATGTGAGTAGGACTGTTTCCCTGCTTGAAAAAGATACATATCCAAAATAAACTCTTGGGTTATAGGTCTCTGACCATAACTACTCATACTACTTAAAGCTTGTTTTGGCATCTGATCATCTTTATTGGAACTGCAAGACTCGTTTCGGGTAAATGATAATTTAATTAGTGGGCTCCATACAAAGTTTCAGCTTTTACCTTTTCCCCTTAAAACAAGAAGTTTCTAGAAAGCATCGGCAAAAGTCTTGTTTTGATTAACCTTTTATCTTCAAGCCTTAGATCAGTATCAGGGCATTTTTTTCTCTTTTCATTCATAATCCATTTTAGAAAACACTGTTGATGTCTGCAGCATTACTGAACCTCCATGTTATATTTTGCAATTATCCATAAGATTTGTGTAGCATAAAGCAAAACTGCTTGCTTTTAGGGGACATCTGCTATAAATAAAATGATACTATAAATTTTCCAAGACAGCCATCACCTACCTAGTTGTTACAGAGGCAAAAATTCTTGGCTTCCCAGAGCAGGTTCCTTTTCAGTCTCTTGATGGGGAGGTCAACAGCATTTACTTTTGTGCTTTTTCTAGGTACCCTCCCCCACTTTAATGAAATTAGCATGTAATGCTTTCGACGCCTGCACATATCAGCTTTCACTCTTTGGGGAAACATGTGAGCATCATTAAAACATAGTTTCTCCCTCTCTTTTAAAAAATATTTACTTAACAAACTTTATGAAATTCAAACTCAGGGATTTCATTCCGATGCTGTCTTTAATAAAGTGGCATGTGCTAATGCTGGTAAATGTAAGCATCTGTTGTAATTTCTGGTAAGAACCCCTATCTTCATGAGTGGGGAGATCTCAAGATGGACATAACATTTACTATAAAGGTGCCACCTCTGGAGCCCGGTTAGGTGTTTGCTTTATTCTTAGGAACATTGTTCAAATCTGTTCATCCTTTGCTTTGCAAAATAAAAGAAATGAAAGGAATTTTTCATTATATTGTCACCGCCACTTACTTTTAATATTAAATGCTACACTGCACCATAAGGAAGGCCATGCATAGCTCTTGTCTCCTGAGAAGATTCACAGCACAACGGGGTTGCTGTTCATCTCTTCTTAAAGCACGCTCTTCTCTGTAGTGGTTTGCTCTATAAGCTTGTTAAGAGAGGAATGAATTAGGAGTAAGCTGATGACTTGCCTACCTCAGAGAGGCAAGAATTATGTTCCTGCATTCTTTGAAAAGTTCATGGGCAGCATCTACTCAGGTTCTCTGTGTGTCTTTTCTTCATGAGGCTCTCAAATATCTGAACTGTGGTAGGCCTTGGCATTTTTATAGTGTATTTACCTTCCGGTATGTAAAGAGCAAAGGTGTTTTTCAAGTCAAGCAGGATATGAAGGCTCCTTCACTAGCAAGATAACCTCAAAAGGTTTTGCAGCTGACTGAGACTGAAGTAAGTGCTTTTGATGAATGAGTTGAAATGAGATGTTTGGGGATGAAATAAGGTGCTAGTCACAGGTTTTTGAAGCAGCAGCCATGGTAAGTTCTTGAAATATAGTTTTTTCTACTAAATTTCTGTAGGGTGAGCTAGTTACACTTCTGAGTTGTTGCTTTTGCTATCAAAATCCCTTATTGCTATTAGATAACAACATTAAAGTAGGTTAGAAACTGTACCAGCAACCCATGCTACGAACAGTCATGAATCAATTCTCACCCCAAAATGAGTGCAAGAACATTTTTTTTTTTGAGTGAAATTTGGGATTCTTATATAGGCACGTGATGACTACAGCAGGCATGATAAGGAAAATGCCAAATATGCTGGGACTTGTGGTATCTCAGTGAGAGGTGCTAACACAGAAATAATAGTGTTCCATAGGATCATAGAATCATAGAATCATTTAGGTTGGAAAAGACCTTCAAGATCATCGAGTCCAACCATCAACCATGCCCACTAAACCATGTCCTGGAGTACCTTGTCCACTTGCTTTTTGAATACCTCCAGGGATGGTGACTCAACCACTTCCCTGGGCAGCCTGTTCCAATGTTTGACAACCCTCTCAGTAAAAAAATTTTTCCTAATAACTAACCTAAATCTCCCTTGCCTCAACTTGAGGCCATTTCCTTTTGTCCTATCTCCAGCCACCTGACAGAAGAGACCAGCACCCACCTCACTACAACACCCTTAGAGAGCAATTAGGTCTCCCCTCAGCCTCCTCTTTTCCTGGGACTTCCTGCTTTTGTCACTGGAGAAATATCTCATGCTAGCAATGAACAGGCAACATATCTTTATTCTGTTTTACCTTTTCATTCTATAGTACCTTCTTTGTACTTTGCTACAGAAGAAGTTGTAAAACTGCATTTTGCAGTTTTCTGTATGGCATACAAAAAGGAGCATGCTTAATAGTACCTCCCTAATGAGAATTTAGTCTTTAGGCATCTCTGATATCTGTTTTGTAAGGTACAGCTGCCCAGGACACTTGGGGAGAAATAGATAAGATAAAATTAATATGGTTTAATTAGGCTGCAACTTTATTTACTTATCTCATTTTGGAACAACTGATAAAGGAGTGCAAATGCTAATACTTTATTTAATTATTTTCATTAGTTAAAACCTGTTATGTGTCCTCTGTTCTTCTACAACAGTTTCCTGAATGGGAGGATTTGGGAGGCATAGAGAAATAGAAGGAATTGTAGAGAATTTGGGAATTCCTAAATGTTAGAACCACACTAAGAAGTCCTGCACTATGCAAGGGGTAGAGAGACTGAAGGACAAGGATGGCTGCTTACTTTCCATAAGAGATAAAACCCATTTTCAGCCTGTGAAAAACATGCATTTCCCATTGCACATCAGGTCCCAAATTCTCTGTAGATTTTTGTTTTCCTTTTAATTTTTCTTCAGAAGAAACTTGCCTCAGATTTATTGCCTTCTTTTCTAGTAATAAGATGCTTTTCAATGAAATATTCTAATTAATGGCTTTTTGTTGAAATATATGATTTTAAGCATATTCTTTTCAGCCTGAACTACACACCAAACTGAAAAAGCACCTTTTGTGTTATTCTATAGAATGACACCAGTTTTGAGACACTGGCAAATTCTTAATTGTGCAAATTTATAGCCTGATCTTGGAAGGCTGGATTACATACTCGTATACTCAATGTTCAAACTATTCACATACTTGTATGAATTTTCCTAGAACACATGCCTTGTAACATACATAGGTCTTCATGAGGCAGTCTCTAAACAAGCATCGATAAAATTTAAGGGTTACAATAAAAGTTTTAGATGGATCCCTTTTAGAAAGTTGTTTAGGCCTCATGGTTGCAATCTAATATAGCCAATATTTGTGAGCCATTTGGGGGGGGCGGGGCGGGGAAGAAGAAATATAAAGACAATGGAGAAGCAATTTTTAACTAGATGCTGCAGGTAATCTGTTTCTCAACCAACCCAAACCTCGCAAATCTTGAATCTTTACCACCATTCAGATGAGCAGAGCTTTTAGCAGTAGTAAGGTTAGTGAGAATAATGACGTGAATCTTTAAAGGCACAACTGAGAATTAAAATAAATAACTACATTGCTAGTTGCTGACAGTGACTATCCAGCAAGCAGTAGCCCACCTGTACTTCTGAGTTTATCAAATATTATTACCCTTATTTTTTAAATATACAATTCTCCTTTCTTTTTTTTGTAACATTTTATATCTGTGTCTTGTCCTATGTATAAAATGCTAGAATATATTTTACATACAAAGTACTGTGCACTCAGTCTTATCATTAGTTGTTTTGTTTGGTTTTTTTTTTTTCCTTTAGATTTATTTCCTAATGGCATAGGTGCTTTAGGATCAGCAAAACCAAGTCTTGTTCTCAGGAGACTTGCCTTGCTTCGAGGTGTTAAGCTGATAACCCATTCAATGAATGGCTATGACATACCAATAAAGCATTTCTTTCAGCTACTTTATGTATTTCACAGACTCTTATCTTTAAAAATGTTATTATTCCTTTATGAATTATATTGTGGTTTTATGACAATAAAATGTGTTGTTTTCTTTAACTGATTTTCCATTATGATACCTGTCAACTTTTAGCACATTAGAACTGTAATAGTATCTTCAAGAGAACATGAGCAAATTCTGTATCTAACCACTTGAATTTCAAGGAGAACTGAGCATTGGTCACAAGCATCAGCCTTATAACATCGTGTTCCAGTTTTTGCATATCTTTCTGTGTCTTTTCTAGCAACAATTGGGGACAGTCTTAGAAGGAGAGACTGCTAGACTGCTCCTACAGAGGTTATGTTACACCTTAGTCACTGTGTTGTTGGTGCAGAATACAGCTGTGGTACCGATGGTAAGGACAACTTCAAGACTTAGCTCATAAGAATAGATATGAAGAGGCAGATGATGAAACACCCTACACTCGGTGAATACAGCTGATTGATTGACTGGTTATTTGTATGTTATATATGCATTGACACTTGCTCAACCACTGTCAAACTCAGAGTACAAGACTTGAATGGTTCAGCTTAAGGTGAATTATGTAGCCTGGCCAATGTTAGCATGAATAAAGTTTTTATACCAATTACTTTCATGTAACCTGTGCTCTACATATTTAAGAAGTGTTTTGAAGAGGTTTTTTTTTATTTTTAATGTATTGGTACTTAACCTTTTTGTTTCTCTCATGTATAGTACAGCTCTAATTATAGTAGTTAAAGGTGAAGAAACAGTTAGAAATGTGGAAAAATGCATCCAACTTAATTTTACATAAATCTAAGTCACAAAGTTGGGCCAGTAATAGAAAGGTGGGGTTTTTTTTCCCTATGGGAAAAGAAAAAAAAAAAAAAAGTTATTTTCAGCTTCAGAGTGATATGCAATACTCTTGTCTAGCTCAATGGTTTATGGTATACACCCTTAAGCCTGTAGCTGGTCAAGAACTGAAGAATGATTTAGAATAAATAGTTTTGCTTGCCAGTTTAGTTTCTTTCTTACAAAGGATCTGTCCTTCCAAAAGAGTGGTCCCTGGCTGATACAAAATCAGAACATGGAGTGTATGAAATATAACAAACACCCTGACTAAAAAAAAAACACATTAGCTGGCAATTCTATACATAAATAATAAGTTTGAAAATCATGTTTTTAATAAGACAGGGTGTTTTGTTGATCCCTGCAGTAGGAACATTGTAATAATTCATGCACAAGCTGACTAGGGAGAAGCTGCCAGACTCCAGGACAAATAGTCATGAGGAAAGTCCCAGCAGTAAGGAAGATGGAGGGTTAGTACATTGAGCAAAAACTTTGGGAGATCTGAGAGATCAAAAGCATGTTGTTTAGAAACAGGTCCAAGAAGCTTGAGGCACATGCAGACGTCCTTCCTGCATCCATCTACAACTACAGCCTTGCAGCTGCAGCTCAGGTAGTGGGACACACCTTGTTATTGCTCCTTTATTTTCAGCCAAAGTTAACTGAGCTCATGCCATTTTTAGCTAAGGTTTCAGCAGCCAAAGTTTTAGTGATTTTGGATGAAGTGGAGTGCTTACGTAGTCCTTGTTTTAGGGGAAGCGGAGTGAGCTTCCAGCTGGCTGAAACAGAGTCTGGGGGCTGGAGCACTTTGATGTTCCAACCAGTTGCAAAGTGAATGTATCTATATGCCTTACGCACTGAAAATGAGACTTAAGTAAGGTTGAGGGCACTATAATACTTAAACCCCCTTCTGAACTGTGGCCTTATAAGCCAAAAAACCCCCCCTTTTTTTTTTTTTTTCCTCCCTGGAACATCTTTAGGTATATACAGATATGCACTGTGCACATGCTTTGGACAGTTATGGTAAATGGGAAATCTCTCCAAGTACCACCAGAAACCAAAAGCTAGATGAGGAAGCACTTAAATTCCAGAGCAATGTTCATTTCCACGTGTCAGGATGTTTACAAGCCATAACCACCACAATGAGTGAGTCAACAGATTTTCTGGAGTTAATATCCATCTCCTATCTTGATAACACTATGTTGTAACAAATAATGCAAACAGCACATACAGCAAGAGTAGCTTCACCAGCAGTAAAAATAAAAGGGAGGGAACAGCTTTTAATTTTAGCAGGGCATTCAACTGTGAAAAGGGGGAAGTGTTCTAGGTTGTACTCCCAGCATTTTATTTCAGAGGGATTTTTGTCAATAATTGTTTAATATGACATGTATTCAACAAGTCCTCCAGCATCTCTTTAAAGAGAAAACTCATGCACAGTTCATTCAAGGAATACAAATAAATGCTTATGCCTGGGAATTGTTTCCCTCTTACCTGGGGTTTGAAGGGTTGGTTTACAGACTTCTTTACTTAGTATTTCCTAAGGTATTCCTCATCCACCTACTGGAGACCTGATGAATGTTTCCTTTGGCATTTCTTCTGGTGTACCACGAACACCTCCTGATCTGAAAAAACTCTGTGTGACTGTGTTTGTGTCCTGCCAAGCCTGAGCTAATTAGACACATTTCCCAGTTATTCCCAGTTATTCCTGGAGATTTCACGAAGAAAAAAAAAACAATCCCATGAAATGGGCTTTTTCTTAATGTCTAGTGTAAGATTTCTCCCATGGGCTTAGCTCAAGGCAGAGCTCTTGGTTTGTTACCCAACTAATTCCACCTGAATATTGTAGTGAAAAGCTGAACACTTAAATCTTGTTTTGAGATCTTATTCTACATGCCAGACACATGGCTGTTAAAATTTGAAGTCTCTAGACCTTACAGAGGCAACAAATCTTTACAGAATGTGACCTTTTGTCTACTGGAGTCCAAGTTTCCCCTCTACAAAACGAAACAATAGTTTTTTTCCTATGTCATTGAGGTGGGTATTAAAGTCCTCCCTTAATGAATGAAATCTTGGCTCTGTCAGAGTCAATGTCAAAACTCACATTGACTTCAATATGGCCAGATTTTATCTAATATTTAGGATGCCCTTATTGCTGCCCTATGTGAACTGTGACAAACCCTGAGTGTTCTGCACGTGCTGTAAAATATAACCTCGTGCACTCATCCGACGACTCCCTCTGTGTCACTTACTTTTGCCCCCTTCCTTCCCCACATACAGACATTTAATGTGTCTATAATTTTCTTGATGATTTTCATCCCTTGTTTTAATATTGCAACCATATTTGCTGGCTTCCTGCCTGGTCTCTTGGACTCATCTGACAGTGTGTGCTTTCATTTGTCATTCAGCTATTTTACTATCCTCTACGATTTTGTTTCATATCCCTTCCGATATTCTTTAAAACTTTGCCCTTGACCTCCCTCTTACTTTGGCAGAACTAAAAACCAAAAACTTCTTGGATTAATGTGGTTTGCATTTCCAGCTGTAGTGTGTCTCATTTGAAAGTTTTTCTTTGCATTTGCAATATCTTTATCTGCTCTGAAGCATAATAGAGTTTCAGTTTATATACTGCTTTTAACATCAAGCAGTCAGTTCAAAGTCCTTTATAAGATGGGGAAAGAGGAAGCTAAACCTGAATAGTCAGTGCAAATAGAAAAGTTTTCAAGCTAGATTTAAATCGAGATAGCATAAGGGCATTCTACATATTATCATGTTTCTTTACTCCTAGTGCTCCCTACTTACTTATTTTCTGTTAAACATTATACTGAGTGATCTTTCCATTCTTATGCATCTGTTTTATTGCTAATTGCTGTACATACTTGAGGAAAGTTTTTTTTTCTTATAGACTTTCATGCATACAGTTTTGAGTCTTTTGCTATGACTCCACGTTATTTTTAGACATGGGCCAAAACAAAACTTCATCAGATGTTGCCTGGATGCTCAAGTTTAGCATCACATGTAAGTCTCCAGGGCAGCTTCATTCTCTGGCCGGAATTCAGCCACTATTCACTCTCAGGAATGTTAAGTTACCACAAATTGTACCTCATTTCTTGAAAGTGATTTGCCTATAATAGGCAGTCCCTAGAGAATTAGAAGAGACCTTTCTTTTCTTTTCTTTCTTTCTTTTTTTTTTTTTTTTTTTTTAAACTGAGGTTATCAGACACAACCAGGATTTGCAGTTCTGGCTTGAAGCTACTAGAATAATGCAAACTCAGTCTGATTTGTCTAATGTCATGATGAGAGGCGTTATTAAAGCTTGACATGGACAGGGGGTTGTAGAAAACACTTTGATTCTGTAACCCAAAGCATTTCCTAGACATGCTGTGTCACTGTAAGACGTTCTCCTCTTGTGATTATCTCTCTATAATGTGACATTATTGTACTGGAACTCTCAGTGACTAATTTCCCAGAGTATTACATCATTCTATTATAAGGAATCCTCCTTACTGTCATTCCTAGATCAGGATTATGCAGAAAGGCTAATGAATACTCAGGGATTAATCATTACCATTATCGTAGATTGAGCTCTGGGAGAGGATGAGGTAGGAAAACATCCACCATTTATCATTCTAGAAGGATTCACAAAGCAACTCTTTACCCAGAATAAAGTGCAAATTAAAAAAAATTAACAGACGATAACAACACGGCGTTATTATTTCTGTTTGAAAAAATTAACCTCCAAGTTCCCAGCTGCTAGTTTGCCTTTGATAAGACACTCCAGTGGACTTCTGGCCACAATGACCAATAGACATGCACTGGGGAATGTGAAAGTCAGTGACAGCTCTGTGCTGTGCCTCATCCTGTCTTTAGGAACTGCTTGCCAGTCTTCTTACCTGAAGAATGTCATCATAGTAATGGTGAAATTGATAAAGGAAAATAAAAGATATTTAAACTAAAGCACAAAGATGTTTATTCTGCCGTTGTTGCATGAATTGTTATTCTTTTACAGGAAGCATGATGCATCTCCCCAACACCTATTCAGAGATACCTGCTTGTCCCAGATTTGCAATTCATCTTTCAAAGGAGTTTACCTGCTACTTCAGTGCAAGCTTCTGAGGTATAAAACGGAAAATATTTGCTTTAACATATGTCAAAAAATTACCTTAAACCTTTACTGCTTGGTCTTGTTTGTCTGTGACTGAACAGTTACTGCAATCACCTCACTTTGCTTTTACATCATACTTAGCAATGAATGGAAAGCATTACTAGATTCTATTTCTCTCAAAATCATTCCTGAAAAGTTCTGTGATTACCTGTCTCCGCAATGTATCATTGGAAAGAGTAGGGGACAGAAATACTGATGGGAAGTAAATACAGTGAGAGGCACTTGTTGAATCACTGATCTTGCTGTTAGTAGCATTGATCAACACACATTTCCAAGAGCTCTGTAAGACATGGCTTCACTCACTTTCTCTTTAGTACTGCGTCTCACTACGGTATACTGCATGTCAAGCTATTTTACATGGAGTACTTCATGGTTTTTGACTCTGTTTCCAACCTAAAGCCGCCTCTTCTGGCATAATACTTACAGTTCTTTCCAATCAAGTAATATTGATTTCAGGCTTTTTAAGTGCTGTAGCTGTACAGTTCTCTTCTCTGCTGAGCATGGTCTGATTCTCTCTTTAAAGAGGCTGGCTCATTCCACTCTTCATCAAAGGAACTGTTCTTAGCTCTTCTTTTCCTCCTGATAGAGTTGGCTCACGCTCCTCTTCCCACTGCCAGCACTATTGGCCTACTTTGTTATGCTCTAATGGAGCCATCCTACCCTACTTGGCTGCAGTTGGCCTATTCCACTCAGCTCAGATTAAGCTCTCTAACTCTGCTCTTTTTCGCTCTGATATGGTTGTTCTCCTGTAATCCTCTGTGCTTTTCTATAATCAGTCTGCTCATCATTTGTAGAAAGCTGTCTTGATAATCTGATTCCCTCCATATGGAATTTAATCCAGGTATTTGCTAATGACCACTAAGACTGGTAGCTGCTTTTTCCTGGCATGTTTTTGATAGCAAAGCTATTCTATGTATCTGCCATATGTTCTGTAAAAAACATACACCTCCACATTAATGTAAAATGACCTGTGTATATGAGTACAAAGTTGTGAACAGTCCTTGTACATGTCTTGGGAGCCAGACAGAAATGGACCCATGTAAATGCTAGTTAAAGGCTATTACAGAAGCACATTTTACAGAGGCATAAAGGGATCCCATTGGTGTTATTAAAAACGACCTGACTAAATCCTCCATAGAGTGTATCAATATCAGTGCACCTGCCCTGCGGCTGGGCAGAAAACTTTCCAAAATGTGTATAAACTTAGGTTAAGAGGATGTCTAATCCCACAATGTTTACAAGTTGCTAATTATTTTGCCCCTGATTTGTATTAAATATGGAAGAATTTTAAGTACCCTTTTGTATGTTACTGTTACCATGTCCTAGCCACATTTTAGTCATTTCTAACAAACAATACATTACCTTTCTGCTTGTTTGATGTAATCACTGCTCAAAATGTGGCAGGGTTGGGGTTTTTTTGTTTTGTTTTGGTTTTTTTTCCAGTAGTTACGATAACCCAGAAAAAATACCCAAGAATTAAACAGATGACAAAGCACAATTAATTAATGAAAGTCCTTTTTGAAAATTTTGGCCCATATTAATCTTTGTCTATATATTCATGCCATCTTGTTTCTTAATTCACCTATTCTGCATTATTAAAAATTATGAATTCATTACTGTGAACATTTATTTTGACTGAAGCATCACCAGTTTTAATCAACATGTTTGTATGAATCAGAGCATGATAAAAAACATTTGACTTCATAAATCTTTTACTTCTGAATGACTGATGAAAAAAGAATGGGTCTATAAAGCCACGAATACCTTCTTGGTAAATGATGCAAAAAGTTCTATAAAAAATAATTGATAATTTTGAGATCAGTGAAAAAAATTATAAGTCTGTCTCCTTTATGAAGTCTCTTGTGTGAAATATGGAAGGGTTTAGGCTATAAAATATATGCTTACTAGCAGGGGACTCAATCAACAGCTTTAAACAAGATATTTACGGATGAAAACAGAAACCAATGTTATAGATAAGCAATTCAGAAATTGTATTTATTTATATTTTTATTCTCTTGCTCATTCTCACTTAAAATAAACTGTTACAACATTATACACAGTTAATTGCTTCTGCTGGAAACTAAAATATTTAGTTCCAGTGCCTTTTCTCAATGGACTTGCAAGACCCTATTTAGAATTTGTGTATATGGTGTGTTGCACATCTTAAAACCATAAAGACCATGTCAGGGGCTCTAAGGAATAATAAAATATTAATTTGATGGCAAAAATTAAGTGGCTTACAGAAAGAAGCTGTTGTTTATCCCATGAGTGGCTTTTAAGACATTGATGTCTGGTTTTGAATGTGTCTATTCTTAGCCAAACTAACCACATGTAATGAGACCTAAGTAACTATCATCTGACTTCAATCAAGCAGCTCACTTACAGAAAACCCACCAATTTTCTCCCGGTCAGGTCCTCAGTATGAGAAAGGACAATTCCTCTGTCTGGACTCTTCTGATTTTGGTAACACTATAAAAAGGCCTATTTCATCCCTGTGAACTTGCAGAAAAGGTATGTCCTCAAAGAAAAGACACTCTGTTTACACATAAAGAAATACATGGAAAGAAGCACACAGAAAGTGTACATCTTATGTGTGATATCCTAATTCACTGAGAAAACAGAAATACCTAACTGACCATGAATAGGGAAACAAATAAATTAATGATATGCTTGTTAAAATAAATTAATGGTTCTGATGCTCTGCTGCTTCAAGAGAATTAATTCAATTTACAGCGCCTAAGGATCCAGCCTATGGTTTAGTAGTGGTATATATTGTGTCATCAGGTTTAAATAAGAAAACTGGGGATGTACTTTGCTTTGTGCCAGTGACTGCTAGAGCTAGTCATAGTAGTACGGTCAAAATTTCCCAAGGAATACTGCACTACAAACTACTTTGCAGTTAGCAAAAGGCTGCTGACAATGATTTCTAATAACATTTAAAAGTAATCACAAAACATGACAATAATTAGTTTCTTTTAGTATGAAATAAACATTTAAAGGAAAAAAATTACTTCCAGAGCTTTTTTTGTCGTGCTTACAGGGAGTAATGGCAACTTCTCATTTTGTTCTTTTGATTAGTAACATTCAGAGTAAATCAGAGAAATATGAACTCTTAAAAGGAAATTTTTCAAAAGTGTCTTTTGAACATCCAAGCTTCCTGACTATACCCTATCTTCTTCCTCCTTCTGTTGACATACTCTTCAAAGCAAAGCAAAATGCTGAATACGTCCTAAGGAAGCACCAGATAGTCTAAAGATTTTAAGCAAAATACATAATGTGAAAGCATTGGCAAAAGGGCAGAAGGTGGGAGAAGAGCCAGTAGAGCAGGGAAAGACTGTGGCAGCACAGAGATGAGCAGAAAAGGGTCTATTTCACAGCTTAGAGAGGTGCAAAGAGCAGAAGTCACCGAACTTAACCCAAGACTGTAATTCTTTTGAGATGTTCTGGTGAAATCATTCTTCTTATCCCTTGAAGTTAATGATCAGAAGGACAGAATGAAACTGTGACCCGTGGTCCTTGAGGAAAATAAAAGAAAAAAAGGAAAAAGGGATGAACTTTTGCATTGTGCAAGTGCCAGGCCTCTTTCAAGGAGAGGACAGAACAGCTGGATGTATTTTTTGCTGACTCATGTCATTGGTATGTATGTCTTAGCAGACTTCATCATTCTCACAATTAGTATTACAATTATTTTTAGAGAGACAGTTGGCCTCTGAATGCAGATGTGCTACATACGGTTGGTTATGCATACACGTCAACTATTTCAACAGAAATGAGAAGAAAAGTAGACAAACTTGGATGTTTTGTTTGGCTTTTATGTTTTAGACACTTTGCTTTGGTGCTATGCGTCTGGTACTCGCTCTGTCACATAATTATACTAGGTCTCTCTCCTTCAGTTTAGAAAATCAGGTTTATTTTCTTTTTCAGGAAAGAGATGACAAGTGCTATTTTAATCTTTCCAAGCAGTTTCAATATTAAGCATTCCTATCACATATCAGTTTGGGGGGGGGGTACAACTTTGAGTTACTACATCTGGAGTTTTGTCTATTCACAGGTAGACATGACTGCCAACAGCAAAAGAGAGAGAAGAGTTTAGAATCGGACCTCAATTAAGGTTATACAGCATCAATGGTGTCAGGCTCAAGGGAGGCATTCGGCAGCCTCTATCTGCTATGCAAACCACCAAATGCCTCCATCTGACAGCTTTTCAAAATAGCTACGGTTGGCACCACTTCTTTGGGCACAATATGTCCTGGATAATTTATTTAGTTTATGTATTCAGCTGTGTACTAATTAACTCTTTGTCTTTTGGAGTTCTGATTTCCTGCTTAACACATTTAACATTGTGCCATTGCAGTCCAAGGGGAAAAACTATTTTGGCATTTACCTGGGCTGAATTCAGAGCAATTCAGATGGCTTCGGTGGACTTATACTGCCTTTAGAGAGCAGAATTTGATCCTCTCAGAGGAATTAACAAACAGCTATAATTAGCTCCATTAAAAAAAAAAAAAGTGTAAACAGATTTTACCTTCCTTTCATACCATTTGTTTTTTATGTGCCAAAGGACACTTAGCAGAGGACAGCACAAAGCATTTCAAGGAGGCTCACTCAAGCCAGTAAAGTCAACAGCAAGACAGAATCTGGATTTTGAATTGGGCCCCCATTAATATTGCTCAAGGGGCAGTGTCGTGGTTTAACCCCAGCCAGCAACTAAACACCACGCAGCTGCTTACTCACTCCCCCCCACCCCAGTGGGATGGGGGAGAAAATCGGGAAAAGATTTTAATTTTTAAGTTTTAATCTGGAGCAGTGGGATTAATTGAGTTTGTTCTGAGAGAAGGGTCAATGTGAAGGAAATAGAGTTAGGGCTTGCATTGTTTTGCAGACCCCATGCTTATTGAATCAGTAGTTAACCTTTGCAGGAATTTTCAGTTTAGGGATGTGGAAAACCCTGTCACTATTAGAAGCTAGTGTTTAAAAGTAATTTGTAGCAAGTTAGATAGACAGAGCAGCATACAGGATACTAAAAAAACAAGCTGAGAAAGGCATAAGAGAAGTTACCTGTGCATTCCAAAGAAAGGAACTGATATCTATTAAACTTCCCCTACTTGTATTCAAGATGTATATTTCTCCTATATTTTGTTTTCTTTTGCATTTTTAATGATGGATATGAAATCTTGTTGCACAACACTTTTTAAAGAGAGAGATGCTGCTTAACCTACATTAGATGTGAGATTTCATGTTTGTAGTGTGTGAATGTGTGCTTGTGTGTGTATTTTTGTACTGAAATATTTAATGTAAACAATCACACTGCAAAATATGTAAGGTTGAGAAATGCTGAAAGCTTTGGGATGTTTTAGGATCTTTAAATGTGCTTGGTGGCTACCTGGGTTTTGTAGCAATAGGCATTGAACTTTGTTCTTTATTTAGACTAATCTAGTTAATTTAATTTGCATTCGTTTTATGATCCACAATACACTGTATAGCATACATTAAACAAAATATTAACTGCAAATGCATTCTATCAAGCTCATTATTTCCAGAATATTTCTACCTTTCTTTTTAGATCACGTAGGAAACATTAGACATGTGATGAACATGTATGGCAGACCATACAACAAGGTATTTCATTGAGATACGTATTAGAGTCCTCTCTGCTTAGTGGTATATTGAAGTTTCCTGGATCACGTGTGGACATTTTGTCTTATAAAACCATTTTCAATTTAGAAAGAGACAAGACATTAAACCTGAATGTTCTGAAATTCACTTACAAAAATCAGTAACTTTGATTTTGATTTTTAAATTTGTTATTATAAACAGAACATTTTGAAATAAAATCTGTTAAAATTAGAGTGCCGTAACATTGTCAGAACTGTATTCCAGGATTTTTTTTTTTGAAAGCTACTTCTGACAAAATTAGAACTGACCTTGTACTGTGTTGACAGAGCTAAATATTCCAAAGGAATATGATTCCAGCTAAATTTCTCTGACCAGGGTTACTAATAATTAATGGAAGTTTTTGAAGTTCCCATCACAGAAGCATATGAACTGCTGAGAATTTAGAAGCCAGAAAAAGAGATAAAGTATACACATTTCATCATTCAACATGTGGAACAAGGAACTTGATGCTGTTTGTTGGCTGACAAACTCAGTTCTCAGATTTTGAGAAAGTCGGAACTTTGTGGCGGCATTAAGCTGATGTGCCTGACTGTGGAGTGATGAGCTTTGACTGACGCAGCATGAGTCTGAACGATGTTCCCAAGCACAGCAGAGGAAAAATTGTTAAAATTTCCCTTCTCTTAGAAAACGGAGAGGAGAGAGAGGGCAGTGGAGGAGAAGAAAATACATAGACATAGCATATGTTACACATTTAAAAGAAAAACTGCTTACTGAAGTGCACAGAAGAACCATTAGGGTCTTTTTTTTTTAAATTTAAAATTCACTCATGTGGGGTGAACCCATACTGTGGCAGCCAAAGCGCTAGGGTGGAGGTCAGGCCTTTGTTGTCACTGTTGCTGAATGTTTGGTAGCCCCAACTGCACAAGAGACCACAAAGCAGAAGCTTCACACCGACCCAGCAGTCTGGCTCGGAAGCCAAAACATTTCCCAGAAATTTACAGTCTGGCACTTCCTACTTGTGTGTACCAGCCTGCTCAATATCCAGGCTCCCTGCAAGCTACTTTTCACTTCGGGATTCACAGTAAGCATATTGAAAGCAATGGAAAAATTCTCATTGATCTTAGGGGCCTTCCAGACAGACCTTCTGTGAGTGCAACTGCTCCAAACACCAAGTTAGAGATGTTAATGTGAGTTTGTCATACAGTGAGGTTGTTACAGAATTGTATATAAACAGTGTTTTAAAGTGTGGAGCAATAACCATTTAGTGAGTGAGATGAAATGGGGACATGTAAGTCACAGCAACATATTTTAGTAATTTGTTTATATGAAAGCAAACAAATTGCTATGAGTTTTAGCAATTACCATCAATTTACTAGCAATTATTAGCAATTTTTTTCCGTATTGGATTGAGGGGTTCAATCTATTCTATTTATTTCCTTGTTCCCTCTTCTTTGTTTTTATTTTATACCTCTGGGATAATTAGCAGATACACAGGCGGCAGAGAATGAAAACACCCATTGACCTTAACAGCTCTTAGAAGCAGCAGTGAGGAGTGGCATATGGGCCAAAGGGAAGACCTGGAGCAGTTAGGAGTCACGTATTGACCCATCAAGAGGGACAGGGGATAAGCTGGAAGATTTGGGGGTCTTTTGGTATCCTACAAAGAGAAATCCAACTGACTATAATGCCCAAGTTATGAATTTTTTGACTTTTTTTTAATTAATTGCAAATCTGATTATCAAGGAAAAAAATGCCAAATGGTGAAGCTCCAGTTATCAAAGGTTTCCAGTATCCTCAGGGGTGTGTGTATAACGGGGAGTCTGCCCCATGTAACAGACACCTCAATCACTCTTGAACTTCTACCATCCTAAAGCAAACACAAACCTAAACCAGAGCCATGTGTATACATAAATGTCTAAACAGATTAGCTTACTCAGAGACAGTGAACCGAACAACAAACAAACAGAAATTAGGATAAAGGAGATCAATACACAGCAACACAAGGGGAAAAGTTAGCATCTAAATCTCCGATTGCTGACAACTAGCAGATTCATTGCTCTTTCAAAGGAGAAATAGCTGGTTCAGCACCTGGAATGAGAACATAGGCAAGAATGGCATTTACACTTTTGAGGCTCACAAGCCATCCTGTGAGAATGTATTATTGCATACTGATGAAAACAAACATAAGCCAAGCTCTGGGATCCATTGTGCTGCTAACTACTTTTCAAAGAAAATTTAGACTATGAAAATCACAAATATAACAGGTCCCACATTGCAGTGACAAACACAGTATACACACACTAAACCTGGTGGCATGTTTAGATAGTACTGATCAACCACACCAGACTCCTGCTATCATGTTTTCAAAGGAAATTTTCTGAAGGATAATAGAAATGTGTGTACATGAGAGACAATCAAATATACTAACATTTTTAAAGTAACAGATATTGCCTCATGCGTTCCCCTTGAGCCTTAAAAAAATATATTAAAAAAAATTACCAGGTCCTACACTGCAGCTGTTTTCCTCAACAGTCCTGGTGGCATTAACTTCTAAAACTTTAATTTTCCAGCCAGATACCAAGCATACCTGAGATCCCTTATTATGGACTTTATTATCCATGCCTGATTGACATAGTAACCATGGCATCTTCTCTGTGATGAGGAATTCAACTTAAAAAAAAAAAAAAAGTCATTCTAATTTACAACTATACAGATTCACACAATGTGATAATAAAGAGGATACATGATGAAACCTGACAGGATGTTGAGCTTATTGCACAAGTGTGGACAGCTGAAAAGGCAAGAAATAATACAGTTGTCACTGGACTGTTTCACCTTAACACCATATAAACAAAGCACTGTTGTTAATTGGTCCAACTCTTCAGCTGCATAATCCCAGAGTATTAATGCTAAATGTGAAAACTGTAAACCTCCAGCTTTGCTGGGTATATAAAACATACGACTATGCAGCAGTCTGTTTTGGTCAAGAAATTATTTTGATGTTTGAAATCAGGACATACACGTATAGAATAAATACTTACATAATGCTTTACATTTTTTGCGCCTTAATGTTGCTCTTTGTTTTCTGTAATACTCAATTTCTACTAAAATGGCAATGAATTCAGTGGTACACAAAAGGTACAGAATAGACATTGAAACTATATGAGAAATGGCTTAGCAGTAAGTGCTCTACTTGATTTTTCCACAGACATTCTCTTATAGAAGAAACATTAAATCTGCAACAGCTCTTAAAAAAGAAAAACCTAAACACTTCTTAAAGTATACCATCTTAAAGAGTAACTTATCTTTGAAGAATTACATTTTCATTCTGGCAATGCTTACTTCAATCTCACCATTTGTAAGAATAATTTATTTTTCAGTAATACCTAGCCATGTGCTTCTCTGATATAGAGTGTACAAACAGTCTGGCACAAGAACGATACTGAGATGGTCTTTAATATAATGTCAGTGTGCTAGTCACAGTTATTTATCCTTAATATTAATCAGCTTATATTATTTTTATACATACACAAAGATATTTTTCACACTTTTTCACAATAATAAGGAAATCCATATTTGACTAAGTTTGCGTTCTGAATTAAATTATAAATGTAATGAGAGGTGCTTAAAAAGCAATTTTGTATCAGTCACACAGGTTTTTTTCTTCAACAATTATCAAGTAGAGAACAATATACAATGGGTAACAGTATCTTCTGTATAGTTTAGCCCAACCTAAAGGATTTTTTTCCAGTCGTAGTTAGGTCCCTTCCATTTCATATTTTTCTACATACTTCTTCATGACTAATTGGGGTAACATAAGCTTGCACTCTCTTGGATATTATTCACTGTCAGCTTTCCCTCCTGAATAAACTGATCTCTTGAAAACTTACTTACATAGCACACAGCAAGAGAAATGGAGGAGAAGCAATCACTGTCCAAAGAGAGGTGGAAAGAGGAGGCTGAATGAAAAATAGGTAGATATGAATCACACATGCCAGATGCTGAAGTAAAGCCTGTTTATCCCTAATAAGTTGGTGAAGTTGCGGAGAAGAGTTTATACGTGAGAATATAGGATTCTTGTAGTATTGCCAAGGTCAGTGATAACGGATGGTGATCAGCTCAGGAAATGCTGGTTGTGCAAGTTAAAGTTGCCTAGGGACTGCTTTAACCTATGCACCCAATTTTTTTCCAAGCCTACAAAACATTTCAGAAATGAAAACACACGTACCATGCCTATGTGGGCCATGTGTTCTTTGTTTCCCACTTCCCTAAGTAAGCCCTTGTTTCCCTCGATTCTATATTTTCTTTATGCCCCGGCTTCTTGAAGATGGATGTCTAATTGTAGTCTGAATGACAGCTGGGGGTAGTGCCTTTCATTCGCGTCGCACAAACCTCCCGGATCCGCAGGGTGCAAGCAGGGGCAGAGCAGAGCGCTTAGCTTTTAATGGATGGTTAAGAAGTAATGAAAGGAGAATCAGCTTATCTCAGGGTGCCCTGTGGGCTACATTGTTTTCAAATAGCTTTTAGCTGGGACTTCTCTTTGCTTTCGAAGGTTATATATTGTTCAAGTGATTACCTCAAGAAACATGACTGTTTCAGATACCCCCCTTAGATACTACAGCTGTAGCCACAACTCTAAATTGGGTTAAAACCAGTTTGCATTGTACTGATAAAGCCAAAACACGCTACTGAGCTCAGTTTAGGGCGAAAAGCATTACATTCCTTCTTTCAGCAAAGAAAGTGGTTCAGATCTGATCCACTAATGCACTGCATGTGTCTGGCTTCCGGATAAACAGGCTGAAATTACAGCAGATGTGGGGATTTACTGTGTACCTTGGGACCTGCAGTCCACCCTGAAGAGGTTATCCACTGCTTCTTTAAGGACATCAACTGTCCAAGAGTTTCTAGATCTCTAGACTTGATATAAGCTGCATAAAATGGTTTCTCTTTCTCTCTCAAGGTATCACTTCAGTTATATTTATGCAACATCCACACATGAAATTATTTTACCGGACAAAGTGATCTGTGGCAATCTGAAATCATCCAGTCGTTAAACTGAATACTAACTTGAACTTAAAAGCATTTCTGGTTTCAAAATATGGTGTGCTGAGTTAAAAGGGTGGCGTTAGGAAAGAGCATTCCCATAAAGGGAAACCTTCACAGGAGAATGAGAGTTCTGAGACAGACCCAGAACATTGTTGTGGTGAATGGAAAGTCTGCCGTAAAAAACCAGGGAGCTTTCCCCCATGGTTTTTGGGAAGGAGATTACACTTACCCTTGCCTCTGTTAAGCAGGTGGGATGGTCACCTTCTGGACATTATAAACCTTTGAAACTTGTGGGAAGTTTCTGAGCAAATTTCTTAGAGTTTTCAGAGAGCGAACAGAGACAGGGTGCCCATATTATATCTCCCTCGCCTCCTTCGGGAAGCGAGAGCCCTAGGGTGCAGAGATGTTTGGTTTTGCAGAGGTGGGATGTGTGTGAATGTGTGTCCTTAGGAATGTGTCTGCACGTGGAACTCTTAACAACCATATGGGACCTTTGATAGAGTAAATGTTTACCAAGAGCTTGTTTTCTCCTGAGAATATGGAATCCCCAGAATAGTAATGAAAAAAATTGTCTGAATAAAATAAGAAATATCAAAAATGCTTATTCAAGGCAAAATTGAACAACTTTGAAATTGTTATTTTTAGTTTTCACATTCTATTCTTTTACTATCCTAGAAATTCTTATCCTGCTTATTTTCTTGTCCAGCCTAAATTTTGACTTCCAGAGTCATTCAGTGCCCAGAGAATTAAAGGAAAGGACGTGGTCTATAATTCAAACCAATAGACAAGCTCTCATTCTAGTCCTACCTCTTACAATGACCACCCTCCTTAAAATTGAAAAGCTAAAAATAGGGAGCTTAAAGTTACCTGGTTCAGAAGATGTTATTAACCTTATTTATGCAGACTATAATGGTCCAAATTCCACTGAAGTCAATAGGAGGTGTCCTATTGATTTCGGGTTAAGTCCCAAACATATTCGATCGTAATATTTAGGTAAGCATCTGAGCTTAATACAACTGCTGTACTTTTTGAGGTTTGCCCAAATCATCTGACATTTTATGCAAAACATTTTGGATAGCCAAGGACTTAACCTGCTTCTGTCAGTCAGTATTTCCTTGTCACAAGTTTAATAACAGCTTTTGCAACTGATTCGAGCCGGTATTAACAAAATCTTTGCTTTAACTCACTCAAAGGTGTATCCGGCGATTGACTTTTGCTGAGTGGATTAACCAAGTTCATCAAGACAAGGATCCTGAAGTTTCAACATATTTTTCCAGTTTTATTTTTATGCTCCGATGTCAGTGTTTAATTCCAGGAAATTAAACTTTGAGTATCAAAACTATTTACAGTTCATATGCCAGTGATTGTTTTGCAGCAGAGACTATGGGAACAGAGCAATAAACAAGCTGAACACTAAACTGGAGATGTTAGGAGTTTATTATACATATTCTTCTTCAACTGTGCATTCAAACAGCTAATATACCTGAAAACTTAAACATTACACACATATATATACATACACACACATATATATATGTGATATGTGTATACACGTATAATGTTTTAGTTTTCTGCATCTTGGCAAATATTGCAGGTAGTTTACATGAGTAACTGAAAGAGCGTTTATACACACATACAAACACACACATGTACACACACCCCACACAGCTTTCCAAATGCCTCCTCCCTTCCTTGAAGCTTTACAAGGAGGTACATATTTTTTTAATGACATTTCATTAAAAATATGCTTCCTTGGAAAGTGGTCAAGAATAAAGCCATGCTTCTGCTTGGCAGTAAAAACAGTACAGCAGGCACCGTGCTGCAGCTAAAGAGCATCGCAATCTGCCTCACTACAGCTGCAGGTAGTAGTCACAGGCGCTTCCCAGGATAAATCACTGGCACTCCCTCTTTGACTTTTGATTCCCTGTTTCTTTCTTGCCTGTCTTGTTTCAAAGTTTTTGGTCTATGTTCCTTTTGTGAGTGGATAAAAGTGGAGCAATGGGAAATATAATTAGGTTATTAGGAAGACAATCTTCGATTGAACTAGTTTTCTTGTTTTTGCTTGGAAACTTGTTTTCCTAGAGTCTGGTACTGCAGTTAAAGAGAAGGAGATCTCATTAAAAATAAAGTTTGGGTGACTCTCATTTGTTAGGAATAAGACAGCAAACCAACTGACCTTCAGTATCTAGTCAGGTCACTAGATAAACGTCACAGTATTGCTTTTGAAAACACTGATCCATTTTGCTGTTCAAATAAGCTTTAACAGGGCTCCAGTTTTTAGAATAGATTTCCCATGATTAAGACTAACTGAAAGCTGTCAGCAGCGGGTTTTTAAAGATGTATTTTAGGCAGCATAACAACAGTACCTTCGGATGTCCCTTATGTTAGCATTTCTGAACAGGTATGAGAGTTCTACTTCAATTATTTATTCCTCTCAAAATCTAGCCTCTCTTTTTATTAAATATTAAAACATAAGAAATTTTTGAAAGATGCTGTTTGCATTGATAATGGCGGTTCTCTGAATTACTTTTAACTAACTTACTAATTGAAAGCTGAGTTTGAAAAAAGTCAGTTAAGCATCTTCTGGGAATGGGATTGTAACAGTGTTTTTCAAGGTTACTTTCTCTTCATTAAAAACTTTGTAAAATAATAATGAAAAGGAAACCATCTCATTAAGAAAAGAATAAGATCACTCGTCAATTTTACTGCTCTTCTCATCTAACTTTATATCTCTAGGAGCGTAGCAATGCCTTGCATTTCTTAAGAATTCTTTGCCCCATATTCACTGTAAACAGAGAGGAGCCATAATTATACTTCATTTGATCCATATCAAAGCTACTGATCCATGTATCGATTTACATAAAGCAAAGCACATAAAACATTTTTGCTTTTCACCCTTACTTCACCACCTTCTAACGAAAGTTTTCCTTTGCAGACTTCATTTGAATATAAAAATCTCCCGTTGAAATTTGCGATGTTAAACAAACCATACCAGTCATTCAACTTTTTAATTAAGGATTCAGTGTTCCATCCCTTTTCAGACATTAAAATTCAGGTGCAGTCATTAATCTTTCTAAATGAATTCACCTGTGGCTAATACTGATGTATTTTCTATGAGGCTTGTCATGGACTGCATACTGCATGCATAACCACTCTACAGTTAATTACACAAGGGATTATCATTAGTGTCATAAAGATAAAGCCTTGCTAGAAGCATTACAGACATTTTTTGAGCAATGACTTATTTCATTTTTGTTAACAGCTACCTAAGTATTTAAGAACAATAAAAGTTTGTTTATGGCATGGAAGAGTGAATGGCAAAGTTCAGAGAACTCTAAAAATCAGCAATCATGTCCAGAGCAGCTGACCACCTCTTTCTTGTCTTTCCTGTGTTGGTTTCACACCTACTCTGCTAAGCAGCAAGAGAGAAAATAATGCAAACACTATACTCCTTTTAAGATTCATATATTAGAGTTCTATGTCAAGTATTCTCTAAAAAAGATGAATAGCACAGGTTATGAGAACTGTAATTTATAGCACTACACACCAGTCTGCTGAGGAAGAAAAAAGTTCAAAGGTTGTTAAGGAACAAAGCAATCTCTGAATAGCAAGCAGTGTAATTTACAGGAAAATTCATGGAAACATTCATGGTATGGTGTTCCAGCACAAAAAAAACTTCAGAGAAAACAAGAGAATAGCATATAAAGTGCATGAGGTTTTAGTACTCTCAGGTTTGAATTTATTAATTAGATATTATCAATTAGAAATGCAATTCTGTCTAAAACTGTTGTGTCTTGTAGCAGACAACAAAGTGTTGGTAAAAAGACTTGCCATCATCAGCAAGACTGGAAAGCTTTTCCTATCAGTTGAGCTCATAGGCACTGCTCCTGTTATAACTTGAGTAGGCTTGTCTTACCCATCCAGAGAGATCTAATCAACACAGAGCAAACATGAAATAAACATATGTAGTCAAAACCAAGAACAACAACTTTGTTTAAAAGATAATACAGTAGAGAAAAAGATTTGATTTTCAAGCCCATTGCATCTGTTTTAAATTAACTTCAGTTGATTTACTCCTGATTTACACTATTAGAAGACAATCCCCAAGATGTTCTTAATTTATTGAAGAATTTGAAATCATATACATCAGTGAAAAGCACAGAATGAGAAGAATAACATTGTGAAAGGCTCAAAAGAGACAAAATTGTGACAAAACTGTCTTTAAAATAGTAACTAATGGAATAAAAATTAAAATTTCATTTTTATTTCGTAATATTTTTAGTGGAGAAGAGGAGAGATGGAAGGGGAAGGCTAAAACTGTGTGTTATTTTTCTGATTCAAATATTAAATATGTTCCAGTCAAGAATGAGTAATTTTTAGTCTGAGTGGCATTGTAACACAAAATAAATAAAAAGAACCAATCAGAAGCCTTGTGTCATGATTTACTGTGTGAGTTTCACAGTGCTTTTTTTAATTATTTATTTATTTTTTATTTCCTGTAGTTTTGAACACCTGAAAGCTGAGAAGGTGGAACAGAACCACCCACTTCAAAGCTTTTTTTTCACACTTTGCTTTCCTGTCTGTTAAATCCCTCAGGGCTCGCTTCCATAAACAATAGCAGATAATTAGATTTATGCATGTAATTTGATTTAAATTGATTCTAGCAGTTATCCAGTCATGGTGCAGAAACTGTCGAGCCAGTCAGTGGACACACATGCACCAGCAACTTCACAAATGACATGAAATAAACAATGATCTAATTCTACATATAGCTTTATAGGTGCCATAAAAAGAATAAATCTGTAAATTAAGGCACTTTATTTATGTAAGAAACTTAAACTTAATTAAGTATGCAGTTTTCCTCATGCACCCCTCCCTGATCTAGCTAGTTTATTCTGTTCTTCATTGTTACAGTATCAGAATTACATGGAAGATGTACAGATAAAAGCAGCAAATCAGTTATGAATTCACCAAAACTTTGGATTTTGGGGTAGGAGTCTCAGCTGGGATAGTTTTATGGAAAGTGGCTGTGTGATGTGTTAGGGTGAAGAGGGTGCAGTTCTCGTTAGGGTAGAAAAGCTGTTCGTGAATATTAAAGTTAATTTGGGAAGTAACTATTTCCTTGCCCAAGGTCAGCGATAACCACTAAAACATACTGAAGTACTGCTCTGTTACTAAGTCACCAGTGGAATAGACTCCCTTTTCTTTAAAATAAGAGATATTTCCAGTAGCCTTTTACCAAAAATAATGTGCTTATGAAATTTTCATTAAAAATTAATGGAATATTCCTAAACAACAGATTCATCATTACAGAAAAGTAGTGACTTTCCCAAAGTAGTTGTTTTTCAGTTTTTCATGTTTCTTTTTTTTCCTTTTTCTTTTGCTTTCTGCCCAAATAGTTTCATTTATTATGGCAAGGTTTCTTCTTAATCTTGAAAGTTTTTATAGAAAACCAGTTATCTCATTAATGTTCTTTGCCTCTAGAAATTTGAATTCATCCATCAGTTCAAAGAAATATTTTTTTTTATTCAAAGATAAGTCCAAAGGGTAGGGAGCAATTCCAAGTATACAGGATGTATTGTTCTCTTGCCCCTTTTGATTTAATATGATAATAATGGCCACCACCAAAATATAGTGAAAAAAAACCCCTCCCAGAACAAGAAAAAGCCTCAAACCACAAATTTTACTTTGTTTCCTGTCTGCTTTCTCAGTTTGAAAAACAAAACAAAACAAAACAAAACGGCAAACTGTTATACTGAAAACTAAAGAAACTTCAGGCATTTTTAATGTTTTACTCCTTCTGTTTTTGTTCTGGGGCAATGCATCCAGAACAACTATATTCCTTAAGTTATCCTGTAGGAGGAAGAACAGTAAGATGTTATATTTTATTACTGGGGAATATCTTAGGCATGCTGCAGGAAATAAATAGTGCTGTCACAGTCTCTTATTTATTTAATTTTGAGAATGAATTTGGTGCTAATGAGGTTGAGGGGCTGATAGCAATGTCTAGAGTCAGGCACAGCATGGGCAGGTGCTCTGAAAGCTTCTTCAAACAGCTCTGTCAGCAAGTGCACTTTAATCCTGCTTTGCAATATCCCTGCTTGCCATCAAAGTGCCAGTTCCTGCCAGGTGCTGAGTGCCCTCGGCTCTCACCAATGACAACAGCAGAAGAACTTCACATGGCGAGCTCAGTGCTTGGCAGAATCAGGATCAGGGATTCAAACTCTAGTGCAGGGCTGGAAATTAATCCGAAAGTGAACTTTGTCAAATACAGACATTTGTCCTAAGGACAAAGATGTTGGCTCTGAAAAATCTTGCATTAGCGCTACAATCAGTGTTGCGATCTAGATTCTCCAGAGGTCAGCTCACTGCATTTAACAGTTATGATATTTGCTATTATATAGATACCTAAATGATGTAAAATTTAAATATTAGAACAATTATCTACCATATGAAAACTTACCATACCATGTCTGTTGATAAAGCAGGGAAGCCAAAACTTTTGTCTGAACATACAAAAGTAATGGACTTGGATTCTGTCAGAGTGTAAAAATGGAACATTTATATGTGTGTACGCATTACACAGGTCAAAAATGATGGGACTCCTGGACACTGAGTTACCCATGAATAGGTTTGCACTTCTGTCTCAGAATCTTTTTTGAAAGAAATCATCTGAATCCCATGCTTTAAAGAGCCAAAAAGTTTCTTCAAGCTTTCAGGTTTGGCCTGAGGCATTCATTTTCTTTTAAATATCTTATAGCTTTGGTTGTGGCCCTCTAGCCCCAATCTTGAATGGCGCTCAGCTTTCCAAGGTCCTACCATATTCAGCTTCTGCTCCGCTGTAATTTCACACTTCTGGGAGGGAAGGCCCTGAAATCCTCACAGGATGTGCACATCCACTGAAGAAAATGATGCTCTGGGACCTGCAGATAAGACAACCTGGATTCCTACAGATTAGTTGATTGGGATGTCCAAGTCAACATGAATCCTGACCGAAGCATCTCCCAGGTCTGGAAATCTCTAAATCTCTTCTCTTTATGGATTCTGTGATGCCCAATATAGGCTCCCTGTGATCTTTCCCTCCAAGGAGCTGCTAATAGACCCTCCTTTCTACCTGGCCTCTTACCATCACGAGACCTGTATTAACTGACTTTTTCCATCCATAATTTTTGAAAACTTCTGTCAGTTTCAATCAAATTTGCCAGGAAGGTTTAAAAAAGACATTTAGTATAACTGCACTAAGCTCATTTCACTCAGAAACAAGACCAAAGTGTGGGCTGTTTATTTAGGATCTTGCATTACAAGATGCACCAAGACCTCATGGAACTGCAATAGCTTCAGCAAAAAGGAACAAAGCTGGAGATAAGTGTGGGAGCATAGAAAACCATATACTGCCTTATACTTTTTGAATCAAATAATGGACAAGGAAGATGTTTGGGGAAAAAATTGAAACATTTGATACAATTATACTTGGCATGCTAGATAAGAGGCAAATTACAAACCTCTAAAAACTGTATTAGGAATCATATAAATGATGATACCATACATGTAAAGGATGGATTTAAAAAAAATAATTAAAAAAAAATGTTCAGAGTAACAAATCCAGAGAGGCATAGTTCCATCTTCACTCTAACAAGTAGAAATAACGTAGGCTATCTGTGTTCCTACAATGCACGAGAGTGGATTCATCATGTTAGCTAGTACTTAATTTCTATTTTTGGTGTAAACATACAGGTATACAGTCTAGTCATGTTACGCAATGCATGCATTTGTATGCATTAACACAACAAAAAATGAAGCTTTCATGTGTACTACACGAAGGCGTCATATGCTTATGTCTTAGCCTCTCTTGCCAGAATACAAGTTTTATTATAGCTAGGTCTCAAATGTACTGACAAGAGAAAGCCTAAGTCCATTACAATGCACTAAATTACTAGTAAGGTTAATATAACTCCTGCAATGCAAATCTGTGACTATTTTAATAGCTAGATTATTACTCCATTACTCTTCTTAAACTCTAGTTAAATTTGGTTCTCATAATTCCTTCATATTTAATATCATTTACGTAATTAATCTGTTAGTGTAAATACACAGATTTCTGAAATACACTTTTTGTGATTCAATAGTACAACTGTTGTTAAACTGAGAATTTTATGCTTAAACTAGACTGGCAGCACTTTGCAAAGCCTTCCTTTGCATTTCTGGACATATGCTCTATTTCAACTCATGAGCAGGCTGGTTACTGGCCTGATACAACAGCCATGAAAGGCTTCATTTCTCTCATTTAATGGTTCAGCAACATGCCTTGTAGAGTATATTTGCAAGATGTCATATTCTAACAAGCATATAAACAGGGCATGGAGTCAGGAGCAAATTTCACAAAAGACAAGTTCTTTTTTATCTGTGGGCTCTAAAGCTAAAAGCCCAGCAGGATCCATCCAGTTTACAAAAGCTCTTCCTCCTTGCATGCAGGGTGTGCTTAGATATACCCACATCATCCTTACCAAATGTCTTTTTCTGGCTGCTCAGTTCATATTTGTCACCAGTATACAAAAATGTAAAGTCTAAAGAAAGCATGAGCAGCTTTGCATCACTAATCTCGTCACTGTAATGGCTATGTAAGTATCCAACAAAAAAGTAGCATATAAGCCAGTCCACACGTACATACTATGCACAGCATGTGCCCCAGTGAGCCATGGATGTTCTCTGGCTCCCTGAAACAATGACAAAACCCAGTCATTTTAATGCTACTCCTCACATCCAACCACAAGTGACAAATACCTCTCCTAGCCCAGATGAAAGGCCTGCTGACAGTTCTTTCTACCTTAAAGACAGATGAAGCACTTTGATGGGAATAAAAAGTTCACCAACCTCTCAAATCCAATTAAATATTTTTATCTTTAGAGTCTTTGAGAAGAAGAGAAGAGGGATTCCTTTCCCTCTCTCCCCTTTTCAAGCTTCCCACTTGTCATTTATCCCCTCTTTAATTTGGCATATAAAACCCCCAAGACTTCCACCCTAAGTCTCTTGAGGCCAAGATTACATCATTACTGTTATGGCATGTTATACACTAATCATAACCATTACCACTTACAAGTTCACAGCTTCATTCAATTAACTGCCTGACATGGATTTTGCAGTTAATTCATAGTGAAGGTCACCAGTGGTCAGAATGGCAGGTGCATTCTGCTACCTCTCTGAATGCCAATTACCAGTCTTAAGCAAGTACTGGGGAATGCTGAGTCTCAACAAGTTAATCAAAAGGCTTAGAACTTCAGACACATTTTTATAGGCGTGTCTAATGGTCTGTAAAATAATATAGGATAATTAGCATATTCAAATGACAGCCACATCATTTAAAACTCTAATTTACAATGAAAGGCAGAAAAAAATATTATTTTACTTTATCTTTTCAAGAGAAAAGAAAAAGATGAGATTATACAACTATATTAGAAGCTGTCTAGTACCATGCATAGACTTATCACAAGTCCTTATGTGCTGTAATTAAATATTCAAAGGTACACTGTAATAGCAAGTTATAAGTACTTCTCGATCCACTGTTAAACTTAGGCCCGCTTGCTTTATTGCTGAATGACAGAAGTTATCAAAATATATCATGGTAGAAATGCACTGGTATAAAAATACAATCTGGCTTTCAACTTGCAGAGCAATTTCCTAGAATGTTTGTACTGGAATGCATGCAAGTAGGCTATCATATAAATAAAGAATGACTTGAGAAGAAAGATGTAATAAAGACATGGTGCTTCTCAGGTTGAGCCTTTTCCAGCTGCAGCTGGCCGAACCGTTTATGCAAGAATCTGGATCAGCCACACCTGGATGTGTCAGGATGAACCCAGCCATCCAGTGGGTAGAAATCAGTCACAGACGACAAACCTCTCCCTTGAGTATCCACAGGAAGAGGGGAACAGCTGTTTCTGAAGAATATCCTGAGCTCTACTGTCTTGGCAGTTCATTTGCTTTAAAACAAGAGGCCATGTACTAGGATGGTGGACGAACACCTCCATGTTTATTCAACCTTACTTTCACAGTCTAAACTGAGCTGTAAAAGAAGCTTTCTCTAATTCAGTGAGCCTAAACTTCCCAACATGGCACCAATCTAACTATATAGTGCCATAATAATATTATGTATACAAAATTATATTCTATATCACAGCTACACACACACAAGGCAGCAGAGTAGAATTAGATTAGGAAGCTCCAGTATAGAAATTTAGATACCCTATTTAAAAAAGTTATTAAAGGTTTGAATTGCTGAAGAAATTCACCTAGCTGAAGGGGGGAAAATCCCCACAGCCTTATATAACAGTTCTAGTAAATTTTCCTACCAATGTTAGCAAGCTGCAAGCTTACCTAGTGCTAATATATAAAATTAATTTCATGCTTGTCTACCCTTGTAAAATCACTGACAGAATACTTCACTTTTTAAGGTAAAATTGGGGACTCGTATAAACTCAACATTATTTTAAGCTAACTAATATTCGGGTTATATGGCTGCCCAATTAATTGAAATAATAAAGCATAAACCAAGCGAAGGTTCCTGCTAGGAAAGCAAAAACTTGTCAACAGATGCCAATGCTTTTTTTGTCTCTATTCCCTTGCTGACCAACGCTTGATGTGTTGTTTCATACAGATGGAAAACGACAGTGAGAAATATGTATAGTCTCTCTATATGTAATACAGAGTGATAAATACAAAAGAACTGAGAAAGATGCCTTAGGTATAACATTAGGAAGATGGAAATCCCACCAATAATTGAAGTAGAACATTTACATGAGTAACTATTCACATATTTTATTAAAAAAATCATAAGCCTCAAGACAGTTTCCTCAGCAGTGGAAGAATGCTGGATCCACCAGTACCCAGTGCCAAACAATACAGAGGAAAGGGGTCTATATTTTGTGTTCCTAACAAAATTGGAATAACAGAGCAAGCCACACCCAGGGAAGAAAATGAGATTAAACTATTTTTGTGCTCAAGAATGAGCAACCTTTCTTAATGTTCCAACTACGACCAAGAACACAACAAACCCTCCAAACCAGGGGATTATTCAGCAGAACGAATCATCAGGAAGCTGTACAAATGAGAGGGAGATACAAGAAAACAGTAACTTGGGAAACCTGAATAATTAAGATTAGCAAATCTACCTGCCCCAGGCTATTCCAGCAGGACAGAGATGCTGGTATATGAGATGATACGGTCTTTCTCCTCTGATTAAACTTGCACGTAGTTCACTGGGTCTGTAGTTCATATGCCTGTTAAGAACACGTAAGTGTTAAGCAGGATCTACCTGGAGCTGCTGCAGTGATCAGAGCTCCATAGGACGGCTGGGCCCCTCCAGCATTCCTTCTCTCCACTGCTGAAATCAGCCCAAGGGATCTCACTTGCTTTCCATCTCACTTTTTGTTTCCTCGCTGCTGTGAGCCTCACCACAGCCGTTCCCCTCTTTTTCTCTTAACAATCCGCACACCAGGTCTATAGTTATTTCAAGGAGACATCAGTGACACTCCACACCCTCTCTCAGTTCTCACTATAAAACACAGAAGACCTGAAAGAAAACTCTTCCATTGCCCTTTTCTCACTATTTCCTTTCTGCAATCGCTGAAGACTTTGATGGAGCTTTTGATGACCCCTCTCTCCCAGAAAGATTGTGCAAACATTTCCAAACATGAGTACAAACATCATGCTCACTCCAGGGTTACCTAGAGTGATGTTTTAACAAAAATGTCACAACTATTTCATATCCATCATACAAATGAGGCCTGGCATATCCCGGCAGCTCTCTGTGCTCTCCAGCTCATTTCTTTAGAGGACTTCCCCCCCTTAGGGCCTCCTGCCCATCTGACCTGCTCTTCTCTCCACACACTACCAAGGCCAGCAGTAATCCCACTGTTCTTTTGAAGATGCCTCGCTGTGAGATTTACCTTTGATACTCTCAGCGTATCAACTAGGTACCGGAGATGGTCACCGACACAAAGCCAATCCATCTACTAGCCAAAATAAGCTGGGTTGTGCCCAGTGCCACCTCTAGCACCAGGCAGCCCAGCTGGCCTGATGCAAAGAGGAGCACGGGCTATGTAATCCTCCGCGAAAAGGAGTCGCTCTCCTCGGGGGCTGCTTCACTTCAAGGAAGCATCGTTACTCCTACCTGAAGTTTCTCTCAGGCACCTTAGGTCTTGACAGAGCCTGAGCGCTTTTGAAAGAATAAGCTGTTAAGCTGAGGCTCTCCAGCTAATATTAACTTCAGTAAGTGAGAGAGTGGCCATGGACTGGTTTGTGTGCAAGGGTCATCTTCAGAGGAATCTCTCTGTAGAACAAAGCCTGGGCAAATGCTTCTCTTTGCACCTTCAGCCAGAGAAGAGTCAGAGGATGGACTACAGTTTACTGTAATTGAAGAAACAGTTTTCCTTTTATAATCCTGCTAAACAACCCTTGTAGTAAGAGCTGATTTATCTTAACCCCATTTTTTTCTTTAAATCGCAATTGTCCTGTTACATGATGTCACCTAGACTATGTTGTAATGTAACACTAGTCAGTGAGCTACCCCGCAACACAGTGAGACAGGGACATTTAATATGAAGTGACAGAAGTGATATAAAAGAGAAACTCCTTTTTCCGTAGATCAGTTACTTGCTGTTAGTTCAGACAACAAATGTCTGGTATACAATTTATGGCAATAATTTAAATAGTTACGACACAAATATGTTACACTTTTCCAGCTTTTTTTTTTCCACTGTATTTTCTATTTACAGTAAGGAATAACTTAACACCTTCTATATTTAAAACCAATTTTGGCAGGAATCGAACTAAAATTTCTGCTGAATGGCTCACAGTTCATAGCCCATTCTACCATTAAAAAAAGGTATTTTGTAATAGAATTGAATCTACTTTTCTTAGGAGGTGAATGAAATATCTCATATCTCACTGAGTCACCTGCCACCCTGCTCACTGTCAGGCTCACTTTTTCTTGTCTTTGTGGTATCATCCTTTAGAAGAGAAAGTTACTGCCCCACCCCAGGGAAAAAATCTTCCACCTTTGTGGTTCTTTAAAGAGTAACTTCTCGTGGGATACTATCTCACTGCTTAACTATAGGAGATGAACCAATGCAGAGAAACTTGATGGTGGGACCACGTGCCTGCCACAGCTCTGAGTGGAAGTGCCTGCCCTTTTTCCTTAAAATAAGCACATAAAGCACCTAGATGGCTTCCAGGCTATAAAACAAAAGGCCACTAAGAACAGACAACAAAACTATAAGATAGAAAACACTTCAGATAAAGAAATCTCAGACATGCCACAAGGGAAAGACTAAATAAGAAAGACAGGAAACCAATCTTTTCCCTGTCAGTCCATCCTCACGGGACCAATCCTTCACTCTTTCAGTAGCTTTAAAGGCTGCCCAAACTCTCCACAGTATTCACTAAGTCCCTAGAAAAATCTCTCCCTTGCTATTACCTTGTAGACTTGGCAGTGTATCTTCTCCCTGATTCTCATACAGTAGCTTCCCTGCTCGCTCTAGGAGAGCCCCCTCTGCATGTGCACTGCTGCGTTTAGCAAAGGAGCATTTTTATTTCTCTCCTCCCATCCCTTGCAGGGGCTTTCTCCCTTAGCTCCAAGCACACTTCACACAAAATGTAATACACAATACATATGCACTAACCTGGCCCATACTCAGTTGGCTCAATATAATCACTGACCGCAGTCACTCTAATTTCCTTTGTCAGTCATTTTAATTTCCATAGCAGATATGTGACATATGGTCCCAAGTAGTGGCTAATTACTAATTGCCAGCTAGAACAAAAGGCATTAATGTTTGGTTAATTGTTAATTGCTTTTGACCAATTCCTGCAAAATAGTTGGTTCTATTCTGATTATAATTCAAAGTTCTATCAGAATATATTTCAAAATAGCAATACTTGTCTCTTCAGTTGTGATTGCTTCTGGTAAGAAGAGACAGGGTTTCTTGCTACTGTAGTGTTAATTTCCCTAATTGAGGCAAAGTTCTTCTGTCTTAAGAAACAATAAGGATTATATTGTGAACTTAAAGTAATTCTATGAGGATTCATAAGCGCACATGATTGCAAAAGAATTAGTTAGGCCTTACTTTACTTGGATGTATGTTTTGTTTTGTTTTTTCCCCTGCAAGGGGATATTTAGAGGTTACAACAAAAAGATGTTCCTAAAAGAAGCTCACATTCTTCATAAGGAATTGTAAATTATGCAGTTGTGGACATGATATGATCCAAAACATACCAAAAAAAGCAAAAATAATAACTTGGTTTTAATGAGCTTCCCTCATCCCTTTTGATCAGGGCAATTTATGGAATTGGATATATGGCTGATAAATAACCAAAATAATGCATTCTGTGTTTCCTCCGTCTCCCCCAACGTGTGCTTGTTTCTCCTGCCAGGTGGTGGTTGCTGCAGCCTGACACACAGCTAGGCAACGCACAGGTCCTGCCTCCGCCTCAGGATCCTTGTTAAAACTGCGGGAAAGTCATTTGCTCTCTCCATTTCAGTTCCCCATCTATAAATTGAAAAGAATACTATTTCCAGGACTATGATAAAGAAAATACTTTCCATTACAGACTGGGAAGTGCTTAGGTGTAAAGGTGCTGATATAAGTACCTTAGATAGATAAGTATCTGGGGTATAATACAGGCAGATAACAAATAGCTTAATCCAGCTCCTTATCAAGCTAGTCAGCAACTTTTGCAGAAGCAGGTTGTTGGACACAGGAGAAACCACTTGAGACTCAGAATGGAATCTATTAGAAAGGTCTGAACTCTACATTAAGGACTGCTCAAAATAGTGAAGTGCTATTAGTCCCAATTTACAGACGAGGCATCTGTGGTAAGAAATTTCAGGAGTGCTTCTTCTGCTGCCTCTGCCTTTCCAAAAGGCCAGGGTGCCTGGCTTTGCAGCCCCGGCTGATAGAGGAATGAAAGCAGCATGGTCATCAGCCACGTGTGGTTCCTGTGATTTCTGTGCTGCCCTGCAGTGCGTTCAGAGTTGGCATAAATTAAATGCTGATAAATTCAAACAAGTGACAGAGTGCAGTTTTGCACAAATCCAGCATTACATTTGAATAGAAGCTCCAAGCGTGTAAAAAATGAGGATCAGGCGTCTAGAATATACTCTACAACAGCTATGAAATTTCAGCATCATGTTTTTTTCATGCATTCAAATGGGATCTGTCTCCCTACGCCTACTCTACATCATCTGACTGGACTGCCTGCTGGGAAGCAACAGCACCATGGCAGTTCTCACTGAGAGATCACTCAGTCACACCGTTTACAGCTATAGAGACTGTAAATCTCTCAGGGAGACTATAAAAGGGTGACCGTAAAAAAATATGCTGATTGTTTGTTAGATTTGTTTCTAAAGTACAGTGTTCATTCTTATTTAGTAAGCGTTTCAGTACAGCATCCAGGGTATTATAACTAATCTTCCTTCAGAAAACAAAGTTGCTTCTTATGGGAAGGTACGTTTTTCAGGGGTTTCCCTCTGCCATTCTCTTTTCCTCCAAACTCCTGAATTGAAACATAGCTGCCTTTAGTTTTTAAGACCACACTGTTATTACTAACCTGATTGTGTCTGTCTGTAGTAAAGCAAATTTTACAAGTATGTTTTTCAGCTTTTTGGGGGGGTTGAAGTCCATAGTATTTTGCCAACCATACTGCATTTTGCAGACCATACTGCACTTCAGTGCCTTCACTGTATATGTAATTAGGTCAGTTGCTTTCTCCTAAAAGTTATTTTAAGGTCCAAACCAGACTAAACCGAGAAACTGTATTATTCTTTTCCAGTTATGTGTCTGAAGTATACCAGAATTCAGAGAAGAGAAAGTAAATGAAAAATGTGTTCACTAACAAGAGATCAGGCAGATGCAAAAACAATGTTTTATAATCTCCCGTTTAACGTGCACAAATCTTTCCATTTCACAGAGAAAACTTCCTAGACTCACTTAAATAGGAGCTAGGAATTGTGCGGAAATGACTTAAAATGAGTGAAAATCATATATCACTGTTTAAGCTGCCACTAGCCAAATAGCATTTTGCTAATGACTTCTACTTTCAGATTACAAATCAGACTTGTTTGAGTAGCTAAATTGCTCCTGCTCTTATCCATCATGAGCAGATAGCAAAGTAACCTGGAAGATATTGCTTCTGGGTGGGAAGGAGGAGGAGAACTAAGTAATTTCTTCAGTGGATGAAGAAACTCTTGAAAAATTTTTCCGCCTTATTGCAGAGGAAATTCTTTTGAGATTTAGGGAACTTTGACCAGCCCCAGAAGCTTTTATGTAATAGAATGAGTGGAACACAGTTCATGGATACTCTAGTGTGACTTTCAAGTCTCCAGCTTAAAGACTTTATTTCAAAGATTTTGTGTGCATATACAGATAAAAAATGTCATTGTATAAAGACAAATTATTATTATTATAAGTTTACACAACCACTGCAAATTCCAACAGTTTAGGAGAAATGGAAGACAGGCAAAATGTTCTTCAGTTAGTGTTAAAATCAAATTTGAAATTAAAAACTACATTGAATTACTATTTTTTCTGGTCAATTCATTGATTGTTTCAACTGATGTCAGTAAAATAGGAGTTACCTATGTCATAGCTAAGCCAGCATGGCTTTGGTTAACATCTGTAAATTTCGTGCTATGAACTTGCTGACTCGTGTATTTCCTAAATTTGCTTTTAAGGTTCCTCTGCATATTTACGATATCCATAGCATGCTAAGTACAGCTTTGTAAATTTTCTTTTGGGAAACAGCAGAAACACGATATCTTAATTTTTTCTACAGTTAAGAAAAGTGCTATGACAATATCTCCTCTTTCTGTGTTTCTATAAGGGATCACAGAAAAACATTAACGTTTTTGAACTGAAAAAAATTTCCCTTTTTTCAAACAATTATAACTTTTTTCCTTAGATAGTAATCATTTATTAATATATAAATTTCAATAGGATTTTAGCTCATGTTTCTATCAAATAATTAGCACTTCTTACTTATTTTCAAAAGGAGCTATTTAATTTACAAGAGGCCTATTAAGAATTATGTTTTTCCTCATTAGATATAATTGAGGGATATGACATTTTGTTCAAGAGAAACTTTTTAGTCTTAATTAGTCAAACAATGCAATGTTTCAAGCTTCCGGTGAAGTTTAGTGTGACATTACTTGAAATTCTTATAAACTAAAAATAGGTAGAGAAAACAATAAGAAGAAAACTGGAAAAATGATCACATAAACCAACTGGTTTACCTTCTGAAAACTGAAGTTTCATAGCCTGACACTGAGACTGTGGCCTTGCAAGCATTTATGCCTATGCTTAATTTTAAAGCTGTATTGTTAAACTGTTTATAGGATCGGGACCCAGTGTAAAACATATTTAACCCAACTGATGACAAGAGAATTGTGTCAAATATAATTGAGATCAGAACTGATGTTCCAGATTTGTGATTTATATGTGTGAGCGAATGTAAAACGTGAGACCTGAAGTCTCCTGAAAGGATGATTAATGTTTTTGAAATGTTCCCATGAAGCCATATTCCAAAAGTGTGCAAAATGTACAGTTCCTCTCACTTTTGACAACAGGCCAGAGAAAACTCATTGGTTTTGATGGTGTTTCGCTTTGCAATTTTAAGTTTTCTTGAACTCAAAACCTCATAGTCAAATTTGAGGGTGGAAGTGGGTGTGAGCCCACACAGGTTGAAACCTGGCTTTCTGCTTGCACAAAGCCAGAAAGTTGTGCAAAGTCCTAATGCAAACTAAAAGTGGGTATGCATGAATATGTATGCATATCCAGCTAGATCAGAGCTAAAAATCATAAAGGCCTTTGTCAGTTCATGTTTGATTTCGGTGCAGTCCCTGATTTCAAGACATGTAACGAACCTGTGTGAGTTAAAGTTCCTGGAACCTTTTGCCTTTCCTCCCCTGTATTGTAAGAGTTAACAAGGCAGTTGGAGTTGTTGAACACTCTGAACAGTACCCTCTGAATACTCAGCAAGTCAGGAAGGTCTCAAAGGTTGTACCATGTAAAAGTCAAGTAATTAAACACTGATTACTTACTGTAAAAAAAAAAAAAAGGAAAAGAAAAGAAAGAAAGCGTCTGCTGGGAAAGGTTGGATTCAGAAGGTCTAATTTAACACAGAAGGTTTCAGTGGAAATAGAGCCTTTAACTACATTCTGCTTGACTTCATCCAAAAAAAAGGGATGAGAGAAAAGATTAGAAAAGCTATTCAGAACGTTCTTTCAGCGGTGGTGCTTTGGGAGGTGACAACAGCTACTGGTAATTCTTTCCATAATCTTTTCCCCAAAACAGCATTTAGAATCCTCTTCAAAATTTGGCTCTGGATCTATGGCTTCATTATTTTTACAAAATACAAAGCCACCTCCCTTCTGTGCTCTTGGCTACAGATTAAATGTTTCAGTTCCCCAGAAACATCTCATTTAAAAAAAGCTGTTGCTAACCCAGGGAACTCTGTTCCACCTGATGCTATCGCCTCCTCACTTGTTAGAAAAATCCTGCCTTTGCCCTGCACCCCCACTCAAGCTTCTCCCCTCAGTGCCATCAAAAGCTCAATCGTGTTTTTGTGGCTGGCTTGTCTCTGTAGTGTCCCAAGAGAAAGAAAAGGTTACTAAAACGATATTCTTTGCTATGAGCCATCACTCCCCTACCTCTGTTCCTCCTGCCACTCTGGCACAATGGCTCTTTTCATAGCATGGGCACGATTAAGAATTAACCATTAAAATCTTTTGCATGACATCACAACATCAGGGAGTCGGTCTTGTGAAACATTGTGTTGGGTTTCTTCTACCACAAAACCACCAAGAAATGAAGATTTTTCTCTGTAGAAAATTATCCGCTCTGAGCTTCTCAAACACTTACGCATTAATATTGTTTATTGGAGACAGCAGAATGAAGGCCTCATTCGCAACACACAGCAAGTTGATTACTTACATCAATTGTTGTGATGGGGAAAAAAAGTGCTTCATTTTCTTGGCACTCAGTATTGGCTGAGTTTATTCACACCTACTGAAATATAAACAGGCTTATGTTTACATTAGGTACTTCGGGGAAAACATCCTGCAGCCAGAACTCTGGAGTGCTTCAGGAATTTTAAATACAGCTATGATTTTGTACTCTAACTAAATAGGCTTTTCTATTCACTCTTCTCTTTGCAATCACATTTCACATGTGCATTGTACTCTCCAAAGGTTAAAACCAGAGAGAAAATGCAGTATTTAACAAATTGATGCTCATTTCCCCCACACCCTTCATATTATTAAATTTCATCCTTTCCCAGGGTTCACTGTCAATGTAATTATAAGGCACTCAGGAGGTGAATGTTAGTTGGGGAACACAAGAATTCATCTTCTGAATTGTGTTGTATTTTGACAACTTAAATTAAACTGTTTTCATTCCCATTAAAGGAAATTCTGACTCCTTATGTGAAAGAGCTACTGAAAGAGCACCTCTGTTAGAAAGTGATGGTAAGGGGGTCAAGGTAACGAGGGATATGTGAGAGGTGTAGAAGAAGAATCACACTGCAAAGACTTTAGGCTGAGATTTGGGGGAACACTGTCCCTGCCTTTGTCATGGAGTTTCCCTACATCAGGCAATTTCATCCTCTTACCATCGTCTCCTCTCCATCTCATCCCCATCCGTTCCCCTTTACCTGGTCCTGCTTTTCTGTTTGAATGGCAAGATCTTCAGCTTAGAGAGGCTTTGTACAGCACCTAGCATAAAGAGGTTGCTTACTTATTTATGTAGATTTTAGATACTGTTTACCTTTCAAGCAGTTAACAGATTTCGGCATCATGTAAGCAAATGTACTCCTAGGTGCGCTTATCACAGTATGTGAAGACTTTTTTGTAAATGTAGAAGAACTGTCAACATATCACTGAGGCCTGACTGGTATGTACTGGACTCAAGTGGTCGATATGTTACTGAAGAAAGAATTAAAATCTTTTCAATACAGACAGAAACCAGTAAGAAAAAGCACCATATTTGATTAGGCAAATTGAAAAGAGGAATGATGCAGAGTGACATGCTTAACTGCATATAAGGAACAATTAGCTGGGGCAGCAGAGAAATTGCAAAAGAAATGTGGTAAGTAAGTGAGAATTATTGAGACTGGTATATAATTTAGTTTTTACTCTGAATATTTTAAAATATAAATATACAGCTTTAATCAATGTGGCAGTTTCAACCTGACCATATTTTTTATCTGTTTTAAATTACTTCCCAAACTAATAAGTCTTTTGAGTGGATAGAGGGGATGTAGACCAGGGAAGAGGATAGATACCTCCACTCTAGCTTTACTTCAATTAAGTCCATTCCTATAGAGAAAACGCACTAAAGCACTTCCTTAATTCCTTTGGTCTAAAGGTTCTCATTAGCTCTTCAGGCTTAATCCAGGCTCTGACACTGACTTAAAATTTCAGCCTCAGTTTCCAAAGTGTTTTGAAGATTAGTTAATATCTGTAAGTCACTTCAAACATATGATATAAGGAACCTCACAGTAGGTCTATTTCACTAACACTGAAATATGATGAAAGCATTAGAATGGTATCAATTTAAGACAAGTTTATACATATATATATGTATATATATGTAAGAAAAGATTCATAGACACATGACTTGAGATGTGTGCAAACAAGATTTGTCCTTCTTTTGTAAAAGATATTTTCTTATATGCACAAGAAAACCATTTCATTTCCCTATCTCATAATAGAGCATGCTTTATTTTTTGCCTTTTTTTTTTTGGAGGGCATAGATGATAGCCAGGTGTAATACATTTAGCAAGAAACTGGCAGGAAAGTGAAGGCTGTGAGAGACACTTCCTCTTTTAAAAAGTTTTACTAATCATCAGAGTAACTTACACGTTATCAGCAAGTTCTCTAAGGAAGGGCAAATCCTCCCAGCCTTTTAATCAGGCAGGTGGATGGTCCCAGGAAAACAACTTTCCCACATGTGAAAGTCTGTGCATCTCTGCTTGTGCATGTACATTTTTGTCTCCCAGACAAACATTTATTGATTCCATTTAATCCCCGAGTTGCAAAGATGTTACAGTTGAAAATGGCCAGTGGACACCTTCATTTGCAAACTGTGAGTTCTGGGAACCGAGTGCATTACAGCAACTAGCAACTGCACAAATTTTTATATGCCTTGTCCCCTAGAAAGGAGAATTTTTGCATGATAGCCAAGGAGGCTGCTTTGCTTTCATAAGTAGTGTCACACTTCACAGCAATGACGAATAAAACCAGCATTCTCCTAAAATCTCAGTCTTGCCCTCTCATGATACTTGAAATCGTGATAATATAAAACAAAATTGTTATAATCACCATGGGCCATGCTGTAGACCGATTTCTCTGTTCAAAACAGTCTCAAACAAGCAATTCCACTGAAATAAATAGGATTACTTGGATGAATAACTTCTCTCTAAGGACTTTATTGTCTCTTCCCAGGAAACAACAAATATTTTACTTAGAATTGATCAAATTTTTTAATGTCAACATGACCTATATGGAAACAGAGCCTGTTATTTAAACTGTGCCCAGTCATGATGGTGTGGAGTTCAAAGTCACTAGTTAAATGAGCAAGAGGGAATACTAGAAAAGAGGAGTATATCTGACCAAATAATCTCGGGATTTACATAGCCACCATTGCTAATGCAATGGTTGGTTTCACTAAGCAAACGATGAACATAGTGACAAGAATGCAGAAAAATGTTTGGAGCTTTCCATGAAATGTTTTTCAATAGACTTTTGATTCTTCTTGAAGACGGGCAAAAAACTACAGACCTCTCTCTTGAAAAAGTCCATTTGTTTTCACTGACACCTTGACAATCTCTGGGTTTGGCATAGTTGGGAGCGTTAGTGTTAATGAGATGTCTGGGAAGTTTTAAACTGAGCAGTTAGGCAGTTAGGCTGCAAATTATTAAAAAGAAAAACAGCGGCCAGTGCATACCAGCTTTTCAAATACAGTGGAGTTGAAGTAATAACAAAAATAGTGAGAAATATAAACAGGTGTTTCACATTGATTAGGCTTCTCTGATTCTATAACACGAGTAATATTTGTGGATGAATTTATTTTTAAATAAATAGGATAAGATAACAGCATGGAGTAGCATACAGCTAACTAGCTGTAGCAGATAACAAGCAGAACTTTGTTTAGAAATATCCTGCAGAACATAAGGGGGAACAATTTAACTGAAAATCAGATTTCTGTCTAAGCACTGTTTCATTCTTTTGGTATAAGCAAACCGGGAGGTGACAGAGCCAGCAATGACTGGGCGAATATAAGTGCACGCATGCGTACATGTGTGTGTGTATGTGTGTACATGCACGTGAGCGTATCCAGGTATGTCTTAAAGTTTTTTTCAAACCCAGTTGGCCTGGTTCAATAGTGCACAGGGTTACAGGCAAACATGCCTGACTCCGGTTTATGCTGGCTATAATCTCTCTAGAAGGTGTAATTGTCCTTCTATGACTGTAGCCTGTGCCAGTGGGCTTGGAAATCCCAGGATATTTCTTGGGCACGTCCTCTTCCATTAGCTGGCTGTTTTCTCAAGATCAAAGCACTGTGTAATGAACTGCACTTTACTCTTTGTGTTTCAAGTTTTTCCCGTGCTTCCATTTTGTACTTTTGGCATGTAAAGGTCAGGCAGGTGTAACGACGTTCAAAGGGGCACACGCAGCCAATATTTCAGCATTAACATCAGTAAGGACCTACTGCAGCAGAGAGGGTGCGCGCTGCCCTGCCGGCTCCATCGCCTGGCACGGCGGCACAGCGGCACGGCAGCGTGGCGGCACGGCAGCCGGGGCTTCGCCAGCGCCGGAGCAGGCAGCCAGCCATTGCAGCAGATGGGGAGAAGAGGAGGCAGCCAAAAGACGAGACACGTATGAACGCGACTACTGAAATGTACCTCTCAGCTGAATTTTGAAATGTCGATCTGTCTCTCTTAATCTTATAGCCCAATATAGCTAAACAGCATCGACAGTTTGTATCTGTGGAAATCAATGCTCCAAATGCAATTCCATTTTTTTCATATCAATAAAGCGTAAACTTTTGTTTTATCTGAAATTAGCAGGTTCTAGAAAGACCTATAGGCAGTCGATGTTATCATATATACATATATCATATAAACATATATAAACATGGCAGATTTAAGAAAGAGTGCAGGTACAAAATAAAACAAGACTTACCCCTGCCCCCCTCCCCTTTATTTGTATTTAAGTATCTATAAATTATAGAAAACAAAGTGGCAAATATTTCATGTCATTATATGAACCATTGACAAGCCTTATGGTAAGAACTTTTTGTCACCTCTTTTGAAGAAGCTGAGGCAAAGAAGAAATAGAAAACAGTTGGCAATGATCTCTGAGAATAACTGAAGGCATGAAAAAATCTCTGAAGAGAGTAAAAAAATAGGACTGTTTATTTTAGAGAAAAGATAAATACAAAGAGGTTAGATAAAGCTTTATAAAATAATATATGGCATAGAGAGCAAAGAGTGGAATATTCAGCTCTGGCTTTCTCATATTACACAGACAAAGGGATATTCAGTTAAAAGATGAAATTCCAAGCTGTGGAATGGAAATATTTGTCTCCACAATGAAGAAGAATTATACCATGGAACTCTTTGCCAAAAGGCAGCATTGGTTTTAGCAGGATTAAAAACAAATAAAAAAAAATCATATGGATGGTGAAAGTATCCAAAGTGATAGTGCTGAGATGTAAACCGTCTGTAAGTCTCGTTTCAGACGGATAGCATTGGAAGGGAGAGGGCAGAAGAAAAACCCTACATTTAGGTAAGGCATCCTGAAAATGCCTTCTTTACAGAGTCTTTCTCTGAAATAGCAGACACTTGCCATACAAAGCCTGTGGGAGTGAATGAGATACTGGTTGGATTCAACATATTAATTTTGTAATAATAAGGAGAAATAATAAAGGTTAAAATCACTTTCTGTATTATTTTTCTGTGTTCCCACTTTTAAGTAATAAAGAAGTATTAAAAAAAGAATAACAGGTGTTATTTCACTTAGCTGATGTTGTAGACTCTTATCAGGAGATAAGTGGCGCAATAACAGTGGAAGAAATTCAAGATGAGTGCCACAGTTTCACACTTGGACTGTTTCATGAAGTGGGCTGCTTGCCAAAAAATATAAGTGGTAGTGATGGTGGTGAGGAGCCAGAAGAGGGTGGTGGCTGGGAGGCAATGTCTGAGCTGTAAGCAGTCCCCACATTTACTGTAATTAATGGTATGAGTCAAAGACTCACTCCATCATCAAACTCCTATGGGGAAGCATCATCACTACAGCTGTTTAGGTAGTAAGAATAAAAGTATCCAAACTAGAGAACCGAGATAGACATTTAACAGTTTTAATTATTGACATTTAAATTACAAATGGAACCAACAACAAAAAAAGAGTGGAATATGTATTAAGAAGTTTTCATATTCTTTTTTGGAACCGTTTCTTTAAAGTCTGAAATACTTGCTTCAATAAAGGTCATTGCAGGCTACTGCTGGCTGTGTGCAGCCCCCCTCCCCACCCCAGTGAGAGCTGTTGCACGTCTATCTATCTTAGACTTCACATCTGCCTTTCATCTCGGCAGACTTTGACTTTGCATGACATTATGACACAGAGGTGAATACAGATGTTTATCTCTGTGCCCCGTTTCAGGTTGTCTTCCTGCAGTCCTTGTACCTGTGGCACAGCTTCGCAAGGGACTTGGAGTCTGGATTACAGAGATGCCGAAGCAGGGGAAAGGGTCTTAAGCGTATGTTTACCGATGAGGTAGGAAGAGTGTTAGATCTTGCTGCAGCCCGATATACGCCACCAGTGAGAGCAGCCCGCCTGTCAAGGTGACCTGCCGGAGCCACAGCTGTGCAGCCCCGGCTCCTCTCCACTTTGTCTCCCCGTTAGTGTGGGGCTGCTGCCGCTGCCGGCAGCTCATGAATATGGCCCTTTTTATCTTGAGTTCATCAAGCCCTTGCAGCTGCTTTCACAGTATGTTCAAATTTGGTATGAATGTTGTATGTAACTCTAGAGCCATGATCACACACTAATATGCTAATAGGATTAGCATTACAGTTCTTGGGGAAGAAAATTATATCTTTAGATAAGAGGTTTCTTCTGCTTTGAAGATTTTGAGCTCTGTACCCCAACACTACTGTAGCTGGTGTGGGGGGAGAAACCTCTCTCTCTCTCACCATCTTTCTCTCTCTGTTTGCATGTTGTCCCATGATGTTTGAAGGCTTTCCTTCCATTTATTTCATAGTTTTTCCAAGTGGTGTTATGGTATTATTATCCTTCCACCAGTGTAAGGGGAAGCTAAGGAAGAAGGCAAGTGGTTTATGAGAATTAATGTCAGTATTACTATCCCAGTGTTGGTGATTCTACAGAGCTACCATGCTCGTGGTCACAGACTGCGTAGCTGACAACGTAACTTGAGTTCAGGAGACTGTCTAGTATTTCGGAGGGTGTTTATGACTGCTCCACATAGAATCACAGAATCATAGAATGGTTTGGGTTGGGAGGGACCTTAAAGATCATCTGGTTCCAGCACCCCCCCTGCTATGGGCAGGGACACCTTCCACTAGACCAGGTGGCTTAAAGCCCCATCCGACCTGGCCTTGAACACTGCCAGGGATGGGGCATCCACAGCTTCTCTGGGCAACCTGGTCCAGTGCCTCACCACCCTCACTTGTAGGGGTGCCAGTTGTTACTCAGATTTTTTTATATTTTGCTATACATGTCACCATGCCATACAGAACTGCTTTCATTTGGAAAAGATATACCTGGTGGTACATGTGTAGTAGTGAGCTATAAATAATAATTTTCAAAGCTGTCTTGCAGTGGTATTCTTCCTGAATTTCTTTCAGCGAAAACCAAGATTGTCCTCAACTTTCCCAGTGTCCCTGAATTCAAGGAACCATGACCTTGGGATCCAAAGGAACTCCCCATTCTCTCATTTCTTTCTGTAGATGCTTAGTGGAGAAACTTGCCAAATTAATTCTGCTGGATGCTTCTTTCCTCCCAGGTGGGGAAAGAAGTTCAAAAAATGTGTTGATTCCCAGCTCAGGTCAAAGAACATGTTGGTCACGGGGCCTGAAAGCAAGACACATGCACGCAATACTGAAAAAATGAATGATGTTCTCAGTTGTGTCTGGCTACAGTACGGTTGTGGTTTTTTGTGGGTTTTTTTTTTTTTCCAGAATCAGCCATTTAAAATATGTCATCAGGACAGAAAAAAAGATTAAAATTTACCTATAAATGTTTATTGCATAAAAAGAGAAAGAGAGATGGGGAGCTTTGACAGCTATCTAAAATTGCTCATTATCCCTAAGCAGAGGGAAATGGGAAGGTTTGGACAAAATGCCCTTTCTTAAGTGATATTTCTTAAGTGACAAAGAAACATGGGAAAGGAAAAAAAAAAAGAAAATAAAAAGAAAAGTTGTTTTCATTTTAAACGAATCCAGCTGAACATATCATGCTTGTCACTGTTTTTTAGGCAAAAATGTCTTTCAGGGTTATTTAACTGCAGTTTGTAACTAGGAAACCATCATCTGGCTTGGTCTTCTGCTGCTTCCCAGTCAGCCTGTCATATCCTTGCCACAGCCTCACTTGCAGCACCCATATTATTTTGAAACATTTACTGGTTCAAAGGGTAGTTCATAGGTACAGGAAAAAATGTTCCAACTGCAGAAATACTCTTGGTGAGATGACAATGTACTCTTTATTGTCTGGCAAGCAAGTAGTGAAAGGAACAAATACCAGAAGAGGCAACTGTAAACAGAACACTTTAAAGCAGTCTAACAATGTTTTATATTAAATCATCTATTAAAACCCACCCAGACAAGATGACTCTCTGTTTTGGGGGACTGCATGAAATGATATATTAGAAGATGTGAGTGAGTTTGTGATTTCTTTGAGTTTCATGATTGAGAAAGTAATTCTGAAATAATCCTGTACAGAAAACATAAAATACTACTAAGCATCTGCATACATATACATATGACTCTCAGAGACAGGGAAAATTTACTAAAATGGTCTGACCTATATCCTATTATCCTGTTATTTTTCAGCAACTTTCCAAGCTAGCCAATATAATGTTTGTAATATTTAATATGATTCTACCGTCATTTATGGCTTCCTGGTAGATTTGCACTCCACTTTAAATGAGCTCTTCCTAAGAGACAGACTCAAAAGGATTATATTTGTGCACACAAGGCTTGAAATAAGACATACCCTAACCTTTAATTATGAATCACTGCGACGGTTTCTGAAAAGCAGCTGAAATCCTAGTGATGTTTTAAGAAGGTAAAATCCTGAGGTTTATTTAATAGGGTTCTGTTACTTTAAATGTCATATACTGAAAGCCCTTGTTAATAAAGACTGGCACAGGTCACACTGTCAAGGATAAACAATCATTCCTAAATCCTTTGTTTCAGGCTACAGTGAAACCTAATCCCCATGGTGTTCTTGCCTGGCCATGCATGCATGTAGATATGCACCACTTTTATAGTACTAGTGCTTTCTTTCAAGCACGTTGCTCCTGACTGCAAGGCATTTGATTTCTGGTAATTAATCAGCTCATCATACATGCTGTGTTTCTCCCTCAGGCCCAACTCAAGTTAGTGATCCAAATCTGGCCCCGGGAAAAAAGAAACCATTTATGTTCTTAGTGCACAGAATGAAACCCTGATAAACAGTGCTTGGCTAAACATTGAATTCAGATGACATTTTTTTTTTTTTACAAGTTATAAGTCTAAATTTGGAGGTTTTTGGTTTTTTTGCAAGCTGTAAGTCTGTTTTTTTCTTTGTAATCTCTGTTTCCCCTGTCTGCCCCTTTAGAATGGCAAAAAAACCCCTGAAACCACCAAAGGTGCCCCTAAATGAGACGTTAAGATCACTGTATTATTTTTGAGGTTTTGTGCTTCAGCATCTGAACTCATTGCCTGAAATATTAGTGTTCATTTTTTAAACAACACTGTCACATGTTTATCTGTTATACTTTATCTTTGTGTTCTTTCATGTTTGGCTTGTCTATATAATAACCTGGTTACTGTTAATTTTATCAGATCCAGGAAACAACTTCAGCTTGTGCTGGTAATTCTTCATGCCTAGAGATATGGCAACTCTCATTCTTTTCAATTATGTACCAGTTGGCCTTAACTGCCATTTGAGGAGTCATGCTTTGTTACTAAGGATCCACAAGAGCATTAGAAAACTTAGCAGACAAGCTCTCACTTTTTGTTTCTTATGATTAAAATAATAACCTGTATGCCTACAAAGGCACTGTGCTCAGCTAGTGAAGACTACTGGCTCCTACCTCTCCATCAGCTCATGGATTGTGGTACTGCTCCTTGTTCTGCTAATGCATAAGGATTTTGAGTACTTGCTTCCTGCAGTGATGAGACGTACAGCCCTGCAAGCATTATTTCTAGGCTATATTTTTTTGGCACAAACTAAGCTCTTTATGCTGGTTCTTTTCCCTATGGCAAAGGCAAGAAACCGAAAGGAATTATTTCACCTAATAGCTCCTTGCCTCACAGGGCTGTTGTGAGACTTAATTAATTAATGTTTGTAAAGTGCTTTGAGAGCCTGGGATAAAAAGGTGCTATATAAGCACTGATACAAGTACAAAATATTGTTATTATTAATTCCCAGCCTGATACAAAGCCACTGAGTGAATGAAAAGCTGAACTGTAGTCCCCAGTGCAAAAGTGGAGATAGTTTGTCCAGCGTAAAGGAGGGGCATCACGGTGCATTTTTGTTTGCAAAGACTTGTATATAGAGATGTCTTTAAGCCATGGGTCAGCTTGGCTCAGAATTCTTGCAAAACAGGAAAAAAAGAAAAAAAGCTTTTGAACACTACTACTGTGCTGTTTTTAATTCTCTGCCTTTTCTTGTTCTAAGCATACCAAGCAGATAAGGAAAATAAACCACACTGGGATACAGATTAAGTCAAATATCAAAATCATTGCATGCTGACCATGAAAACTCACTCATGCTGAACATTTGTGGGTTATCAGGATCAAAGAGCACTTCAATATTTATCAAAAAGCATAGCCCACCATGGTTTAGTCTTCATTAACCTGGTGTGTATTTGAAGAACTCAATAGAGCTAATGCAGTCCAAGCTAAAGCTGACATTTTTTGACTTAGGAAAACATTTATCCTCTTGAAGAGATATGTATCAGTTTGTAAATGTTGTGAAAGGGCAGAATAACATAAGGCTCACATATGCTATTGGGTTGTCTGAATGCAATAAGCTTTATGGAACTGAATTATGCTTTGTACATAGAGTCAAGAATGAACTTGTCATTTCTGTAATACCAGTAAAGCTTATTTCACGTATAATGGGACATCCTGCTGTGCATAGATGATACAATTTTTCTAGTTGGATTTAAAAATATTAAAATGAAAAAGAGGCTAAATTAGGCTGTGAAAGTTTGAGTATGTGTGATACTAAGGGTGCGCAACCAGCTGTAGGGAGTTTTAGAAATACATAGCATTACTCCCCCTGCTACTTTTGGCTGATTGGGTTTCATGTCTGAACAAGACCTCGAGGAGTTTAGCTCATATAAAAGACTCTCCTCCTTATATAGAAAGGAATATGGATCGTAATGGGTGTTAGTTTTGATTCGCTGGCACTGCCTTTAGCCTTTTCAGTCTGTTCTTACTGTGCAACTAATGCTCATATCCATGATGTTGAGCTTGAAAAAGATCGTCTGAAAACTTGCCATGCTAAACCAGTAAATTAATATTTCAAAATTAAAATAAAAGAAAGTATTTATGCATATTGATGGCATATGATATACATGTACATCAGGGAGAGAAATTGAAATGGAGATTATGGCACAGGACCTAGACTCTTGACTCAGCTTTTCTATCAGTTTCTTTTCATAACTTGAGCAAGTTGTTTAATTTCTCCAGGCTTTGACAAGATGTTGTGAATCTTTTTCTTTTTTATCTGTATGAAATAGCAGGAAGTGAAGCAAAGGGGAGTAGGTACGTGTGACTGAGAGGACCATGAGTGTCAGAATGGATAAAGAGAAATTGGGAGTTTGATGCTTAAAGAAAATGGAAAGCCAAATGTCAGTCAACAACTACTCGTTGGCTGGAATTCAAGCCAGAGAAATGTTTCAGGCAAAGGGAGTTAGGCACTGTTTACTCCTGATTTGCTCCATATTCCTTTCTGAATATCTGAAAATTTTCTTCTCAGATATAAAGTCTTAATGGCATAAAAAAGCTGGTGAGAATGGTGGGCACCCATTCCAGTGAAGATGCATGTCTTTCTAGAGTATCTTTCGAGTTAAACTGAATCATAGTAGTATCCAGAACTGGTAACTGATTCCTTCGCTAGCTCCTCATTGGCTGTTGAATCTCATAATGATTGCATTCTTGTGCTCCTTCTTCAGCTGGGATAAAAAGGAAATAAAGTACAATATTTGCAGTGCACAGCGATCACAGGTCGAAATTGAAGCATTACTGTTTACCATTTAAGCATACTTTATATTTAACATGGTTTAACACTGGTTTTTTTCATTTCATTTCCTTGTGGCTGAAGTTCTACTTTCAAATCCTGACAGTTTAACCAGACACCGCCAGTAATTAGCAGCCTGTCCAGATTTCCACATTTTGACTAAAGCCAGATTCTGGGGAGCTGCATAACACTCTCATCCCATAGCACTTGCATAGCCTCCGTCTGTACTAACAAGTTGGCAGCATATGCAAGTTGCACCAGACCACTTCATGTCACAGCAATCAGTCAGGTGCTGGGGTAATAAGGCAAAGTAACAGCTCCTCATCCACAGGCTTCCTGCTGTAAAGCCATCCGTTAGCAGGGAGCAGGCTGGGCCACATGGAAGATGGGAAAGCTCCCTAATTCCGTGTATCATTGAGGAGCATGTCAGAACGCTGGTTGGAAAGTGATCCAAAAAAAAAAAAAAAAAAGCTGGGCATTTTGCACCACCTGCAATAGAAGCCTGTCAAGGGAAGAAGAGTGAATATCTGGATCTGCCTGCATTTAAATGCAAATTAGTAGGAAAATACCAGCTGCAATGGGAACAGAACAGTGGCCTCTAAAGGTTCAGTGGTTCAGTTTGAATACCTCTCTTGTAACATCAGTGACTTACTTTTCAAAGGACCTGTGCACTTGTAGTTCCTATTGTTCTCTACTGTTTGAATTGTTTATTCCCTCAAAAAATTATTTTACAGTTAGATGTAAATTGGGTCTTTGTACAGAGCTAAAAAGCAAAAGGGAAAAAAGTAACAAAAATTATGTTGGGAGAGAAAGAAAGTGAGTGTTACTGGAAATTTGTAGACCCCTTTCTTTTTCTGGTTTTGAAATAGGGTTCAGCTGGGTTTTCCCTACCAAATTAGTTCCTCCATTGCCACAGGAGAAAGTGGAAATCTAAGCAGCTTCCTGAGTTAATCAAGTAGAGGAGAAAGCACAACCAGAGTCTTATCTGAGTTTTCCCTCTGGCTTTTCCACCATACCATCCCTTTACTCCATAAACTTCCAGCAAGTTTAAAGGCTCTCCGGCAGCATAAATATAAGTGGGTTGCCTAAGATAAGGAACGCTGCATGAAATGGAGAACATGAAAGCAAGCACACATCGAAACAGCCATCTGCTCAGCCTTGGAATAGGAACATTGCAGAGCTCATCTGTGCATTAGTGTTGCCATTTAATGCAGTTCCTAACAAAAAAAGTTAATAAAATTCATGGCTGTAGCTGACTCACATTATAATGTCCTTCTAGAAAAAGCCTGTACCATTGCTCTGTGAATCTGTGCACAGAATAATAATATGCACCATAAAGCAAACTGAAGAGTCTCAGGTTTCCATTGCTGCAGATAGGTGGACTCAGAGTTTACAAGGCGGTTGGAAAACCCTTCTGGATTGGCAGCAAGAAACAACCTGTTTTCCTGAAGCATGCCACAGCAGAAGTTGTCCCCAAGTCTGGGAGCCATGTGTTCTTAATATTCAACAACTGTGCCAACAGAGTAAGTGTTGAAGAGGAGGTATGGAACAACTGTTATTTAGATCACTGGAAAATTTTTAAGAAATGGGATATAAGGTCAATGGAGTCTTAAAACACCTCATCAGCATTATCTGTTTCTACTCTCAGTTATTTTGCACATGGTGGTCCACAATGAAACCTTTCAACATTTACCTTTTACCCAAGAGTTCACTAGCTGTATTACTTACCGGTAGAGGTAATGGTAAGCTAAGTTGATGGCACATGGCAAATACCACAGTAAGGGTAATTACTTGCAAATAGATGCTGTGGGACTGTTAAGAGCAACCATTGTATACAAATAGTACAATTTAATAGCTTACCCTACAAATCATTGCAGTATTTTAAAACTGTCATTCTACAAAGAAATATTATTTCTATAGGCTGGCTCTCATTCTAAAGCCTTTGAGGGATATATTTGCTAAGAGCTACTTCTACTTCATTTACGTTATTAAATCAGGTTTCTCAAACAAATATTGTCAGTAGTATTAGTAAGCAGTTCTTGTTTCATTTACTGAAGATGGAGCTGTGAATTCTCTGAAGGAAAAATTAGAGTGTTTTAAGATATGCAAAAATTTGGAGGGCACAATCCATTGCATCAACTATTTTCTTTGCTGCTGTAAAGTGATGCTTTTCCATAGACTTCCAGAGAAGCTTTATACTTTACACAGAGAGATAAGAATCCAGAAGTCTCTAAGTACAGAAAGACTGCAAAACAACATATTTCACAGTTTACAAAACACATTTAAGATGTACATTGTTTAGGATATTTAGAAAACAAGGTATTTAACTGCAAGATATATTAAATAAGTGTTCAAAATATATGAAAGAGAACTGCAAAATGCTGGAATCTGTCAGATTTGGGGGACTGATAGGCTTTGTGCCTGTTTGTGTGTGCATGCATGCCTATGCTTGTGACGTCTTTGATTCAACTGCCAGTGTAATTAACACACTACCGTGGGAGATGAGGGTGGTGCTTATTTTCCAAATCACAAACTCCTTGTTGTTGAGCCCAGGACTGTCTCAACTGGGTGTTTCTAAACATCTCATGCTGAACTATTTTGTTTGGCATAAGTAAGTAACTAATGTGCAAAAGAGGGGTTCTGACCTCACACTTCCTTCTTAGATGAGCTCCAAATTTCGAGGACATTGGGCTTGGAGGGGAAGGGTATGTTGCATTGCCATGCTCAAATCTTTTTCATATATTTTCTCATAAATGGCTCAGGGACCATTAATTGTGAATCAAAGGGTCCTTAGTGCTTAAACTGTGTTTGAAAAGGAAACTCAGGCTCCTAAGCTACTTGGAACCTTTGGAAAATGTGATTCTTGCAAGCATTTATGCCCACTTACAGTACCCCACACATGGAGTCCCAGTTGCTGCATCTTGGGTTACATGAAACAGGGTTGAGATCACAGTCCAAGTGACACCTGTGGCAAAAGTCTCAACAATTTTTGGATTTCATTGAAGGATGTGGGATGGAATTACAGGCAAAAATACCAAGCTTTACATATCACAGACATTCATAGACTGCAGCTAAGTTCTTTCTTAGTGTAACACAAATAAATGAATTTGGCTCAAATAAAATTAACGTTGACAAGTGCTTGTAACACTGGCAGTGGAGGATTTTTTTTTTTTTTTGAGTTTAGTATATTAGTGTTTGCTACAGCAACTGAGGAAGTAGGAGATTCAGGTTCCCTTTCTTCCTGTCTCAGGCAAATTGAATCTATATCTGTCATCGATCACTAGCTGCTGGACTGGATAACAACTCTTGTTGGCTTCTGTTTAAAAGTGCAGGACAAAACACTGAAAATACAATAAATGGGATCCACTTTTGAAATTAACATTAATTGAGAAGTAGAGGATAACAGAAAGAAAGCCCAGTGGAGCCTTTTACTTACTTGAACTAAATTCTCTATTCCAGAAATTTTTCATTATCTTGATTTTTACCCTCCTAGCTAAGAATGGGGAGATCAATGGAAATCTAAAAGAAATAAATGGAACAGAACATGTGTAAGTTTATATTCTGTGAGTACATTTTAGATGTGACAGAGCTGAAGAAATTGCTGCAAATCAATGTAATACAGAATCTAAACATGCAAATAGATTAAACAGATGTGACTACTAATTAATGAGTTAAACTGAAAAGAGAGACCTGAAGGTTATTCCTACTTGTAAACAGTCTCCAACATAACTAGCACATGAAGAATGTTTAATCTTTTCTCTCTCCACTGTGTAGCGGTGCTGACTAATCTGCCACTGATGCGTTGTACTTGGCTCTCCGTCTGCTACATACTCAAAGTTTTTGCCACTATCTTCTTGCTTAAAAGCCGCACAGAAGTTTATACATCAGTGCAAACAATGTTTAAATGTGCCCAGCTAATCACTGAAGGCATTGTCACAGAACAGAGGAGCGATGCAGACATATCAGATGCTCTGGCAACAGTAGCATAATCCAGTCATTCATTAACATAAATTAAAGCTACAATGCTGCAGGCCTAAGAATTGAAAAGAAGTTGGAAATCTGAAAGTTAAAAGGACCTGGGTTTGTAGGGAACTTTCAAAGCATTGTCCTACACAAACCCTGCCTGCCTTAGCCAATGAACAGGGAATTTCATTTACCCCAAAATGGAGGCTTTGAAAAAGCTGATTAACACATAGTTCAGCCTGGTGTTATGGGCTAATGAAATGACTAGATCAAACCTCTGTTTTGAGACTGAAATAATAATGTAGTAGCACCTTTTCATGTCTATTTTGTTTATTAAAGACAGCAGTTATCTTAGAAGTAATTAAGGTGCTTCCCTGATTTTTGAAGCCTGCACCTTATACTCAGGCTGTAGTTTTTCCTTCTGTGTGGACTGCGAGTTGTTGTGGGCTTTCTGAAAAGCTGAAAAGCAGTTCAGAGTGACTGAAAGGCGAGTTTGTGCTTAAAGAATAGAAAGGCTCTTCTCACGGTGCCACATGTGCCCACTTTTGGGGGTTTTCTCTGTGTCTAAGATATGCTGTGGTTTTAATCCCACAAGAACTATGGCAGCAAATTTTTGTAGCCTGTGAAGTGGGTTATACAAAGCAATTTCACTCACTCGCGCAGAGTGAAATTCTCTCTTCATCCTTGTGCCATCAGAAGTTTCCATTGCATCTGAAATTGTCAGATCCTCTTGCAACCATCAACCTATTTGAAACACAAAATTCTAATTTAGAACCAAGTGACAGATAAACCATCTACCTTTTGAAGAATAAACTGACTGTATGGATTTCATAACTTTATTTTTTATATATTTTAAAAAGATGATTAATCAATTAATTGTGCCAAATTCTACTTCTCATTTTCAAGAAGAATCCCCGATTCCATTGTGTTATTACACATAGCATCTAAGTACCTTAACACACCTACATTTAGTCTTTTAGATATAAAGACAACTCTCGATTAGCCAGAATTGCTGGCACTTGCTTGTTTGCTGATGTAGCAATATTTGTGTTTTCATCTGTTTCTGATTTCAGTCTCCTTTTATTTGCAGCTCTTGCCACTCCAATGAACCTATTACCTTCAAAAGTGCTGTATTTGAAATTATACAGAAAAATCTTATATGTATGCAGTTTATATAAACAGGATTAATGTTAAGCAGAAAAGTTATTAATGGACTTTTTAGGAAAGTAGAGACGTTTCTCAATGGTAGTGTATAAATACTTCAACCCCAGTCTGTGCATCTTAATACAATCTAAAGTGTTAACCAAGATTTATAAAACTAATTTTTGGCTACTATACTTGCCTTCATGTTGCAATTACTCTTGAACTTAGCTAAATAATTTGAAGTCTCTCTCTAATTGTATACTGTCTTTTTGCCTTCCTGTTGCTCATCTTATTGGACCTTATGACTGTATGAACTGTGTCACTCAGGCTGCACTCAATCAAATGTTTATCATGTTATTAATTTAATACTTTTCAATCTAGCATATATGCTTCAAGAGATTTCTTCAGGTCTTTTCATAATGATAAACTGAAAGAAAAATATTAAAAAGAAAAGAACCTTTCTGGATGAGGAGCTTAGGCTTCTGTGCCTTCTAGTGGGGAATCACAGCTTCAGCCTGTACTTGATCTAGAAGGAGTGCTCGATAGTACAGAAAGCCTATATTTGCCTTTCCCAGCGGTACACGAGAGCTTCCTTCCCTCTTGTTACAGAATGCGCTATACAACATTTGACCATAGTAACTGGTCTGACAGACTCAGTTTTTGTGATCATTGACATTCTGTTATTGTTAAAGAGGAAGCTTAGTTTGACTCCAAAGCAGAGTGGCCTAGAGCCTGACTTTGGATATGCCTTACAGAGACGACAGAGATTTCAAGAAGAAAGCACTGCATCTCCCAGCAGTGTGCTTGGGCAGCATTTCAGTTTTGGTGGCAGGAAAAAGAACTACTGATAGTAAAATTAGTTATTTCTAGGCGACTTTCTGTCTAATGGTTCCTTATATGTTTGTCATATAAATACCTATCTAACCTGACTCTGCACAAGATATAATTTGAAAATTGCACCAGATGCAAAATCATATGTATTGAGGAAGTGATAAAATGCAGCGTATTTAAGTGTCTAGTGTAAGACAAAATCTGCAAAACACCACTTAGCAGTGAGATTTATTAATGGTTATTCCAAGCATGTGTTAACTACATAAACAACACTATGAACTACTCATTACAAAATGAATAAAAAATCTAAAGGAAAATGTAATTATATGAATGATTAATAATGATAATAGCTTTAGCATAGATATCTCCTTTTCCCTGTCTTTTTGCCTTACAAAGACATACTGTTTCATAGCTCCCAAAAGCTTGAGGCTGACTAGCTGCATGTACATAACTTTTAAGCAGTTAAACATTTAAACTGCCCTGTCATTTCTTCTAGATTCTCAGCTGCCCGTGATTCCCATTTTCAGATATTAGCCCATAATTTTGATCTTGAATCTCTCTAATAGTGATGCAGTCCCCAGACCTTTTTCCCCAAAGATGTAGCATACACTTCTTTCCCTAGGCTTATAATTTTCCTGGAGCAAGACATCACTATTTCAACAGGAAGGCAATAAAACATTTCTGAACACTAGAAACAGCAGTCTCCCCTGTTATAGATTCCTATTTATTTTTAACAGAATCAATAATTGTTTGCAAGTAATTGTACACTGCAGTCTGTAAGTAAGGTAAGATTGAGAGTATGCAGCTATCTCACGATTCAGGTATAGCAATCTGATGAAGCCTGTGGCTACTTTCTATGAAATCCACAGTGCCAGCCCTTTCAGCAGGTTCATAAGAGTGACCCCTTTCCAGATGGCTCCATATATCCCTTACGAAATCCATCAATACAATAAACTTCCTTTGCCTAACCTCTGCATTGATTGAAGTTAAGTACTACATTTGCTAGTAGAACTCAATGAAGCTAATCATCACATGAGTGCAGCTCAATGTTTCCTATTCATCAGACTTCAAAATACCTGAATATCATCATAATTGGTCTGCAGTTGAGTATATTTCTATCTTCATATTAGGAGAAGATGAAGTATCCCCTTTTATACTCGGGTAACTCTCATCATACACAACTAAATCATGAAAGATTTATACTAGCCAGTTGTTTTCTGTTATGAAGAGGACGAATCTCAGCCTAACTCTTCCTCGCCAGATTCTCCACAATACACAGTTGCTTTGGCACGAGTATTTGTGAATTATATGCAAAATATTAATTTTTTACACACACCCCCCCCCAACGATGTTACTACCAAAACTAGAGCATTATCTCTGACTGGAATTTGACTTTAATCAGCATTAGAATCTAAAAGACAGAAAGGAACAGTACTGTCAGCTTCCAAGGCTTTTGCTTTCAGGAGAGCAGTCGCATTATTCATTATTATTCTAATAAGATGTTCCCTTGAGAATGGTTGGGGTATATGTAACCCTAATTAAAATGCTGTTACTGAAAGGAACTGCCTAAAGATGTACAGCTTTCAATTATGGCAGAATTTTTATATATTTTGATTTATAATAAGAGGAGAAACTTACCTATTGTGTGCTCTTAGAGTTTTATTACTTAAGATGCAATAGATGTATACAGGCTATGCAATAGAATCACTAAAACGATGTTCATAACACAGAAGGCATTGCAAACTAAATGACTTATAACACTAGTTTGTACCTTGCATGGAGGTAAGCAAAGAGGGTTTATGGGCACCCCTAGGGTGCATATTCTGTGTTGCATGAAACGATGTAATGTCTTGGAGAATCTGTCAAGAAGGCAGATGTTAAAAGCAAAGCTGTGCTGAGAAAAAAAGGATTGAACAAACTTAAGGATTAAACAGGATTCAAAACTTCTGTGAGCTATGGAGCAAGATATCACCATAGGCCTTCTAGTCTCTATCTTCCTTTCATCAAAAGAGAGTCAAGAACATTGCAAATTCCCTAAGTTCATTTTTATTAGATTTATCTATTTAAACAGAACACCTCTAGCAGCAGATCAAATCCTAATGAAAATGGTTCTACTTTGAAAGAAGCTGTGCAAAGTCCGTTATTCAATGCTATTGGCCTTTTAAAATACATTCCAAAAGAAAGGTACAAAACTCAGGGTTTTTGGATAGTCAAAGTCATATGTGAAGTGAATACTTTATGCATTTATCTAGCTAGTCTATAACATAAACATGCACAGGAACAGGGAATGTGCTTAACACTCTAATTCAGAGTGTGGCATAGACACTGACTCCTGGGTGGAGTACAGATGTTTTGCTATCAATGCCAGCTGCTATGTGCTGCTAGAGAAAGAAGGATGTTTTTTGAGACACAACATATGCACTTCAGGTTACTTGATATTGCATGAGATCAATCAGCTAAAACTGCAAGTACCTAACTGAAGATATTTCATGGTGTCCCAATTTTAAAGAAATGGCTTATCAGAAGAGAACAAACATTTAAAAGTTATTCTTGAAGGCAAAAGGCAGGTACATATGATTAAGCTAAATTTAGAAATAATATTACATCATAATGGCATTTTTTTTTAATGAAACGGTGATGACAAGGTATTGCAGGGGGAGCCCTTTTCTGGCAAACCCCTTATATTTCCTTATCTTTGGAATCTGCTTCCTTCCTTGTTCTGACAGAGGCCAAGTTTTGACTTCTAGTGAGTGTTAAAAAGTCTTTTTTTCTTTTTTTTTCCCAAGGAGAAATGAGATCATAGCTCAAATTGCAGGAAATTTGAGGTTTCCATTTCTTTTTGGAAAGGTTCTTTTTTTCTTGTTTTTGTTAGGTTATTCTAATTGTGGTTTATTATATATCAAGTAAGGTTTTACTATTTACACAGAAATTCAGGTATTGCAACTTATGAATAGAAAAAAATAAAACAATTTATCAGCAAAAGGAAGTCTAAAACACAGTCATCATTCCTTTTACATAATGCTAGTGATGCTTCAAATAAAAAGAAAAAAAAAAACAACAACAAAACACAAAGGCTCTTTATTAGCAAAGAAATAAATTTGCATGGTACTGTGCCAGCAACATATCTGCAGCATCGCTCTTGGTGAAGAACTATTCAAGTCTGGACATAATAAACCACTCGCTCTCTTCTGGATAATGATTTTCTCACATAAAAATCCTCTTTCATATTTCAACCACATGCAATCAAGTGCCAGTTTAATACCATGGTATCTATCATCACGTCACCATAGTTATTTGCTTTAGTGTCAGCTGTTTCACCAGCAGTTCAAACCCACAGGCTTTCACTTGCTGCCTCTGCTGGTATTTGGAGTGAGGCTAGTCCTGATGCCATTCAAAGACAAAACAAAAGTGCACAGGAGTTCCAGAAACAATAAAAAAAAGGTAAATTGTCCCAACACTAATAAGGATATTAACAAACTTCTCTGTAAACAAGAGTTTACTTACTTTTGCTTGGAACAAACTTGAGAATATAATGGATGGGAAGAAGACGGGAAAACTGTAGTAGCTGCAGTGCTGCACTACTCGCTAAAAGGGCAACAGAACTTAATCAGAATTCTGCATAACAGCACATCTATTTCACGCCTGTATTACAATGAAAGTGTTATTGCACTGTGTTTTTCTGACATCCAAGAAATACCATAGTTGTATTAGAAAGATGAACATGAATATTCGAATAATGAGCAACAATGAAAACTTAACAGTAATATAACTAACAAGAAAAGTTAGCTAAAGACCAATGGAGAAAGGAAGAAGTTTTAATTCAGCACCTTCAGAACTTCAGAAACTTTTTAAAGTGAAAATGTTTTTAAACAGTTGCTCTGAATGGTATAATCGGTTTTCATATTCTCATGAAATTTTGAAATTTCACTGCAACTCCATTATTATGTAACAAAACCTAAATTAATTAAACGTAAGCTTTCCAGTTGGTTTCACTGGAAGTCCATTACTATTTGATAGCCTGTCAAGTACTTAGGTGCCCTAAAGATGCTCAACTTGCAGAACATAAATTGTTCACTGAACAAGCCATATTCCTTTGTAAGCTTCAGATTTGGATGACTGTAGTGTATTTATACACCTGGAACTACAAAAAGGAAATGTTTTGTGCAAACATTCTAATGATTCCGGTTCCAATGGTCAGGTTTAAACTATAAGTATTTTTGTACATATTTGTACCAGGTTTCGAAGAAAACAGTATCTTTTTAAATGTTTATAAACTGGGAAATGTATTGAGACTAGCCATGTTTCAATGCCATAGATTATTAAAAGATACTAATTTTGGCTGTATAGCTCTTTTAGTATTTACAATATAATGACTTGTCTCCATTCCACTTTAATATATCTTAATGAAATAATAAGGGTGAGAATAAAATAATTGTAGGTAACAGTATTCATTTGTTGATTAAAAGCTATTCTCTTCAGTAAAAATACTGCAACCTCAAAGAACTAGAGTACATCAAAAGCAAAGCTTTATGTCAAAGGTACTCACACTACGAGCTATATTCAATCACAGGACTTTTTACTTATAAAATAGATTTTTAGGCATGTTGAACAGCTATGGTGTGGATGAGTGACAGAGGCATGGGTGTCATGCTTCTTTCTTATTGAAATTTTCAAAAAGTAAAACACGTGGCTTGCCTGTATTTAAGTGAAAAAAACCCTGTGCTCAGAATATTGCAATGAGTTAATTAGATTTAGCTTGAGTAATAGCTTAAACATCAGTGCACCCTGACAGTGTTGCTCTTTCACTCACTGAATTTTGAAGCAGCAAGTGGATGTAAATCTAGATCTGTTTATTCCATTTGGCCTAGAGGAGAACTTCCAACAAGCACAGTCAGATGGGCTTGTGCCATCCAATGGCAGAGCCTGAAGCCTATCCCATAGAGTGCGATGGACCAGTGGAAGGCCAGTCAGTTTATCAACAGCATTTGAGACCAAAGGCATGCACCAGGGTAGCAAATTATCCCAGAGAGGGCAGAAGTCTAAGTGTTATAGCTCAGGTTACAACTTTCATTCCACTTCTGACACAACTTCCATCCCAGCCTTCAATCTCTAATTTTTCTCACTATACTAAAATTATATTTCTGAAGATCAGGAACCAAAAGCTGTTATATAGGTGCATATGAAACATATAGATTAATGTGCCATATAATAGTGGACAGAAAAAAGAAGTCCCTAATCACCTGGGTTGAATGAACGAAGGAAGACATATTTGCCTGCCATCTGTTAATGTAAATGGCGCAGCTAATTTAACAGTATTAGACCTGAATCATCATGCTATTATTCCAGTTTTACATCACTGTGAAACTGGAAGTGAATCATTAATATCAATGAAATTATACCGGTGTCAGCCATGGAGTAATCTTCAGAGGGGATCAGGTTCATTAATTTTAATAATTTATGATACAGTGTAGGCTACACAATTTTACTAAATCTACTTTTATTTAATGTGACCCACTGATCCTTGCATGTATTACAAATCATTCAGTGTATTTGATATGTCTATTATAAGCATTTTCTGAGGAAACATGACTTTTTAGCAGTGTGTACTAACTTCTGAAGTTAACTGGGAAGACTGCTGACCTCATCCTTGAAATGTTAACCAAAGTGGTAGCTTCTAGGCAGTGAAGATATCCCCATGAAAAGATGAACTTTTCAGGCTGCAATGGTAATTTCATATCTGAATGTGGTGCACTATATGATGCATCAAAGTCAGTAAGTATAAATTAAATGCAATAGATGGAGCACCTAAACAATCATTGATTTAATCCTTTATTAACCAAAACATTTGAAACAAATTTTTATGTGATATTTTTACCTTTCAATCCTTGCAAAATACAAGCGAATGAAAATTGCTTTGAATTATAATGCTTTACTATTATTAATCTAATCTCATAAATAATATGAAATAAATTCTATAAAAAGGATAATAATAAATTGAAAGTTTAAAGAACTTTTAAAACTTATCTATGGATTAATAATAGGAACACTGCAGTAAGATGTTATAGTCACACCTTTCTAATTGACTTTATTGTAGAAACTACTAAAATTTTTTTGTAATTGTTGTAATTGATTGATGATAGTGATTATTTTCTTAACTGATGGTTTTAAAATGGCTGGTAAGATCCTCATGTGATAGATTTTGACATCTCTCCACTGATCCAGTAAAAATACAGTAATTTGTACTAGTACAAGGTCTGCTGCCCATTTTTATTAATGTCTTCAGTTTGATTTCCAACCTCACTTGTCAATGGATTCTACAAAGAATTATTTGTTCCTGTAAAAAGGAAAGGAAAACCTGCATAATTTGAACTGATAATTATTGTTGTAATCAAATTCTGCCTCCATACCAGTTCAAATTCAGAGAAAAAGCCACTGCAACTCCTTAAAATTGCACATCACTTTTCAGGAAATTTGATCCCTTGGAATATTATTTAGTATGTTCCATTTTCCTTTTTGCAGGAATTCATCTGTACAGAAGGAAAAATTGTGAAAAGATCTTCTAAAAGGAGGCAGATCTGTTAAAGGAAGGGCAGATATCAGATGTGCAACAGAAAGAAAGGAAGACAGAAAAGGAAGGGATTTGGCAACAAAATGGCACATGGAGAAAGAATTAATAACTTAGAAAGGAAAAGCCAAAACATAACCTATGTTCTTTGTTAGTACACACATAAAATAAATAAATAAATAAATTCCTAGGGCATTTGTCCCTCTGGAATGACTCTTGTAATTTGTCAAACTTTTATCAGTCCCAGCAGAACTGAAGTTCAGGGAATCATGTGTGAGGAGGAGCCATGGCATGTCTTGAGGATAAACCATATTATGTGTGAGAGGAAACCCAAGAAACTTTCCTGCTTCTTTCCATTTCTTTTTCATCCTGTGCTGGGACACTGTAGCTGTGTGGACCACAAGCTTCCTAGTACATGCCGTGAAAGAAAGATGAGAGCATGGTCTAATACCTGAAACATGCTGCAAAGCTGCAGCTGCGTATGTGGAGTAATTGATGATCACCTTCAGTGGCGCTGCTGTGCTTTATGGACTTCATGCACTTTCTTGCATCAGTCAGAATTTGACCTTCAGCAGAAGGGCACCGTGCATGCTATTCAAAATTGGCTTCTATGAGTTCAGATGAGCTGAATGCCTGTTCACATGATTCGTGATCATTTACTTACGGCTTTGCAATGACTGAGTAGCATCACTTAATTCAGACCTGTAAGTTACAGATCAAAGCTATGCGTTATACATAAGAATCTTTGAGGTAGCAGCAAATGAACTGCAAAAGGGCTCAAATAAATATCTGATAATCTGGAAACTTACCCCAAAGATATATGTCTAAACAGAAGTTTGAAATCTCACAAAATATTGGCCTTCTTAATTTTCTGTCTTTGTATGTCAAATATAGAGCTAACCAATTTGTTTGTGATATTCCACTGCTGTCATTATTAAAGTAGATCAAGAATTTTTTAACTCTGTACATTCTTATTAGACACAAAAGGTTCCATTTTACTTTTCCTCTTCTTTTTCCAGTTTAAAAAGTATGTTTAAAAGGAAAGTCTGAAAAGCTAAAAGAAAACAAAATGTTTGAATTATTGTGGCTGAAAAATGGGGAAATGAAAACCAACTCTTTAGAAATTATCTTTACTCCCTGTTTTTTGTTTAAAAACATTTCAAACTCTGTTTATCACTTGTGTTATTCCTCTAATATCCTTCAAATCATTTGCTTGTGAATTTTTTAGTGAGGGAGCTCATTTAGGCATCTATCTTCTTGATTATGAAGTCAAGAGGTGAAGGGTGTTTTTCTGCCTGTATGATACATTGTCCAAGTTAAATAAACAGATAAAAAGTAGACAAACCTGAAAAAGGCATGGATTGTAGTTCAGGCAGATTTTTATTATATATATATCAGTTAATCCATGCATAAATTTAGACAGAATGGAGTTGTTCTCATTCACTGTATAATGATTTACATAATAAGCATAAATTTGAAAAGCCATTATAGCTTGAAGTTTATTTCTTAGCACCTCCACGGATCTTAAATACCTTTGAAAAGACTTTTTTTAATTATTATTATGAATTTTTTTTATTAAAGTATATTACACAGCTGATACCAGGAATTTATCCTGTTAAGTCTTGTGTCTGATAAATATTTAGACATTACTGCAGTCATAGTGTCTTGGGATATCACCTTACAGAGCAGTCGCTGATTCCCTTTCCATCTTGCTTGGTACTGTTAACATCACTTAACACGAGAGGGTAGAACCTGAGGAACCAGAGCTCTATGAACACAATTAATCAGGAGAGTATCTACAGGGTAACTAAAGTCTATGACTTTAATCTGTCGTAAACTTGACAGAAAATCTAGCTTCATCTTCCTTCCTTCCAGACAAAGTATAGATCACATATATACTGCTTAAGTTAAAACTGTGTCTCTAATTCTGTGTTAACAGGTTGGGGTACTTAAAACTGTGTATGAGAACCAAATCAATACCCAACTGCTCATTCAAGGCTGTAGAAGAATTGAACAATTTCCCTTCACACCATATTGAAGACGCTCATTACCTGTGCATCCCTGTATCCTGAGCATGGATTTGAAGGCATAATCTTCTGCAACAGAGCATGAAAATGTGGTTAGTTAGTTTCTGTGCAATAAGTAGGTAGCAAATATGGAAAGTGAACTCAAGAGATAAGAGTACCTGCAGTGAACTAGGATTTTACTGCCATCTACCCTCTTCCTGCTCTGGGGAAGGCTCCTGTCCTTACAGCTGAAGCAGCAGAAGACAGGGACGTGTGTCTGTGCTTGTCTCTCCAGTGCACAGCTGGGTGCCCTAGTACACATCCATCCTCATTAGTCATTGAAGCTAATACAAAATAAGCTCAAACATGCTTAATTATCAACAGATGGCAGCTAACTTTTTATGTCTTACAGCTACTGGTGCAGGTGAACATTTCCCCTGAATGCAAGCAGTCTATATTTCTGGAGAGGATCTTTCTGGAACTCTCTTTCTTAGATCATATACAAAGCATTTAGCTGAATATCAGGTTAGTGTTCATGCAGTTATCACTCCATGGCTTTGGTATACTCAGATACACCCTGCTACTTCAAGCACCCTTTTAACGTGATAGGTTTACCTCCAAGATTTTTCCTTATTGTTTGGATGCTACTTCAGTAGACTTCGCAGAATAACAGGTTAGTTACTGTCACTGTGTTGTTTATGCTGTGGAATTATTATAAATACTGCTTTACACCCTTTCTGTGCTTGGCTGATGCTTGCATTTATTGGGACAGAATGACATTTAGCAATATATCTTGCACCCTGGCACATTTAATTAGTATGTCAAATGTGTTTGTGTATCTATTTCTATTTCTAAAGCAGAAGCACTTTGCTCATAGTTTGGTGTCAGAATGCATGAAACCTCCTTGGCATAACGTGAATTAGAACCAGCAGCAAAATGAATGAATGATTAGCATTGGGCAAGGATCCAGTGTTTGACATTCCACTCATTAGAAAGTCTACTCTAATTAACGTAATTGGAATCTACTGGGTGTGCCATTGATGGATTTGCTTGTCACCACAATTTTATTTTATGTTCCATCAAACTCATTGGTGAAAACATGATGTATGCTGAGATTACCTTGTAAAGACCCAGTTCTTCAGAGGGATCTGCAAATTACAGCCTTTTGCTCCCACACGGGGACTTAATGAAGTCAATGGGAGGCAGGGTGCATGCTAGTGAACCCTTTGCATGATAATTATTTTCTCATAGTCCATATAAGCTGTACATAACAGACATATAACTTTGCATTTATCTAGCACCTGGGGATTTCAAATGATCTCCTAAACACTGAGGAATCAATTGAGCCACTTTTCCTAATGTTAATAGCACCTTTTCCTACAAGGGGTCACTGCAAGTGCTCAATAAACTCATTGGGGCTACTCAATACATTGTCAAAATCTGGCTGTAATTAAGTGAGCCTTGTAAAAACCCTGTTATAAATAAAATGATATGCATTTTCTGACTGGTATATGGAGAATCTGGTATTTCCAAAACCATACAGTAAATGATTTACAAAACCAGAATAAGACCAAGGACTCTGTTGAATGAAAACCAGCTCTGCAAGTTGCCACTTGAATCATTAGAACTACTAACTTACTTGAAGGATTTTATCCTTTTATCTATAATACTGACACAGCCATCTCAGCTGTAGCCGGACATTTCACAAAGAACTTTTGCTTTTCAACTTGAAGGTGTACACCTGTGCTGACTTTCCATCTTCTTTATATGCATATACATATTTCATTAGATCAGGGATCTCATAATGGTGGGCAAATAATCTATTCTTGGTCTGGAAAATAGCATTGATATTAAATGTAAATGGGAGGTTTGATTTCCATTACACTTTTCTGGTCTAAGACATAGAATTCTGTAAACAAAATGAAAGAAGACATACTTTAAGCTTTGAAAGCATGAAATGGTTAAATGGATAACAGTGGAAGGAAAATTTACATGATGGGGAAGATATATAGAGAAAGCTAAGTCCCTTTTATTAATATAAAATCTATGGTCATACTTGGAATGAAACACATATCTCCAGAGAAATTTAAAGAATACATGCAGCAAGAAAAATACAATTGTTACCTCATGAATAATGGGCTTCAATAGATATCATGACAATAAGTATATTTTAGGAAACAGTATTGTTTATAGTAGTCTGTTGAAAGGTTAAAAGGATTTAACATTTTATTTACAATATCCATTTTTTCTTGTAGCTTTCTAAAAACAGGTCTGTAGAATGTGTTGCATTTTTACAGAAATTTCATGAGAACAGAAATACTCTTGTCATCAGTTGTTGTGGTTATTAATATTGGACTGCAGAAAATTTCCTCTTACCTAAACTGAGTTCTATGAAATGAATTTACATTTGTTTAAAATCTAGTGAAGACTTACAGATGTTGTGATGAGTGAGAGAAGTTAGAGTGGTATCTGAAGATGGTAGTAGAAAGTGGGGTGGGAGTTTCTGCTGATCTTTGTGATTTATAAGCCACTGTTTGAGATTGTCCAAATTAAAAATAAGAATTGCAACAATCATTGCAAAATAAAAATGGCCTTTCTCCTTTAAAAATGATTTAAAGGAACATCATGCAAGTATTTTTTTAGTGCCTGCCTCTAGAATCCCTAAAGGATTTCAGTTTAAATGAATGTAAAGATGTCCTCTCAATAAAAAACTTACTAATGCTTTGGTCACGCTGAAGTGTGTGCACATCTAAGGCAGTTTGTAGTAGCAAGCGCACCACATGATAGCCAACTGCAGTGTTTGAGAATGCCCAATTTGATTAGAATTATAAACTAGTTCTGCTGGAAAGTTAAGGTTTGGTGGACTATGGTGAGAAACTCAAAACTAACTAGAAGGAAAGAAGCCAAAGCATTTTCCAACAGTCTTTACATTCCATTAAACATTACGTGAATGGGCAAGAATTCTCAAATTGATGAGGAAATGAGTTGTACTCTTGTGACAAGTATAGTTTTAATAACTTAAGTTGGTGGTTTGGTGTCTCAGTAAAAAGGTGGCATCTTGATAGCTTTCATTTATCAAAGAAAATTCAGCCTTTTAAGCTTCAGGAAAAGTGAAGGTGGTTGAACTTAAGTTTTCATATGCATCTTGCGTCTTCCACTGGTGACTCCCAAAGATTTTACTTCACTGGGCATCTATGACAAAATACATTATTTCAGGCAATTGAGAAACTAGACAAAAAAAAGACATAACCCATACATTGGCCTGGAAATGTAAATCCAGAAAATGTTATTAAATATAAAAGCACTGTGTTTTAAAAAGTCATTTTCCAAGTCTATACTAGAAGACTAAATAGAAAAAAAATCACAAAAAAGAAGCACAAGTTGATCTTAAAAAAAATAGGAGCCAATTAAGATAATTACCAAAGAAAAGTACTTTTATTTTACAAGTCTCTATCCGCATGTCTCTCTGGAAGTCTGCATCTTCTGAACTTAAATGTGTTTTGCAATCTGTTTGTATGTTTTTTTACTTGGAGCATATTTGTAAAAGGCACAAAGTTGCTTTTCCTCTTTAATTTCTTGTCATACACAGCTTGTTTCTGAATAATGTGTGAATTACAGAAGAATCCTAGGTCTGGATCAACTAAAGATGCATTGCAATGGTTTGCTTTATGACCTTTTGAGGGGCTCCCACTTTTTTCAAAGTTTCTGAAGACTTTCTTTTTAGGGGCATTTCTTTAGGATCAGGCTCATGTTCTCTCCACCATGAGAAGGGGATGTCCATTTTTCTTGGGCTACCGAACCAACACAGTCATCCACTGCGGGGAGACAGTTCTGTCTCTTTCTCAGGAAAGATACCTCAATTTTTCAATATCTGAAGGGATTTGCGCTGAAATTTTACTTTGTCCTCCATCCATACGTGATATTTTGAACACATTTATGGATCTACCAATGTACAAGTATTAAACAGGTAGTGCAACACAGAACAGCAGGGTGTTGCATTAAAAAAAAAAAAAATATTCTATGAACATTTTAAACTCAGAAATTGTCCTGAATCTTGCTGGAAGTACATTAGAAGTAGTATCTGAGATTTGTATACCGAGACTGTGGATAGTTTAGGTTTTTTCCAACTAACGCCACTGTTAAAGAGATACTGTTGAAATGGGCTACAATTTCAGGACAGCAGAAATCTAGACAATAGCATCCATCACCCCAGCACCAAGGTTGGTAGGGCTTATCTGTGCTTTGGCCAAAAGAAATTTATACCATTTTTTAAGTGTTAGGTTTTCGACACAAGATCAACAAAGCTGGGAATCTCAGTGCCTTAAAATGGACAAAAGCCATCAACCAATGATGCTGATTAGGGAATGACTAGAAATAGCCTGAGAACTTCAGAGTACAATAAGGGTCTGTGCTCTTTATTGATAGTTCTTCCTAGATTACTTTTTCCTATTTGTACTAAGAAATGCAAAGAAAAATAACAGAACCTCATCTAGCAATTTATATAAGGTATAAAAAAATATATATATATATATCTCCTGTATAAATCTTAGTCTGGCAGTTAATATAATACATATAAAAAAGATTTCTTTTAGTAGGTTAGTCTTAGGAAAGACGTTGTTTTCCCTTAAAGTCCCATATGGATATTTGTCGTTCCTACATCATGATTCATACACACTAATTCAAGATTACCTGTAAAGAAAATTTCTTTTAGAATTACCCTTCTATTAACTTGTTAAAATATAACGATTAAACTATAATTAATAATTTGTAACCATGATTCATTAAGCTCATACTTGTGATCTGATTGTGGAGTCTAATCTCTCTTCCTTGTCAGCAAGACACACTGGCTAAAATTTATCTTGACATTTTATATATGTATAAATAACAATAAATGTACGTAATTTAGTCTTTTTTTTTTTACAGCATTTCACAGCCCTTTTCTTTTCTCTTCTTCCTACTCCCCCAGAAAAATAGAAACAAAAGACTTATTCACAGATTCATAGAAAACAGATACCAAGGTCACATGGCTCAGAATTCAGAAGTTAAACTTGAGCAGGGATAGGGGTTTAATAAGTTGCTATATTATAGCACTGAAAAATGCAGTTTCACAGCACCGGCACCTCATTCCAATCTCACAAATTCTGGCTTCACAACACTGTAATTCTTAATTTATACTAGACCCATAAGATCTGCTACATTCTGAATCCACATCCATTTTAAACCTATCTTGTAACCAAACTGCCGCACAAATGAGAACATTTCTTTTCCCAAATATCATAAATTCAATTTCTGCTGCTTTAGACAGCCTTTTTTTTAAGAACATGACTAGTAGTCATTTTTATATTTTTTCAATCTCTGCTTAATATATTTTAAGTTAATGTGTTCCAATTTAATTTACTTTTGATAGTAAAATCTGTAATAATACATTTATAATGTGTTACATTTTACACAGTTAATCACAACTTAATAAACTTTTAACCTCTTAGTCAAAGTAGGTATTGTACAGTAGCAATCCTTCTTGTGCCATTGTCTGGGAGACTACCTGCATGGCTAAAATGGGGAATGGTAGGCAATCACTGGGTGAGGTGAATTGCCCTTGCTCTGCAACAGGGGAAACAGAGACCTCTCAGAATAACCTTGCACAGGTCTACTGTTGCGGTGTTTCCATTTCCACCAGTTGGAGAAGGCAGAACAAAGGATGCTCATCTGGGATAGGCATCTTAAAGAGTAGATGAGTGACACTACACTGATTTGTTGTTCCTAACAAGTGAAACCAGCCTGTATTTTCTCAATATCTCCAGTCAGCATGTGCTATGTGGACTGAAAGCTAAAAAAAGGGTAGACAGTAAGTAAAATTATACTTGTAGGATTACACCCAAAAATAGTATTAGCAGGTTTTCTTCCAAACTATTCTATAAGGCAATTTCTGCCAGGTTCAAACAGCTGAATAAATAGCTCCTGGCCTGTTGATATAGCAGGGGAAAAAAAAGCTCTAATTTATCACGGTTTATCACATGCATTTATACTTAAGGTTTTTTTGCCAGGATAAGTATATGAGATTGTGCATGGAGAATTTGTACCTGTTTGTATGAAAATTGGATGAAGAACTGGGTCAAAATGCACAAATGAAATGCTACTGACTGGCTGAAAATCCTTTCTCATCTATATGTCTTTGACCATCAGATTTTGAACTTTGGTCCTGAGTAGTTTAATGTAAATTACTCTCCTTAAAACAATGCTTCTTATTAAAGCTCTGTGTAGCAAGTACCACTTGCACAGTAGAAGTTGCATTATGTACAGCACATAAAGAATTCTTGTGGAAAGGCCTGTTTATCTCATCAGAGTGAAATTATATGTGTAGACTTAAAGTATAGTAGATATATAGATATATAGAGAGTATCAAGTTGCATGTTATAATGCACTTTACAAATTGCCCAGAATTTTAAAAATAATTTTCAGTATGACATACTGCCAACAAAAACATGGCACTATGGCTTAAGACTTGGTATTATTTTGTTATTTCAGTTTTTTCTTCTCTTAATAATGAGAAAAACAATATTGATTTTGGATGTAACCATGAAAGAATGATGATTAAGAATTGCAGAAATCTTTTGTCCCTGCAAGGTCCTTATAACTCTCATGAAATTTTGAAATAGTGTACTTTGTTACCTCACAAATCATTAATATAGGCCAGCAGTAAATTGTGGATTGGCACACTGCCCAGCATAGCACCAAGATCAAGCCTCTGCTTTCTAGTAAATTAGAACCCAGCTCTTTATATCAGAGGTACACACATTTATGGAGGCATTAGATGTGAAATAATCTTTCATTTGCCATTTGCTTTTCTACCTGGCTAGCTTTAAACTAGGTCATGTAAAGGAAGTTATTTGTGGAATCAGGAAAATTACGCTAAATGGACCTGTAAGGTGCAATCAAGGGTGAGGAGGATTTGCTGAGATACATCTGAACCAACATCTGAAAATGATCTTAAACTCTTAATTGGGCCACTAAAACATGTGTATATCACTATGTGTAGGCTCACGTGACCCTGCATCTCATGTGCATGATCACAGAACATATGACAGGACCAAATCCAGTTGAAGAAATGGGACTAGCCCTCTTGGTAGCATGGCATATTAATGAAATTAAAGGACTGGAATGAAACACGGAAAAATCACACCTTTTAAAATTGTTGGAAACACTTTAATCCATTACTTGTTGTATTCTAGTGATTACCAGCAGTTTCTTAATCACAGTTTGTGTAATTACTTGCCATTGGCTTGTATGTAAAAAGAATTAGCTCAGATTGTTTCTAGCAAGTCATCAACATCACTTAAAAAAAAGGAGTTAAGCAGACAGACTTACAGAGTTGTTGATAGATTGTCTTTTGTGATCAGTAGACATGAAGATATTTCATCTCAGCCTGTTCACTTCAGGTAATTATGCAACAAAGAGCAATGATTTCCCAAAATTGTTCTTTTCTTTTGAACTCTGCTGTATTTTAGTGGCCTTTTGGATGTAGCTTTCTCCTCAGTATTGTCTCTCTAATGTATATCTCTTAGGGGCATGAAGATGGGGCATGAAGAGAAAGCAAGTGATAACATGGCGCCTGTTAAATCCCATTTGTGACTAGTGATAACCTAGGAAAGGCAATCCTGGAAGACTGGACTCCAAGAGAGCTTCATAGGTTTCCAGTCATCTGTGTACTCTTCCTCTTCAATTAGTTACATACCTTCTGCATACCTGTCCTTTTTGTTGGGCGTGGGCAATTACTAACAACAGTCCTAACCCACAGAGATAATTTCCTGAGAAACATCTTGGCTTCTCAATGAGAAAGTAACCTCTGATAGCTTTGATTCTTAAACCTGCCAGTTGCTTCCACTTCACTCTCACTTTGTAAAAGGACTGCACTCCTAATGACTGATACTTACCCACAGAACAAATAGTTTAATTAGAAGTGAAAATTTCCTTCCCAATGTAGCCTGTATTACACAGTATCTCAGGTACCTCGAAATTCCTGGAGCCACAGTGGGAAGGTCAGGGGACAGGTTTCACAGACTCTCTGCTTCAGTTTGTCTGTGCTACACCAATCATCGCTGTCCCGGCGGGACAAACAGCCATGGGGTCTCAAGCAGGGGGTCGGGGGGCGTGTGTGCGCTGTACATGGGCAGACTTAGGCAGACACTTAACAATGCTTCATTTTCAGAACAGGCAAAACAGACTTCCATTTTGTTGCCAGTATTACTAAGTCTTGAAATTAAGTATAATAAGCCCACAAGTGGTTAAGTGGATACTAGTAAAGTCAATGGAACTACACCTGCTTATACCACCTTTGAGTCTGGCAGAGTATAATTACTCCAAATATTATTGTAAAATCACTCTTTCATGTGTATGCCCAAAGATGGATGTATACAGATATAGGCTCTCTGGGTGGCTGATAGAAGGGGCCTTCTTTAAGTACTACAGGCATTTCATATACAAATATTTTCTATGGTTCCCTCCACAGGCTGAATAATATTGCCATGGCCAACATAAACATGTGAACTCACGAATAGGTGGAAAATAGGGGCTGAGATGTGAAAAAAAACCCCTCTAAAAATTTTGACTCCGAGACTGAAATACTGAGATTTTTGCCTTAGATAAGACTAATAAACAGTTCTGAAAACAGCCCATTGCACATAAAACCTAGGAAGACTGAACTTTTTACTGAGTTCTAGGAAGATTTTTGTGCCGCCTCATAACCATTATGAGGCAAAAAAAATCAGACAGGGAGTCTGCAGCTACAGGTGGCACAGCAAAGTTTGGACTTCAGGTTGCTTCTCAGAGCTTACCTTCCCTCATACCTCTGAAGCCTGGGCTTCTTTCTTTGCAGGTTACTTCTGGGTCTTCAGGACCAGAAAATGTACTGGGTAGCGGCAGCAGTGTTTGTGGGAGCTGAGAGGCTTCAGGCAGTTTTACACCCTTTAGGTGTCCTCCATTTGTTCCTCCTTTGCCACAGCTCTAGCTACATCAAGCTGGAGCATATAATCCAAATACTCTCCACGTATTCCACCTTCATGAGGGAACAGCAAAGTGTCTGCTTGTTTCATTTTGCTCTCTCAGCTAGACACTTCAGGTGTGAATCACTCTTTCTCCACATATATTGCTAGATAAGAAGGGAAGCAACAGGAATATTTGATAAGTGGAAATGTCAGTAGTTTGATTATAATGTGGATGACCAGGTCCAGCACTCATGCAGACCACTAATGTTTTATTGCTCTGGTTTGGTTTGAATTCAAGACTACTTATCAGAAATGGCCTTTAATTGATAAAAAAAAAAAGTGTAGGTGATGAGATGAAGGTGTTATGGATGGAGTGCACTGTATATAAAATGAAGAATACGAAATTACCCAGGCAGAGCTCACCTCTGCATTCCAGTACATTGACACATGAAAATCTCAAAGTGTGGTAAAACATCTTCAAAAAGCAGTACACAACAAAAACAATGCTTGGACAAGGGCAACATGTTGGTAGCATCATCTCAAGTGTGGATTTACATCTGTTTCAATGAATTGGGGATCTGATGGCACTTAAGTTAATGAAAGTGTAAGCAAACACATGAGAACTCAGAAGAAATGGGTTATCAAAAGGAAGGATACAATAAAATTTGGGTTTATGTGTTATATTACTGAAAGTTAATTCAAAACTCAGCAAGGAACATGTGAAATGTGAAACTAAGAAAGGAGTAAATAGGACTCGGCAAACATTTAGAAGATTTTTGAAAACATTTAGAAAAATGGTGAAGTAAAATTTACATGTTTACACAAGGCTGGTATACATGACCCTGTTGGATTTAATTTTCTTGGAGACCATGACTAAAGATATACTTCTGGTTATACCAAATGCATAAGCCTATGACTACTAAAAGTACACACATAACGGAAAAAATAGAACTAGGCAATGATTCTTGAGGGATTGTTTACCCATTTATCAATGTTTACTCCATTTATCATGGAGTGATAAATGACAGTCCATAATCATAAAACCCAGTTATTCGGTGCTCTATATGAATATTCAAGAAGTTAAAAAGCAACAGTAATACAACACAAGAATATGGAGAGTGAATAATCTACTCTGAAGGACTGATTGAAATAAATTTTGCAGAAACAAAATAAATTATCATTTTTATACAATGAGATTTCATTTGAAAGACAGGAAAGGTAACAAGGGTGTTCAAAGTGCTTAGAGGAAGAGTTTGGCAGTTCAGAGTGGAATTGCTCAAGCTAATAAAAATATTAAGAAGACTGCAAAAGAGTTTAGCAAAGTAGAACATGTATCTGCTCTAGAGTTTGTCACAAATATTAGTATTCAGCAGTGCTGGGCTATATGAGAGGGTGATAAATCAGGCAAGATTTGGAAAAGTCTCTGAAATCTCTGTGTGAATCTCTGAGAATATAAAGCAGTGCTGGTTCTGCAAGGAGGGACAAATGCTGAGAGGGAGAGTATGCTGCAGGATGTGAGGAAAAGACATATGCTGAACACAAACTCTTAGAAACTTAGTTTTACATTTTTTATTTAAAGTAAATGAAGTAGTTTTCAGAAAGCTAATCACATAACAAGGCAGGCATGAGAAAGTTTCCTCTTAATCATTTACATGTGATTGAGAGACAGAGAAAATAAAAGCTAGGTCCAGAGGAATAATCATTATCTGCAGTTAGCCTTTGCAATGCAGCACCCTTACCTTGTCTGGCAAAGCCTGCACCAGCTCATGATGCTCAGGAAATTTCCTTGTCTTTATCTGACTTCCTTTTAATACACAGCAGCTGCTCTACAAGAAACTGTAATTCTGGATTTGACTTTTAATGTCACTAAAAATTGGCTCAAGTTTCCACCCCCAAGAGCAATATCCCCTGGCAGTCACATTTGTCCTCCTCCCAGCTCTCTGTCATCAGCTGAAGAAGAACTAGGGTTTCCCTGATGCCTGGCTGAGTTTTACCCGAGCCCTTCAGGCAGCAGGAGAAGCTGAGGGCTCTGCCTGCTATATGTACACTGTTTTTTCCACTTGTGTTCAGGCAGCAGGATAACTCATTAGTGACACTGCCAAGTTAAATACTTTGAGAAGTGTTAACCTCAAGCTGAAAGTCTCAATACCTATGACATTTAATGTAGATTTCACTGACGGTGGGTTAGATAACAAATAAAATATCTGATTAAGGATTAAGTTTCAAGGAGGTGGAGTCAACCACATTACTATAGCAGTATTTGAGGTGGAGGAGATAATTTCTAGAGGACAGACTACTTCTCTTGTGAGAATAATTATAGGCACTACAATAAAAAATCTTAGTTTCACTATCCAGTGTAATTGAATATCAGACTAGTGTCTAATATGCTGTAATATGAGCTTTTCTGCATTATTTGATATTATGGAAGAAAAATAAAAGTATTTTTTCCTCTCACCTTTATTGTCCAGCCATTAAAATCCTGCTGCCAACCAATGGGGCAAAAATTGGGCATATTCCAGTTTCGAATAGAGTGTCATTGCACAGTGATGATACTTTGAAATATATTTTCAAGATGGGGCAGATTTGAGAGAAAATATTGGAAACAATTAAGGAACCTGGATATCTTTCTTGGCAATTTATTAGCTGTTCCAAATGGAAATATTTCCTCTGACTAAGTCTGCCAATGAAACCATCCTAATTATAGGATGCCAGTTAGATATTAGTGATAAAAGTGCATAGTAACGAGCACGATGAATAGAAAGGGAATTTATTAGCTCACTCTTTTTTTAGTTCTGGAAAGACAAATAGAATTTTGGATCAAATGAACAGTTTCACTAATCAGTAGTATAATTTAATAAATTTTATCTAACAGCCTCTGTCTTATTTAAAAGGTATTTTGTTTCACATCACCTATTCAAACAAACAACCCCCCCTGAATGCTGTGACAAGCACACTGTATTTCCCTGAGTAGAGAGCAAAATATGCACATTTATTTCAGTATTGTGGTAGCATTGAGAAGCTTGACTCATGGTACCCGCTGTGCCAGGGATGTAAAGTGACACTTACTTGAGATTAAAGAAGAGAAGAATCATGAAAAACAAAAGTGAAGTCTTCAGGAGAAAGCAGAATATGTATGTGTTTCTCTGTTTAAGGTTTTCTAAGAAAGCAAGCTGTCACTAAGAAGTGGCGACCGAGAGGCATATATATTTTCATAGTTGTGGTCTAACCAGGACCAAATAGAGACAGAAAAGAATACAGAATTATTTAAAAAAAAGTCAACCTTACTTTCTAGTGCAAAGGGTGTTTTCTGCACCTAGGGTAGGTATTATTTCTGTTTGGACCAGCCAGATGCCACATGCTTTCCTAGCAACAAAGTGACAATGTATATTACAAATAGTTTGGTTAAAACAAGAAGTGATCTGAGCCTTTAGCCATCCTTCAAACCAAATTGAACTCAAACCTTTGACATTTCAGTTACATTGTCTCCTGCCTCATCCTACATTTCTCATGGTATAGTGGCAAGCTGAAATGCCCAGAGGTCTGATATTCAAAAAGGGCAGCGATAGGCACCTTGCCACTTCCTGCTGGACTATGGATTTGTCAGAGAAAGAAAGTTAGAGCTGTGGGGAGGGGGGATTTTCTCCTTCAAGGCAAATATTGTTGGTAGGGAGAGGGCAGGCCCTTTCTCCATGATGCATGATAACCTCCAAGGAGAGCATTGATGATGGATGACTGCCAAACTTCCCTAAAAGAATGTTGCTATGCCCTAAAGAAAGAACAATACCATGCTCACCCTGAATTCACAGAGAGTTTACTTAGTTCAGATACGATAGACCTAATAAAGATTCCACTAATAAAAATACCAATCTATTTTCTATATTCAATTAGATCTAGCTGGAAGAAAATCAGCAAAACATTACACAATCATTTCTCCCTGGATTTAAAAAAATTCAATCATTAAATTTCCTTTCCTAAATAAACCCAAGACATTTTCAGTTGGATCTAACAAAACAGAATCCAATGTGTAGCTTGCAGTAATGTATCTTTTTAAGCTCATGAGAAGTATTGACTGGAAGGATACCAGGTATTCTGTGATTAAAAGTGTATTAATCATTTACTGAAGATTATTGGATGATTCAAGATGAATTGTCTGTTTATATCATTGATGCCACTATGATTAATCCAAATCTCCTGCTAGGTTTAAGAGGACAGAATTAGAGATATAACTACAAGAACCCTCTTGATCCACAGTTAGTATGTCAATAGCTGTTGCATCCTTTAGCTAAATGAGTGGGGAAGTGTTGTATGGAAAATTAAAGTACTTCAGTAATTTCTGGGTTCTTTCCCCCACAATAATGGAGTTTATATAAATCATTGAAGGTGTGACAGATGCGAAGGCTGTCATGTTTGTGATACACACACACACAGGGATACAAACACCCACCAGTTTTCTGAGTAGACGGATTCTCCATACTGACAGTGAAATACTATGGGTCTTACTCAGAAGCTATCACAAAAAACATTAGAATGCCTGTGTGTGAAAAGGGAATGCTTTATCTGTATGAGTAAAAGCTTTGTATTTAGACACTAACAGCCCAAAGTTGATCTTAAAGTTAAGAGAAAGACAGCACACACCCACAGAGGGGCAGCGAGAAACTAAAGGTGGATCCGTGACAAGCATCCATACCTACACCTTGATTAAGTTCAGATTCAAACATTTTCTTTTAATATTTCCTGAACCAACATTTTAGAACAGACTGGCAGCTAAGGTATGTGACAAGAAGTCACAAAACGTGAATTCTGCTTCTAGCTGTTATCAATCTTCTTGTGCAACTTAAAGCAAAGAGTTTAACAATTAGTGTCTCTTTTCTGTAACCTCTAACACAAAGATTGTAAAGCACTGGATGCATGAAAATAGGGTAAGCTAAATTGCTGATACTTGTAAAAGATTTGGAAACTTCAGCAAGGAGCCCTTATAGAAGTACAAAGTATTGGTGGCTATGTGGTAAATTAAGGAGCAGGTCACATTCCTATGAAGTGGCAAAACTGCTGGTGATTAAACACTCACTGATTTTTTTTGGTGGAGTTTAGACTCATTAGAAGAATAAATTATAGGTTTATTATAAAAAGCAATCTATACTTACAAACTTTACATTCTACATAATGTTTTCATGCAGAAAGTTCAACATTCTTACAGAAGTACAAAATCAAAATTAAGTCAAGCACATAACTGACCATTTAAAGTGGTATCCTATATGTCATGTTACTATCACAGCTTCTCTGCGTTCTCTTGAGGGTTGTATTTGTACATTTTTTTTGTAAATGCAGTTATTAATAAATTTCATTTATTGTCAAAATGAGTATTGATTTACTTCTGAAATTTAGTTTATTTCACATTACTGCTAACATCAAACAAGATAACAGGATGCTATTGGCATTGCTGAAAGCCAAATGTAGGATTATGCCCACTTATTATCTTGAGCAGCCATGCAAGCTAAGCTTCAATGAGTCCTACACAGGGAGCAATATTCATATATTAAATCTGACGTGCAGTCCAGATACCACAGAAAAATATCACTTTATCCTGATTTCTCAAAGAACAGTGGTTTATGTGATCACATTGTCTTTCTGACTATACTTTTCTGCCTTCCACAAAAAAACTTTTGACCCATTTGGCCTATTAACAAAGGCGTTCAGTATCAGGTGACTATGAAAAAGTGAGGGAGAGCTTCTGAATGTGCCTTATGACTGCTCCAGCTGGGAGAACTTTATGGGGTCCTTGCTGACATAAACTCATGTGTTGGAGAGATAGATGATGGCTTCTAGGGTTTGTATTTTGCCACCACGTTCCAGTAATCATCCATCCATTCCATTCCATCACCATCATCACAGGCAGAAACTGTGCTGCAATGAGTAGCATAAAGGAGATTTCTCTTTCTTCTAGCAGTCTCAGAGGGCAAGGAAACATTTGTGCTTTATGTGTTGTAAAATATAATATAAGCAAATTAATTTTCTCTGTGGTACTATAACCCAAAAAATCTACTTAGTACAATCTTAGGATCAATATTTTGAAACAAAACCAAATTGATTCCCAGCGCCAGTTCAATATTTTAATGATTGTAATGTAAGAGATAAATAACAGAGTTGTTTCAAGTTGTTTATTTTTATGTGTCCCGATTTCAGTGAAAATACACTCTTGCATTCATTGCTGATACAAACCCTGTAGTGCAATGTACAGCGAAGAGTGTCAACTTAAACAAGCTTAAAAAATAAGACAAGTGACCAGTATTCTGTATTTCAACCAGTGTTTTGAGAGGGATGAAGCTTTCTTAAGCTAAGCCCTGAATTTGAACTGAAGGCAACAACTCCTGTTAGTATGCACCACTCTGGTATTATTTCTGTTCTGCTAGAATTCTTCTGCAGTATTTTATAGCGACAGGAATGTATCACAGGGGTCAGCACTGTGGTTATCTTCAGCTCATTCAAATTACTCCTGGGTGTATGTATATTAGAACAGAGCTTTCCAAAAGGTTCTTTTGAAATTCTTTTTTAAAAGGTATATAATTTTACTATTTCATTATATTAAACAGAGGGAAATGTCACATAGAATTTACCATTATCAGTATGTGCAGTAAATCTTCTCATATTCTCACTTAATCATTTGTATATTTTAGGAAATTAATTTAATCAAATGTTCATTAGCAGTAATAATTAATTATAGCAAAGTTCATCAGACAACATATACGTGTTGCCAAATGATCACCATGATGTTCTTTTGACAGAGTTGTTACAGCACAAATGTTCATGCATTTTTATGCAGACTTTGCACCAGCACATGACATACTGGCTATAAATCTGCATTTACAGCTCTATAAATTACGGATGCACTAAATATTATTGAAATATATTTTACTATTATTAATTGTATAGTTATGGATTATAAATGCATATTCAAATACTGTATAGATTATGTCTGCAGTGAAAAATCGGTTATTTTCAATGCTACATATTTCTAAAATAGCCTACAAATTGTCCACAAGAATCATTTGTTTACTAATCTATCAGTAAATTGAAAATCACTCCTATTCAGAAAGTCTGCATATTTTATCAGAAGTGGCATGACTTGAAATTCTTGCTGCCTGGAAAAGATGGATAGCTTTGTAGTTAGGGCATATGGCTTGGGGGAAGCATATTCAGTCACTTTGCCACAGGTTTCCTGTGACTTTGGGTAACTCATCTTGTCTGTTTATGGTTCATTCCTTTATTTATAAAACAGCAATAAGAGCTTCCTTTCTGAAATATTGTTTGCTCTATCCATTTACATTTTGAGGCGGGGAGGAGGGAGCATCATTATATTTTTCTCCAAGGCTTAACAAAATGAGGCCATATTCTTGGTTGGGGCTTTTAGATACTGCCATGCTATATAGTAATAATACATTTATTATTGCTCTGACAAAAGCATTAATTTAATTGCTCTTTCTGATTCTTGAAAGCACTGCTTGCTCCTGAGCATTCCATGCTCCTATCAGGCAGATGAAAACAGAACAGAAAGTTCAAAATAAATCCCTGCTAAAACTACAGTGTGTTTCTCTGCTTCCCTTTCCCAAATGCTTCATGCGTTTCCATATGTTTCTGGGTGAAAAAGCCTCACGTGCAGACGAAGCTTTGGTTTTCTTTGAGCTATTCAAGAATATTTCTTGATGTTATATTAAAATTTGTTAATGATGTTGGAGGATAGTGACAGTGTGCAATTAATGCAGCTGCCAAAAGTGTGTATGAGTAATTAGTGGTAGCTAATAACCTGGGAGATAGCAGAACTATTTTTTTGGACCTTTTTCAAAAGCTAGTGAAAGATGAATGTCCCTGGGACATCATAAAGAAGTTCCAGAAAGACAGGTAGGTTCACCGCAGGTTGTCTGTATCAAAAATTACCGGAAGACTGAAAGACATAGGCATGGGCTCATAACCAAAGTGATTGACCTTAGTTGGGTTGATCTGCTTTTTTTGAGTCAAATCTCTGTGTGGACTTGGAGCTGGGAAACCCCATGTAGCAAATTTGCCTGCAGTATTCGTTGAAACCCAGCCAAAGAAAGCCAAGTATATTTGGCTTAAACCTGTATTGCTCCTTCACAGTGTAATGACAGGTTCATCTGTACTTAAATTCTGGCTCTGTTAGAACTGGAAACTTAATATATGAGTTTCCCTTAGCTCACCCCCCAGAGGCAATGATACATCATGGCTCTTCAGTGAACATTTTGTTGTATTAGAAAACCTTGCAATACCCAGACACAACATGGAAAAATCAGACTAGGGAAAGTTCTTTGGCTCTACGTTTTCTTGCTTTTGTTGGTATGAGTCAGAACCATTAATTGAGTGTAGTTTTCTTTTTTGAGATGTTTTACAGTCCTGCAAAGTTGTTTTTCATCATGGAGTCAGTGTACTGGAGTGCCAGCCAAGAATAACAATTAGCTACTTAGCCTGTCCAGTTCTTACGCAAACTGGAGTGTTAGATCAGCCTTTCAAACAATGGTGACAACATCTCTATTAAAGCTGGGGCCTGGTTCAGTAATAGGGTCACAGGCATCTGCGTTAAGTCATCTCGCTAAGTCTTTCTCTTTTTATTACGCTTGTATCATCCCACTGTCAACATGGAGCAAACCGGCAGATTTCAGGTATGTTCTTGGGAAACCTGCCCACTTTCACTCACCACAGTGATAGTATATGAGGACGAATCTGTTTGTTTTTTTTTTTTTTAAAAGCCCAAATTAAAATTCATGACCAGGGTCTTATGAAAATGTCAGGCATTCCTTTAAAATTAACTCAAGAGAAAAAACCTACAGCTTCAGAGCTCTCAAAAGACTGGATAATGCTCACAAATTGGATATTGTTCTTCTCAGGTTATCAGACAGAAATCTATTCTTTCACTCTGGCAAAGGAATTTAACATTGGTAATTCTTGTTAATTGCTATCATCTTTCATTAGGATTTTTCTGTCAGCATGTGTTGTGCAGCAACTGTATAGACAAACTGTGTTTCTAGTTTGAAACAGTAAAATGATACAAATGCTAATTCTTTCCAAAGGATTTCATTTTGTTACTTAGGAGTTTGGGAGAAGAGAGAGGAAAAACAAGTGACCAGGTAGGAAAATGAAAAGATTAGATCTGCAGTCTCCTAAATGACAACACCAGGGACTTATGTTTGCATAACGCAGTGTCCCAGACCTTCCTTTTATGTTATTCTACAGTATCAGGTAAGGAAACATACTGTGCAATAGTTGAGATCCAACTACCTCAGCTGCAGACTGAGTGTAGTTAACTCAGCTTTTAAAAAAAATATGCAAGGCTAAAGGGAAAATGATCACTTGGTTTACCAGGTCTTGTCCTGCCTGACAAGTCAAAGTTCATAAATTTTGCAGAGTGCAAACAAAGTTAAACGTAGTTGTATATCACTTTCTTCTGGCTGAAGACAACCTACTCTACTCCCCCTGAGCAGGAAACCCTGTGTTTCTGAGTAACTCTTTTGATGTATTTCAGGAGCATCTGCTTGCCAGTTACTGGCTGAAGATAATGATCAATTACATTTTCACCTGTTCCTCTTCCACATCCCTGAAGTTTCTAGTTGTCCAATTAGGAGGCTTTGCCCTGTCCCCCATAGGCAGAGGATAAAGAAGCAGCCCTTCTGCTGGGGAATTAACACTTAAGACACTGGTTTTTCAGACTGCATCTTGGCTGGATGTAGGTTATTAAAAAGGAACATTTCCTTCCACCTTTGTTCTGATTATAGAAATCTCACATTTGATCACCAAGCAGCCTAGTGGGAAAAACTTGTGGTCTTATGTAAGGGCAGGGAAAGCAAAATGGGGAGAGATAAAGAAATAAAAAGTACTGTAGAAGAAGGGACTAATCAACCAGTAAATATAACTGTGCTTCAAATCTGCAATATAGCATATAAGTTCCCAAAATTCCCTCCCCCCTTTTTTTTTTTCTTTTTTAAGATGTCTTTATGCAGTTGTGAAGGTAAAGGCAATTTCTTTTAATAGGAAACTGTGATTTGTAGAAGGAAACAATAACAAGTATGGGTAAGAAATAATACAAAGTTCACATGCTGTTATATTGCCAGCCTATTTACAGACTGAACTGAGACCTTCTGGCACAGGCTTCTTTCACTTAAATTGAGCATATCATGATACAATTTAATATCCTAGCCTGTATTTTCACATGTGATGTAAGGAGCATTGATGTTACAGGTACTAAGCACTATTTGTGCTAGTGGTACACAAAAACTTGCGAGTGCTCAGTACCTTTTGGAAATCACCCCTACCACCTTCGGTGGTCTCTTCTAGGAATATCGCCCAACTAGAAACCGTGGGTTATATGTTACCCATGTTACTGGAAGTATCCCATATCTATCTGTGAGCTGGAGCTTTTTGAGCATAATTCAATACTATTTGTTTTGTACAGTGACAGAACTTGTAAACAGCTCTCTGCTTCTCATAAATGAGTTAAAGTCTTAATGAGTATTGCAGTAATGAATCCATAGAGAAGGACATATCTTATTTATATTGTTACCAAATTAAGAGCATCATCAAAAAAGCAGTTAAGTAAGGTATGTAAAAACCACAATTATTATCATCAATCACTTCCATATGATGGCAAATATATAGGGCTTCGAGAAACCCTCACATGCCCTAGAGACAAGCCTCACAAAGGCAGGTGCTGATAATGAAAGGTATGCCAAGATTATTTTTCAGGGAAAACAAGATAGGAATTTCTGTGAGAAAATAAGTTTTATGGGGGGATTAGAAGGTGATAAAAGGTGGGTGTGGGGAGAACATGAATTGGTTCATTGTAGCCTCAAGAAGGCACATTAGGGAATGTAATAAAGAATGCAGTAACAAACAGGAATGAAGGAAGAATAAAAAAAAAATCCAGAAATGAAACTGAAGAGACAGCTTTATTGTGTGATTTATAATGAAGTTTTGTGGGACTTCAAACAGGAAATGATCCTGAATTTGATGTTGTTAAAAAAAAATAAAAAGGAAATTGATAAAAAGATTCAAGGAGTGATTTGCTATGATTGAAGCAGAGTAGCTGGAGATAATTTTGTCTGGTGTTTTATACAGACACTCCCAGGAATGGGAAGATGGTAGAACAGAGAAGGCTGGTGGGGAAGGTTTTATTAAGTTATATCAGTCAAGATGAGAGAACACAGGATGAGAGAACCAAATTTTTAGCAGCTGGCATTCTGAGATGAGAATGAGGGTCGCTGATGCTGGACAAGACAAACTGCCAAAATTATTCCAGCTAAATTTATTGCAGTTTCCACAAGACCTAAGCTTTTTCTTTATTCACTATTTCATCTGAGGAAGAGGGTTCATTAAATACATTCACCAATATCTGCACAGTAATGAAAATGGTGTGTTTCTTAGAATGGCTTTGTAGGAATGTACATAGCATCGGTTCATTCCTTCCCTTGAGAAGGGAGGATTTAGTGAATAGCACAGAGGCAAATCTCGTATAGCAGGCTTAATCTTTCAGGTTTTCTTTCTTTCTGTCTTTGGCTGGTTTTTGGGGGGTTCCCCCGCTCCAGGGAGTAGGAAAGAAAATATACGTGTACTCACTTGGGTCAGGAATGTCAGGTTTTGAGCCAAGTCCTTTCTGACCTTCGGATTCATTTGAGCTACTTATGCTCACAAGGATGCTGGATATAATGGTCATGGATTCAGCGAAGAGAGAACTTCATACCACATTATTTTATAATGCATATTTTCTTTCATAAACACAGTGAAATATAGGAAATAAAAAGCTTGAGCTAGGTCTTATGAGTCATAACCACAGTGCAGAGCAGCCTACACATGTGCAGGGCTTGTAGTTTTAAAAGTTATGACCTCACCTCTAAGTTTTAGGTCATACAGATGATTTTTCCTTTTCTTTGTTGAACACGTGCACTTGTGTAATGCAGAGGCATATCTCTGGTGCTTGTGAAAAGTGCCAGAATGATAGTTCTGCAGGGCAAAAGTAGGTCAGTTCTGGGCAGAAAGAAGAACAACTTGGGAAGCAGCATAAAAGCTCCCCCTGCCCTGCCAGTATGTTCCAGTAAAAGGTGGACCTAGTCTAACGCCTTCAAGGACAACCTGTAGAGGTCTGAAGGAAATTCACAGGGTCACTGCTGGCCTCCCTGCTGGGGCTATAAGAGTGGTGGCACCAGGCAGTTGCTGCGGTGGACCTCCTGCTACAGACGCCTGTGCCGCAGCCTGCAAACGTTACCAGCTTGCTGCACTTTCGGCAGAAGCCACAAAGCATCCTTACTTTTCTGAGGTATTCAACATTTGTTTCACGGAAATCTGAAAAGAAAATAAGAGCAGGAAGAAAACTGCAGGGACACACAAGAAACCAAAACATTTTTGCTACCTTTTTTTTCCCCAGTAACTTTTCTGTTAATGCCAAACATGGTGACATTATGTTCACATCAAACATGTGCTGTAAAATTGCACTTGTCAAGCATTTCGTTTGGCAGCGATGCAGAGGAGGAGATGCTGAGCCAAGAAATGTTTCTCCTTTTCTCCCTCATAAAATGGAGAGCTCAAGAACAAGTGGGAGTCTGTTCATTCTGTTATATTAGTGCGTGAGGGACTGTCAGTGTTTTTCCAGTACATACCTTCATTTTCAGATGGTTTTAAGTTAGCCGTGGACATTTGATAGAGGCTGAAATCAGGCATTAAGAAAACACACTGAAGATATGATACAGCTTCTAATAGCACATTGCTCTATGGAGCAAATCGATGTCTCTCTGATATCTTGACCAGTGTCAGACTGCAAGTTTCTGAGAGCAAGAACAGTCTCTTCATTCTACTGGAGCACACAACCCATCCTAATCCATGGCCAGGGCCAGAACCAAAAAGAGACTACGGCAAGATAAGAATAAGCTGAGAATAACAGCTGTACAGCTAATCACTTGTCATGCCATGTAACATCTACATGTATCAGAGATGTCTCTTTTCCTCTACTTCTATTTGCAAACACACGAGAAAAAATATATACCTCTACGTGATTGGGAAGGCTGTTTCATCCAGCGGTAGTTTGTAAAAAAAGGCACGGAACATGAACACTTGTTAAGCCATGGCTGGAGAGGACAAGGAAAGCAGTGCCCAACTGGTGTCCCATTCCTGCAGCAGAAGGCTCGGTACCTGCCTCCAGGGGACCCTCTGCAGGGCTTGCCGTGCCCCGCCAGCCATCTCCGGGCTCTTACAGCCGTGCGGGAGTTGACACAACCCTAAGGAACGTCCTGACTGGGCAAATCAGCAAATCCTGACAACGGAGACTCACCGAGAAGCTCAAATAGTTTTATTGGTGTCATGCCTGACAATACCAGCAAGCTACAACTCTGAGATAGCTGTCCTCTGTGGAAAAGTGTGGGGTGAAATTCTAATTGCAATTAGCTAGAACAAGATTTTTCAGAGAGTTGCATTTCACTCATGATGAGTATCTGCGATATAAATTACAGCAGTATTTTCCTTTAGGGACCAGCTGTCCTCTCTACTCATTTGTCTTACAGACTTAACAATGCTTAAGTTTAGCCCCCTGAGTATTCCCTTTTAAACACATTCATAGTTTTCCAAATATTTTGCGGGGCAGATTATAGCACCTGAGTAATAAAATCACAGTAAGAGTTTCTAGCTGGGTGAGAAGAATTTAAAACATATTTATCTTGAAAAAGTGTGAGGAAAGCACACATTACTGTTAAAAATTAGTAATTAAACTACCTCTGTTCTATCTGGAAGCACAGACTCATTATAAATAAAGATAAACAAGTGCAATATAAAAACCCCAAACATTTATTCTTTTCTAATGGACTTTTAAGTCAGTTTCTCTAGTTGTTGATGAATGTAATAAAATTAAATTAAATTAAAAGAAATGTCAAGAAGAAAACAAATTTGAAATTAACAAAGCCCACCATAAATTTGCAATTACTTGTCCATTAAGGGTCTGGTAGAAAGTTCATTTCAGCAAGGATAGAATTGACACTATTGGAGCTTTAGCAGGAACAATTATTATCATTGCAAATTACTTAAACTATTAAACTGAGAATAATTCAGAAATATCATTAGCAGTCAAATTACTTAAAAAAACCTTGTTTTCTTTCTCCTTTGTTTAATTTAAACTTAATGTCTGCTTATTCTCACACAAGCAGAAAATGCTGATAAATAATTCCAGAGCATGCCTAAACATCTCCCTTCACAGCTAGCTTCTAATTTGATCTCAGGAGACCCTTCTTGGTAGCTGAATAAAATATTTTCATTTATTCTAGGAGAGCCTACATCACCATACGTTTCTAATCTCATGTTGCTTGGTAATGCCGCTAGATGAGGTCCTCAGCAAATCATTAAACTTGTTCAATAACAACGTTACAAAACACAAGAGATTTGCCCTTAGTGAAACAAAGAAGTTTTTCAAACATGGGGGG
>NW_010973284.1:12137981-12415300 GCF_000737465.1 Haliaeetus leucocephalus | reverse complement strand
AAAAAAGAAAGGATTCAAAGAGTGGGGGGGGGCGGGGGGCGGGGAACCAACCAAAAAACTTTAATAAGCTAACTTGAGTTTCTAGGGCAGTTTCAGAGATTATTTAACATTTTAAACTTCCTGGTGTGCACAGTACAAGAGCAAGGAGACTTCAATGCAGTGTCAGAGTGATTTGAAAAAGCCATACTTTCACGTTACAGAAAATACAAGTGATATTGCTTTTCTGATAGGATCAAATGTTTTGTCTTGGTCAGCTCACTGTGCCCATTACATGTTCCCTGCATTTGAACAAAATAAGGTCTTTTGAAATTTAAGGATTTAACCTCCCAATCTTATCTTTCTAACAACTAACTATATTTCCTGATGATATGATAATGTAAATGACTTTGCTATGGAATTCATGAATCATCAAGATATGATTTGAAGAGAGGAAATTAAACACTTGATTCAATTAATCTTTCTTATTAGGCTAGAAATTCATGATTTGCACTCCTAATAAATATGATGTGAGATTTCATATGCATTAATCACATGAGATTAATACCTATTATTATTCTTTATATTAAATAACACTGGATTCAAGTGACCCAGACGCCAGGTCCCTGATCAGGAAGGGATGGAGAGTACTGTGGAAGTGGTACACTCTCCCAGAGGAGAAGAGACTCTCATTGCTTGACAGATCATCCATCTTCTTTCTTGGCTTTATTGTATTTCTTCCATATTGATGGAATGGCTTTCTCTCTGGGAAAAGTTTGTTGAGTCAAGTGCTGAAAATCAAACCTAAGTTCCCTCATACAACAGTAGGGAATAAAAGTGCCATGGAACAAAGAAGTACAGCTAGGAGGCTGGATTAACCAAGGTCTGTTAAGCATCTAATCACCTGAGATCATGGAGATTTTTAGGTTAAACATGTCTTTTTTATTATTATTATTATTATTATTATTATTATTATTTGGACTACATTTGTAGAGATGGCTTCATTTAAGGTTTTTGTTATTGGTTGAAGACAGGTGACATTCAGTCCATTTCTTCTATTTTTTTTTTCCTTAAGAAGGCAATTCAATTTTACTTACACACAGAAATGTACATTGTATGGTATCTACACATCTGTTCATGAATCCACTCGTCCACCTATCCATCCATTCCTCTGGACACTTATTCATACACCACACAGAAATATACATTATTTGGTCAATTGTTTTCCACCTCTGAATAACGAAATCAGTAGTACGTAACTATTCTTTTGCAGGTAGCTATATGATATGTACATATGCAAAAGTACATATTTAAAAACACATCTAGAGAATTGCAAGGGAGCGGGAAAATAACTATATCTAGACATTTGTCAGTCTCCAGATTTAGAAAACAGCTGGCATACCCTGATAGTGCTAATTGAGGCACTGCTATTATAGATGCTGCCTCTGTGGGTCACAGCTAATAGCACCTACATTGTCCGGTTGTCAGGGTGAGACTGTAGAAATCCCCTGGGAAAGTATCCTCCTTCCCTGGTAGCCATGAAAGAGCCCTGGTCCTCATTTGCTTACCTTGTTAAAGCTGCATAGGGCTAACTTTGAGTAAGGTTAGCAAAGGACATTCTTATCAGTTAAAACCTTGAATATAGCTAATTTTACCTTCATTAGGATAAAGCATATCTGTAAGTGAACTATCTAAAGCTTATGAGCCTTCAGAATTGCCCTTGAAGTAAAAGTCAGTTGAAAAAGACAAAAGATTTTCTCTATGATTTTTTGCCGAGATATTTTAAGAAACTGTTTTGGGTAGAATAATTTCAGTCTAGCCCTGCCTGATAGTTTCTTATGAAAAGGAACTGCCAAGGCAATCCTGTATTATTCTTTGCTTTTGGTTGAGGTGTATTATTAGTACAAATGATACTTTTGAAATGCTAAGTATTTTAAACTGTTTTAAAAAATAGGCAATTTTAAAAGTTTATTGCCATTGTGAAGCTACTGATTTTTAAAAAAAAAATCATAAAACTATTAACAACAGTCTTGTTAAAGTGATTTTTGGCAATGGTAAGAGTTTTAATACACTTGCATCTTGAGAAATGAAAAAAAAATCATATTAATAGAATGAAATAGAAAAATGACAAACAGTTACTTCCAATTCTTGCAAAAAACTTTTATGCAGTATGTTGGTGTATTCCATAAGCATGAGCATATCCAGGAAGAGACTCCTCAGTGAACAGCAGAATATCCTCTGTGTTGGTGAACTCTCTTCTTCTGTTTTGCATAACCCCATTTTCCTTGATGATTCAACCTCAACTCATTTCTCATTTCTTAGAAATCTCTGGGTAGGTAGAAATCAACACTTTAGTATGCCCAAATAATGTCATTTTCACATGACTATTTCTTTGTTTTCATTTTTTGTCCTTTTCCAAAAGAGAGTGAAATTGCTATATATGATCGAACACAAGTTATCTTTTGATAACATGTTGGGGAGACATACAGAATCTCCACAGCTTTGTCAGAATAGTTAATTTATAAAAAAACCTGTCTGATAAATTTGTCTGCATAAGACTCCTGAAACAGAGTTTTCCTTTGAATTATCTGCATGTGTTTGAACTTTTTATGCCTTTACTTCTGCCTGCAGTCTCTGCCAGATGACTATATTCCTTAGGTGCCTTTTTGCTTTGTCTTATTAGGGAAGGAATGTAGCTGATGCTGGTGTACACAAGCAGTGACTGTGTGAGGCAGCATAGCTTTCTGCTTTTTTTGTAGTTTCTGAGTTGGTAGTAGCACCTCTGTGTGACTTAATAATGATGGCTACCACATATAAAAATGCCAATTCTAGACTATGATACCATTGTGTAGCTACTACACAGTCATTATAAAAAGGTAGAATCTCCCTGCCCCTACAAGGAGATTACAGTTAAAGTGGAGAACAAGCAAGGACCTTCATATTACTCCCATTTTTGTCTTTTCTGTGTAAGATTTTGTATATGCTTTTTTTCAGGGAAATTTTCAGGACTCATAATTTGTCCATTGAAGGAAAAAAATTTGGACATAATTGAGAGAAGGGATAATATCACTATATTTAGAATCTCTTGCTAATTATTGTATTTCTTACATTTTGTTTGATATGGTGTGTCAAAAGGTCTGTGTGAATGTTATTTAAGGGAATGTTTATTGAGCAACTAACATGCCTCTGTCTTTGCAAACTAATTAGCTTTGTTCTTCCTGGTTTGTTTTTTTATGTAAAGTGTAATAATCTGAAACTGTTTTACAGCAGTTCTGTCCTTTACAGAGCCATTACTTTGTGCTACTTAAAATAAAACTGGCTAGTTAAGCTTTAGTTCATATGCACGTCTCTTTCACTTTCTATTTTAATTTAAAGTGAATTCTGCAAGGTAAAACTGATGAGGGCATCATAGATGGAGATTCCCTGTAGTCTAAACTGGCAGTTTTGCTGAGCTCTAGGTACAAGTCACCTTGGAGCAATTTGGAGGGGGATTTTGTTTTTATGTTGCCTGCAACACTGCCTGCCAAAGAGTAATTTGAGACAAGAGGGTGGGCACTTGGCAACTTTTATCTTGGAGGTGACAATGCAGAAGCTGCTAATTAGTGAATGTTGTTTGTATCAACTTGATGTAGAATTCCAGTCTTGCATGTGAAAAGTGCACAAATTTTCTTTGTACCAAATTGGCCTCCATGTGAGGATTGGGTGGATCCAATTAATGTCAAATAGCCCTGTGTACTGTGTTTGTATAAACTAGAGTGTGATATGCTTACATGTGGCATCTCTTCCAGATGATGCGCTCAACTATGAATAGAGATGAGATAATGAACGCAGAGCATATTTCTTTCATCTGAACTAGACAGAAGACTGAATTTGTACTGAACTAGATCACAAACTACTACAGCCACCTTTTTACTTTCTTCTTTATGTGCCACAAGGTCTCAGCCAGCTATGGTCCCCCTATCCAGTTTGCGTTGGTCGTTATCCAGTGGATCTCTTAATACACCTCGCTTAAAAAATGAGATGCATTTGCCTCATTTCTGGAAATCAGGGTTATTATTGAAAGTATGATAGGTAACTTGTTATTCAAAAGCTCTGACAAGCACCCACTTTCTTGATGTTTGCCAGAAAGGAAGTATAATGCCAATTGTTGTATCATTTATTTGTCACAATCCTAATAGAAGAAAAGGGATTTTTGTCTTGTTCTGTTTTGCATTGAAGAAAAAGAGCTGGGCAAGAAGAATGTGATGCTGAGACCATCATTCAGTGTGAACCAAGATGAATAGTACCGGTGGGATGTATGGGCTCAAACTGTAAGGAAAAGATGACAGAACAAGCACAGGGAATTTGAGATGGAAACTGGACAGCAATATAGATTAATGTGAACAAATCCAACCAGCCACAGAGGCTGAAGTGAGGCTTTAGATGGTTATTAATTGTTTAAGGAATGCCATGTATGCTGATACATTTACAATGACAAAGAGAAAGTGGCATGTCAAGTAAAGAGGATCCTTTGATTAGGAATTAGGCTGTGGGCTCCACAGTTAAGAAGTACAGAGAAACAAGTGAGAAATTTCTGCTGCATGGGATCATACCATACATGGCTCTAGGTCCTGGGTTTGAGCAAACATCATGATGCCCTCTTTGCCTGGTATACTTTATGATTGGATTTGGATACTTCCCTGCGAAATCTTGCTTTTAATATTGATTGCATTGTACATTGGCTCACAACTGATGAACTAGTCTTTTTAACTCCAGCATATTTCACATGATGTTGATTATGAGTACTATTTTATGGGAGCCTTGTGCCGTATGCATTGTATTCAGCCTCTCAGTGAACCATTACTCATATTTAGGGGAAAAAAACTTACCTTTGGTTTCAGTAAGACCTGGGTCAGGCTTCATGCCTGCCTTTGTAGGACCAGCTACAGAATAAGGACTAAAGGAAACTCATGTTCCTAACAGCTGCTTCATTCCCTGTTCAGAAAGCAATACTCTGCTAATGCACTGTGGAAGTGCAATACATTACAGCCAGGCTTCCAAGTAATGCAGGACTTGTCAGCTCAAACAGTCTCTCAGGAGACATCAGAGCATGTTGTAGTATGAAGATTTGGAGAAGGATTCACAGGAAGACAGAAGAAGTTGGAAGTCCATTGATGTCCAAAGCTGAGCTGTTACAGTAAAGTGGAAGCCATTCAGTACCTGGTCTGAGGCCCAGAGTCAGGACTGTTTGCAATGGAGCACACTGAAGTGAGAAATGCCTGATGAGTGTCTGAGTGCCAGAATCAGAAAAATTTCCCTTTGTCAATATGTCATGCATGTGGGCAAGTAAGACCTAACCAGAAAGCAAAGCTATTTCTGAACTGTGGTTGCTCTCTCAAAGTTACAGTAAGCTGCACAACAGTGACTCATTAATGTAGGTAGGGGCAGGCCAGTATTGCTCATGTGCCTTTGTACCATACTTCATTGTGCAGAGGAGGCATGCCCTACATTTGCAAAGGAAAGTGATGGGGTTAATGCAAGCAGATGAATATATTTCAAATAAACCAATAATTAAACTAGGTACATGATGTTTATCACCTCACATTACTTGTGTTTTGGTTCTAGCATTTATACATATATTCTAAGTTGTATATGTAATATATACATATATTCCCAATTTTCAACAGGAAAAAAAAATAGCCAGATGACAGACCAAGTCTGTTTCTGTTGATCATGATTTATCTACCTTTCAGTAAGACCTTTGGTAGAGCTGGGGCTAATCCATTACCTCCACACTTTTCGGAATATCTGAAGTCCTGAAGTGACTGAATTTTGAGAATATGAACAAGGGGAAAAGTGTGACTGACTGACTTACTCACATCCTGTATGAACCTTAAAACCATTACACATGCCAGCACATAAAATGAAGGTACTCACCTGCAGTGATATGTTCACTTTTGGTTAACCCATCTTAAAAATGGATATAGTAAGAAAAGTACCAGTGAAGGACAGCTAAAAGAAAAGCTTTCATATAAGAAGAGATTAGAACAATTATACCTATTTAGTTGAGAAAGGAGATAGATGAAAGGAGACATCATGGAGAGATATGAAATAATGAAGTATAATAAAATTGTGCTAATACTACAAATTGACCTCTTGGCCTTTTTCTTCAATTTTGCTTTTAAAAAGCAACTCTCTTAATGCTATTAATGCAAAATTATAGCCATTTTCTCTCTCCAGAAGCACCTAGATGTTAGCAGTGGGTGGATTCATCCATATATACATATGTAGCAGGTCATACATGCAAAATTTCTAATCCAGTGTGAGAATGTATCATTTTATTTATATTCATAAAATAGAGGTCTGTCTGCAGTTTAAAGGAATTGGTGTCTCAGCTGGGGAACTACAACACAAACCCCATAGTATACTTGCAAATTCTGCTGAACCCAGAGCTTGCAAAGTATTCTGTAATACTTCCATATTCACTGCACATTTCCAAGTTTTACACTTCCTATACATTATTTTTGGGTGGAGATATAGATTAAAATCCTACCTGGGTCAAAACCTAAGAAATCTGAGGAGGTTTATACCATACCAGTTTAACATGCAATGCAGTCACACTTCAGAATTGACTAAGACAATATACATGAGATCCTCATGGGAATAACAGCAACAGCAACACTGGGGAGTTCTTCATACAACACCAACATTTAGCAGCGAGCCCTATAGCTGAGTGGGCTTCAAAAGAAGGTAAGCAAATGAAACTTCCTTTCTGGAAAGGACATCAGGGACAGACGTATACACAGGAGGGAGCTGATGGGATCCACAAAGACAATGACTTGCTGAAAAATGCGTCATTAACATCAGAGAGCAACCTGGGTATCCTGCCCTGTCGCCTCACAAAAAGCTCTGCTTCTTCATCTCACTGACGAACAGATGCTGTATTTCTGTTTTTGATAGTCAATATTCATTATCGCTGTTTGTGTATTTTGATAATTACTTCAGTTTTTTATTTCACAGCTGGTTTAGCCTATTCTGATAAGAATCTAGAGTTAAACAGCAATACTGGGTCTTTTGGACCCAGACTAGGGCAGCTATTCTGGCAAAGCCACAAGGAAACCTAGTCAATTAATGTTACTCAGAAAATTGTGAAAAGGCTGCCAGTGAGAGCAAAATGCTTTTCTGACAAATCTATGACACCAGGAAAAAGTTCTTTCACCAATAAATATGAATGTTTCTCTGAATGGAAATAGCTAGATTATAAATGAATATGAGAGATGGCTTGCACGAAGAGCAGTTGAATTGTGAGAGTTAACGTGCTTGCTCACTCGGTTCCATGATTTTTGTTTATTTTCTGTCCTTAAGGCTTTGGGAAGAAGCTATTGGGACAGAATGGCTCTCAGCACTTGCGTAGATTTGAGAACTCTGAAGAGCTTATCATCCTTGCATGTGGGCCAAAGTAAGTTTAAAAAAATATTGATTTTTTTCATTTTAGAACAAAATGCAGCATGCAGATGAACAACAGCACCAACAAGAATGAAAAAAATCCCTTGAAGCTGTATCCATTTTTGTGTGAGAAATCATCTCCATATTCCTTTCTTAAAAACGGTCAGAACATTTTCCAGAAAGAATACATGTTCTGCATTAAGATCCTTGAATGTTCAAATCTTTGTGTTTTTTCTTTACAACTGGAAAACCACCAAATATATTCAACAACTCTTTCTTGGAAAAGTTTCTGTAATTTTGGGAAAGCCTTTTCTTCTCTAGCTTTGTTATACATAGTCTGGCTAGAACAGCCTCTGTGTAGCTGTGTAGCAAATGAATTCAAAAGAAATGGTTGTAGTTGAATTCAGTATCTTACTCTAACTCAAATGAGTTAGAGCAAAATATTACATGTGGTAATCTTACATCATAGATCTTTGTTTGGAGAGCATCCAGACATGTTGCTAGTATTATCTTAAGTATGTTCTTGATAAGTGCTAATATTGATATCTATGCCTCTCAAAAGAGAGATATATAGATGTGAACAGGTTTTTCCTGTATGTCTCTCAATTGAAGGAGACTTAACAACCCTTTTTTATCTGACCTTTTAAAGTAGCATAGTGGGCAATAACCATTAACTGATCAAATATGAGAAATGTCAGGTGTGGAATAAGCACTGACAAGGAAATATTTCATCTCTTTAAGCTCATGAACAATCACTGAAAAACCTTGGCTCCTATTAAGGCTACTTTTTTTTTTTTTTTTTCCTCAAATATTCAATAATGGTATGATGGGTTGCCTCATGAAGCATTCTCTACAAAGCTAAATTTGAAGATAAAAAGAGATCAAACAGGCTAAAGTATGGCATAATTCTGAGAAATTCATCATTGTTGCTTACCCAGATATTCTCATTTTCATCACACGGTGCCAGGTCTCATTTAGTAATACATTTAATAATTCTAACAACCCACTTATCTACTTTTCTTTAACATGTACTGCATAATCACTCTCAGATCATCATGTGTCGCTGTAGATTCGTTTCCCTTCTGTTAATCCAAATAATTCAAGTTAATAGTGAATTTAAAAAAAAAATAGAGTGCTTTGTACTTAAAGCCTCATACATGCTACAAATCTTTGATTAGACAGACATGGTATTTATTTCATAAGAATTTGCTAGCAAAGAGAAACATGATGTGGAGTTGAGATCAGAAGTCACTGTGTAGGCTGGGGGGCTGATTCCTCTTTGCCAGTATTACTTTGTAGTGTTTTACACTGGCAAAGACCACTGATGTCAGTGCACTTACTTACTCTTTATGACAGACTCCAAAAAGTTCTGATGATGAGAAGCATCAGACTGCTCCTTCCCCAGGGGAGTCCTGGGCAGAGCACGCTCTGCATCAAAACCAGTGCCTGTACCCAAAATCTTCACAGTATTCTGGATAAATATGAGTGCTATGGCTCCTAAACACAGCCAGTGCATCGGTTGTGCTATAAAAATAGAAACAATCTCTATACTAGTCTGGAATTCATGTCCATATGTAGCTCTTATGGTTTGACCATATTCTGTCTTTAATGGCTGTTTATAATATTTTAAAAAGTTTATATTGTGTAGGAAAATCTAATTAAAAATTAGGCTTTCTTCATAGGCTCTGACTCCAGCTCTTCTCTTTAAAGCAGCTGATAAACTTCCATAAACCAAAGATTAACCCTGACAAACACAGACTTTTGAGGCGGGAGGCATCATTCCAGCATACAAAGTTCAGTATTAGCAATTAACCTGCTAACAGAAAGGGAGTATGTCAGGATCTGTGAGTGAGGTACTGAGACATGAGAGACACAGACCTGAGCCCCCATGGGGTTTTGCTGCCTCTGCACTTTTGGAGCAGCCTTTGGGCTGCTGTAGATTCTGCAGTGATTGTTTCACCATTCAGCATCAGGGTGCAAAACCAAGCTGTAGAGATCTTGGATTTTCTTGCTTTATGTATTTAAAAGGTAGAAGAATGTGACACAGGAGGAATCTACAGGCAAGAAAACTTTGTAACTGCTGTCCAAAAATTGAAACTGACCCCAGAGAAAGGACCTTAAAAGAATAAAATCCCAGACTTCCCTCTCATATTTGGTGAAGGCTGTCCATCAACTGCCAGGCACATTTTTCATTATCTGCAAGCGTAAACTTTGCACAGTTGTGGATCAGGATTATTGTGCACTTAAAACACGACAGTGTAAATTCACATTGGTTTTACATTCTACACAGAGGAGAGGGACCTCGCCAGAAACAATATAAACTAAAGGTCTTTGGGGTACCAGTTTAGGTTCAGGTTTGGCACCAGAAAGACCAGAGAAGAGGGCAGTAAAAAATGAACAGTAACTTGAGGATGTTTTAATAACAGCTGCTCTGTTTTCTTTCTTAGTGCACTTTTATTTTATTTGCACTTTTGTAGTTTCATCTTGATGACATGGCTATTATTTTATAGCAGTTTCAAGCAGTTAATTAATGAACTGCACACATGTGACATGACACCACCTTGCCCAATTATCTCTGGCATCTATTTTTATGGTACAAAGCACTGCTGCTTTGTGAATTATTTTAGATTGTAAATTGCCTCTGGAAGCTGTTATATTAATAGCCAAAACAATACAAAAGCAGTGCTTGATGGCTGACATGCAGCAATGACAAATTGCCATGCATGATCTCATGAAATCCACCAAAGCACTTGGAGACGTTTGACAATGCTTCTCTGTTCTTTAGATGTAAATCCACAACACCTTATGAAGTCCTTCAAAAACAGATTGCCATATTGCTGACAACCTGTAAATGACTGAGCAGTACAGAATTAGGAAGAGAATATATAACACAATTTTGGACTGATTTTTCACAGGAACTTTTTACTGGTAATAGCAGACCAAAAATATTGTTGTGTACCTACCAGAAATTAAACACAAAGTAAAGACAAACATTTTAAGGCCAGGTTGTTTCTGGCACTGTATTTTCAGCCTTGTAAAGGCAAATGCACAATACCTAGGGGGAACTTGGGCAGAGATCATGTCCTGATGTCCCCCATCCCCACTCCTCAAGGGAGAACTGGAGGGACGAGGGAAGTGTAGGTAAAACCCTCTGCCTTCCCTTCTCAGTTGCATTGGAAGTGAGCTATGACTGGCAGGTGTGGTGTACCCTCTCTAAAAAAGTGATATCTCAGTAGTTTTTTGTAGGAATCATTGTGTCTTGGTCATCATAGATGACTATACTGCCCTGTCAGTCTCATAGATAAGCACAAAGGTTTTATGGGACCTGAATTTGTTTTGTAATTCACCCTACATCTTATAAAAAGATTGTTTTCTTCAGATTTCTTCCTTCAGGACTGCACAAACTATAGCCAAAAGCCTTCTTCAAAAATATAGCTGTAGCAGCAACTTTGGTCTGCTTTGGTAAAAGCCAGCTTTAAAAAATTTCCAAGGGTTTTGAACATCTGGCCAAAGGAAAATCAACCAGTTCCATGCTTGTTTGACCAGAATGAAGCCTCACTTTCAAATTGTATACGATATCAATGAAACACATCACCTAAGTCTTATTATTTTTATGTGCTACATTACAAATACATTAGTCACTTACTGTGAATATTCATAGGAAAGTTCCTTCATCTAAACTTGATGAAAATATTTCCCAACAATTAAATACATTTTAATTTTGATCTAGAAGTGCAAATTCTCTTCCTGCAACTTTACTCTACGAGCTGATACGTATGCTTTAAAAATTAATTTCAAATACGTGCATAAATTGCCAATTATGTGTAAGAATGGAAATACATTATAGCTGAAGGATGAATGCCTCTCTTTGCACAAAACGCAGAGGAAATGTTCTCTGTCTCTCACAAATGTCTCTTTCGTGCACAAATATACACATTTACTAGAATACATTCATGTACAAAAGATTCTGAGATAGAAAGAAATGAAAATAATAATGTTTTCAGTTTAGAATGTGATCCTTTAATAGGAATTTCTCATTGTAATATGATTCTATACTTGAATATGTTGGTGTAGAATAAAAAGCAATATTATAGATGCAAACATCTATTCACTAAAACTAGCAATAGGTAGAGAAAAAAATTCTGTAGTTTGGGAGTGGTTTGGGACTCATTTTGCATAAGAAGCCAGAAGTTCAGACGCATTCCCTAGTCTTTTAAATTTTTTCCGTATCACAGGAGCTTCCTTAATTCATATCCATTAGCCTATCCAGACCTTTTTCCCAGGTCCATGGCAGTCCCTCACCACCTTTTTCCTTTTCACCAGACTTTCATGATCTACTCTTATCGTTTTCTTTCTATTTTAGGCTTTTTTTATAGCTCCCATTACTGTAGTATCTGAGCAGTTCATATTCTCCACTGTACTCATCCTTACAATACCCAAGTGTAACTGTATGAGAAGCAAGGGAAGTACTATTATGCCCATTTTATAGCTCAATAATTGAAAAAAAAGAAAGACTCAGAACCATATCTGCAATGGTATTTAGGTACCTAATTCCCTTTGAAATCAGTAAGAGTTACCTAAATAGAACTGTGACTGCGATGGAGGGAGAGCTGGAACCAGACCTTCGGCTAATTACCTGCTCATTTAAACATCCTCTCCTATAGCATTAATTCTTTAAACCAGATACTTTCTGCCCCCTTTTTGTATTTGCCCATCAGTCATAAACAAATTACGTGAAGGTGTTTTTCACCCACCTATCATATAGATGTGAATACTTATGAACTATAACTATTTCTTTTCAATATTTTGTGTGCCTTGGACTGCAACAGAATTTGGGATGCACGAAGTGATAAACTAAACTAAAACAATAGGGAAAGTAACTATGGAAACTCCAGAGTCCCACCAAAGAGAGACCGCTACTTTTAATTACTCTTTGCAGGGACAGAGATCTTAAGTCTAGAAGCAAGGGAGCAATGGCTCCTGAAACTGGAAAAAAAATGACACTGGAGTGGAAATCATGTAGATATTTGTGAAACTGAATGGGAGAGAAATCACTATGAAGAACACTGCAGTATGATTCACAGTACTCCATATAGTTGTTCTCTCTAGCAATCACTTGATTTTGATAAGTTGTTAAATCAACACTTTGTGAAGTTTACTTCATGCCAAATGAGAAGGAAGACAAACTCTAGAGGTGTGTATACTGACCAGAACAAAAGGAAGGTGAAGCTTTCAAATAGGACCACCTTCAAATTATTCTATATTCCTAAACAATGGGTTACACAGACAATATTTCAGTGCAAGGCTAATAATGATATTCTTCAGAGAATCCTCTGAGAAGAAATAAACACATGCAAGACTGGAAGCATTTAGGAAAAAAAAAGTCAGACTATTGTCATAGTTGTGTTTGTAATGCAACTGTTTTAAAATAGCAGAAATAATACACAGTACAGATGCAACACATCTGCTCAGACATCTCTGCTTTTCAGCCTGTTAAAGCAACTCAGATGCTCTAAATTATGACCTACTGTTGTGCTTGGAGTCATTTGAACAGGCCCCCTGGTATCTAAAAGTAGGAAGTCTGTTTCAGCCTTAGAGATTATGGTTTTAGCTCTATATTATACTTAGCCTCACCACAGAGGGTTTTTTTAAATTTTATTTCTCTCCTTTGAAGAGACTTAGAATACTTTGCTGTTATTTTCCTTACAATAATAGATAGCATCACTGCATGCTAATGCCAGAGATGCTGGATGGACAACTTAAGAATGGAAAGTAGCAAAGTGAGAAATGTCTAATACAAAAAAACCTGGTTAGGTCAGTGCTGTCTTTTTTCTCTCCCACACAATTTCAGTATCAAAGAATAATGTACAGGGCCTAGTTTAGATAAGCACTCAGGTTTTTCCATACTCACGTCATGTTTATCCAACTAAGCATCACATGCAGCAATGATGAAAATTGCTGAAATGATGAAAATACTTTCCTATATTTGCTTAAACAACTTTGCAACCATTCAGACCACGTAAGCCAACTTCAGAGCTAAATAAAAAGTTCCAGATAGCCATGAATTAAACAGGTAGAATTAAGAGAGACTCCAGTAGAGAGTTGGCATGATTTTATTGTAGGTGGATGAACATATTGTTAGCTGCAAGTTGAAAATGAGGAATTAGTGATGGAGGGCTAGGAAAAATGAAGAGACGAAGTAATGCAGAATTAGACAAAGTTGCCAGCTAGTGCACATACTGTCAAAAAAGTCTTACTTTGAACAAAGAAGGAGAAAGTAAGCACAGAGGAGAGAAAAAACCCAACCCTCTTTAAGTCTTTGGAAAATGTTAGAAGTCATTGATTCAAGATTATTCAAGTTCATAAACAGAAGAGCTTAGATAAGATCAACCGGATAAAAACTGTGATATTTGTCATTTCTAATTCCAGTAATTAAGTGCTGTTCTAATTCTACTTGAGAAGGCCTCAATGGGATTATAATAATGGCATAATGATGGAAACAAAGACAAAGAAAGGATCAGAACTACTACAAAAAGAAAGGATATTGAAAAATTCATGACACACAGGCAGTGGCTGTCCTTAAAAGGTTAACCTTTGCTGACAGTTGCTGTAACAAAGGTGTGCAAGGCATCTTGTTCCCTATGTATTTTCCCAAAAAATAAGAGGAGAAGACAGAAATAATTCTGATATATCACAGTGATATTTCCTGCATTGCTGTTGATTATATTCTTCATAATGATCACAATATTTTTCAGATGGTTGATTTTTAAGACAAAATAATTTCTTGTCAAAATGTAGCAGATTACTGAGAATAAATCTACCAGCTTTGAAAAGCAGTAGAAGAGGAAGAGAGAAAGACAGAGGGAAAAAGAAAAAAGTGAACTACCTCACAATAAACAAATTATTAGGACAAGCATCAGAGTTGTAAGATCTAAGATTCAGGTCAGAATTTCACAGAGCAAGGAGTTAGACCTTGGTGACTTGTTTCGTAGGTGACCCTGCCTGCTGTTCTATACACTTGCTCAATGGCCCTGAAATATGTACAACATATGCAAGACTGACTAACTCCAATAAGAAAGTGTTAAAGCCTCAAATTACTGAAATCCTTGAGATTTAGTTACTCACTAAAGTGGGTGAATTTCACTCAGTGGAAGAGTGACATTCATGTACTTATTGTAAGGAAAGTGCCTTCACTGCTACACGTTGTTTCACCCCAACTGGTTTATGTTCATCTCAGGGAGGAATGGGGAATTTTAGAAATCTCAGAGACTTTGGCAAGCAGGAAAATCATTTTCCTTGCCAAGCCTGGCGTAGAAAGGAATCAGACTTTTGTTTGCCTCCAAGGACCTCTGGAATGGAACTCCCCTCCCTTCAGACCTTGAAAGTCACATTGCTTCCCACCATCACATTGCTGGGAAACTTTATTGTATGTAAATTTCCATCATTCTTATTCCACTTTTCTTCCTTTCACTCCATCCAAGTTATTTTGCCATCTCTACATTGAACCATTATTCGATGTCCCATAGAGGGTATAATGCACAGTCCTTATTAAGATACACATGTTCATGGAATAACCCAAAGCTCATTAAAAAGATAAACTTATATTAGAGTATTTGGTGCTATTCTCAGAGCATGCACAAAATATGGAGCAAATATTGTACTTATAATTGCATTTTAATTGAGCTGTATCTGGTATAAAAAAGATAGTTGCATACGGACTGTCAACTTGAATAATATTTTAAGGTACGTCTTTTAATTTTACTGCTTTTATTGTTACTATTACAGTTTGAGAAAATTTCCCCACAGCTGTTTTTATTTTGTGAAAATCATTCATCCCATGAGCATGACTGTAGCTGTGTGCAGTATACATAAATCTTTATGATCATTAAACACGTGTAGTTAAGGACTGTTGTGTATCCATACATGTTTCATTTTCTTGCTTTGTGTTTAATTTTTCAGTGACTTTCCTTATTATTTCTGTAGCACAAAAGGGAGATCTACAATTAGCAAACAGCTTAACGCCAACCTGCTTGCTGCCCCTGTTTTTATTTAAAACTTTTTTGAATTTTTTTTTGTAGACTTCCCAGAGATTTTGGCTCAAAATGTAGATGTGTTGCTTCTTCCTCATCACTTTCCCCAAGCATCTGGTCCCTAGTGACAATAGTCCTGTCCCGCTACTACAGCTGGTGCATCACTCGCTCACACAAACTTTCTGACAGGTCTCCGATTCCTAAGTGCAAGTTGCCTTTGCTTCTTGCACACAGTCTCTGGTACTGTCACCTTTTCCTTCCTTTCACAGAATCCCTAATATTTTTCTCTTTTCTCCTGCTGCTCCACTGACTAACTTCTCCCAGCTCTTCTGGCTTTTGTTCCAGTTCCTCTGCTCATATAAACACCCTGGGCTTCCTTCCTGCACTGCTTCTTTCCCCTGAACAATCCCGGCTATTCATCATTTCTTCCCAGGCTCTCACTTACTTGTCTCCCCTTCCTAGAATTCCTAACTGTTATTTGATGATCCTCAGGCTGAAAATGATTTTGACATACAAAGGATCACATTTTCTAAGCAACAGCCAAGTCAGAGGAGCTAAAGTTTACTGGGTTTCACATGAAAACCAGGTGAAACAGCAAGTTTTTCCTGATTTCAGTGCATAACTACAAAGCACTCGTAACATTTTTCACAAAGTGAGAGTAATAGAAGGAAGCAAACCCTTCTGTGAATGCACCTTGAATTGATACTGAATGTAGGTAATTTTGTCTTCTTTCAGATTTTGCAAAAAATATTTTACAGAGCTCTGCTTGATTATTTTCTTTCATGAACATAGTCATTCCAGCCCAAAGAACCCGCCTCCATTTGGCTTAGGCTTCACTAATTTAGCAATTAACATTTAACAGCCAGATTGTTTTCCCGAGCCCAAGGGCACTAGTGCAAGAAAATATCTTCTGATCTATAACCTCATTGCAATCTCAGAGCTCCTAAAACCTAACTTTTTTATTCTAATCATTTTTGCTGATGCAGGAGCTAGTCATAACTATACTGCAAGTAGCAAAATGCTACACAATACTCTCTAGTCAGACAGCATTTATTGTGCTGTAATTTGTTCTAAGACAATAGGGGAGATGCAAATTCTAGAGAGGCATATTAATCTGTAGGTCAAACAATAACAAAATATTGAAAAACTGTCTTAATGATTTTTTACATTGTGGTGGAAAAGCATGTAATTCCATAGAGGGGTGCTGGTGATCTCATAAACCAGGAGAATAAAGCTGAGAGGTTTATTAATGCCACCAAGGCACTGAAATAGAATTTGTTTTATATCATGTACAACTGTATAGGTGTTTATTATTTATAACACATTCTTCTTTTTTAAAGGTCTCCCTTCTAAGCCCTCTTCTGATGCTCCATATCTTGCTTTTCCCCATTGGTTTTAGACAGCAATTGTATTCCAGATGCAGCTTTAAATGGTGCTGTGTTAGCTGCTACCTTTCACTTTTTATTACAAAGTTTAGTCTATTATACCAGCAGTATTTTTCATTGAAAAGTAAAAGTTAAAAACTGCTGACTTCTTAGGAGGCGTGTGGAAAGAGGTTGCTCTGTGTGTGCCATATGGCACACAGCACCTTGTAGGATCAGGCCTTAAATGCTAGTAAATCGCGATTTACTGACAGTGCGTACTGTGCAGGCAGAGGCAACGCACTGCTCCGTCTCAGCCCTCGTGGTGAGCCTCCTCTCTGGTTTGAAGCGATCGGTACTGACACTGTAAGCACCGAACCAGCTGTCACTGCTGTTCTTGGCAGTCAAAATTGTATGGGGCCACATTGTAAAATGCTCGGCGGGGTAGCGGGGTTCCCAGCACTTGTGTGAAGAGAGCCCGGTAATCCTTAGAGCACAGAGTTTGCGTGCCTCTTTATTCTAAAAATCCAGCGCTAAAAAAGAAAGTGCTACAGAAGGGCCAGTTATGAGGTGGTAGGGGCAGTCTTCGCTGGTAGAAAAGCAGCGGTACGCCCACGAGAAGCAGCCCGCTCCAGCTGAATGGCTCGTTACTGCCGTTAGGCCTGCTCGCATACAGGGCGGCTGTCCAAAGCCTGGGTCACGCAGGAGTGTCTCCAGCAGGACCTCAGACACATCCATCTCATCCTGCCCGCGGCAGAACCGCTAATAGCAGCGTGAGAGCCAGCAAACACCAGGGATGTGGGGCAGTCCCCATCTGCAGAGGTTACTACCGTCAGCCTGGCCCCACACGTCCCATGCTCTTTTGCAGCATGCTCTTCAGGTCCGTTGTGAGTGACCATTTCCTCTGCCATCCCTGCTAAATTAATTATCTGTTGCACAAGAACCTGCCATGACAGGAGACTAGACGAAGTGACCCTGTAAGCGCAGTACTCCTAAACACTGCTGCTCCACTGCTCCTGCAACAGCTCCCCCGCTACCCGTGCTCAAACCGCTGGAGGTCTAACACCTCAACCAGCCTCTGGAAGCTGACCAACATGCTTTGGAGCCTGATTTCATGGTGCGGAGAAGCCGAGCAGGCTGCAGCCTCCCTGCAGAGCCGAGGACCGGCCGCAGGAGTCGGCTGGGAGCAGAAACCTGCAGCCACCGGGCCGCAGGGAGGTTGGTGCTCACGGCCTGGAGACCGCAAACACACCTGGGCAGGGAACAGAGGTTTCTGCTGTAGCAGGTGTTGACTAAATAATGTTTTGGTCTTTTCATATTCAGCTTATGCAGAAAACGAGGGTGCTAATTACTTGTGGTAGCGCTTGTGCTTGTGCTTGATGGGAAGAGCTCTCCACAGGGCTGTCAGGTGGGGGCTTCTGCCAGGGCCAGGTGGCTGCAGGCTGGAGGTGGGAATGGGGGAACGAAGGGCTCCATACAGAGATGTCTGGTGATCCCATGAGCTGTTCAGTCCCCTTGAGGTGAGGAGTTTAACGTTAGCCTTTTAAAAACGTACTGTTGAAGGCTTACTAATAAAGCTTTGATATTTTTTAAAGTTATTTACAGCAGTAACATATTTTCTCATAATTGTTTCAGTACCAGTACTAAGTAATGACAGTTTTTAGAAGTACAATTGCTTGCAAAGTATTTTCTCTGCCAGTTTGTGCCATAAGTACAGAACACAATGATAACGAGATCCTGTTTGGTTTAATGTACAACAATTGCTATGTTTCTAGTTTTATTTTCTCCCTGCTTTTCAGCATAATCTTTTTTCTTTGGGGGGGTGGGGGTTGATGTGTGGTGAAAAATAAATGTAACGAAGCTCTATGTATATATAGTAGTAATAATAACAATCAGTGCGTCTTAATAGAAGCAGGAAGAACTTAAGATCTTTAGTGTGATCTGAAGCATCCATACTCAGTATTTCTGTGGTAATAACCAAGGAAAGACTGTGCTGAGCATCAGTTATTCTCTTAGTATTCCCTTGCTTATAGAATGTATCAACACTTAAAGAAAAATAAAAATTGGATTTTTTTTTTCTAGGAAAGTTAATATCTTTTTTCTGTCTCAATCTACATGTTAAATTGCACATTCAGTTGACATCTAGAGATACATACAATTAAAGCACCAAATCACCCCCTTATTGCTTAGCAAAGACATATCTTCCATGGAAAAAATACAGAAGGATTAGCTAAGACAGCCAATAGAACACAATAAAACTTCCCAAAAGAAACTACTCCAGCTGACTAACAGCAAATTTTTCTGTATTTCTATTGTTCCTAGATATGCTGGGGGAAAGCAGTAATAGCTGTGAATACCTACAGGGTTTTCAGACACCCCTGTACAATGAGTCTTTGAACTGTATTTCACACCGTTCCCCATCTCTGCAATGCCTCCCCTTCTCCTGCTATCCTTTTCCTACCTTTTCCAGACAGCTCATTTGTTATGCATCATGCTGCTCTAGCTGGCCCTTTGCGCTCTTGGAGTTAGGGCAGGATTTGTCCCAGTTTCTGCTAGCATACCAGCAGTGTTAATGTTTAGTCTAAAAGTTTTAAATGGCAATGGTTTCCTTTTTTTTTTTTTTTAACTTAACACCGTTGTCGGCTTATAAGAAATGCTAGCAAGGGGAAAAAAAAGTATGTGACCTATTAAAATGAAAGATTGCCCATTCTTGTAATTACAAGTAACAGGAAGCCTGGTAGTACCTTGTTTGTTAAACTCCTCTGACCTTTTCCAAAAAAAAATTGTACAAAAAGTCACAGTTATTAGTACATCTAGAGCTAAGGTCCTGCTCTATGCACATGTGTTAGTCATTTACTAGGGTTTTTTTCGCCCTTCTTGCTAGAACTGCAGTGAATTGATAGCTAGATATTCAAACACTGGTGGACAATCCCCTTTAGGCTGCCTTGGAAGAACTTGCTAATAACTAACTGCCGTTCTTCTCTGGCTCAGGTTCCCAGTTGCTGTAAGCTTATAAGGGGGCCCATTTCAACCTGGTTTGATAAAAAGGACTTGTGCAGGGGTCCCAAAGATGCAGAGTCCTGGGGCAACAACAGTTTTAGGTCCAACTGTGGAAAGGGAGAAGGAGACTAAAAACTCCCCATGGTTTTCAGGGTGGACTCCCTTGCAATGGTTTCATGTGAGAACACTGGATTGCCAGGACTTTTTCAGACCATGGTGGAAGAGGCTAAGCCTGCACACTGCTCAGTCCCCTGGCCTTTGTCAGGGTCTGTCAGGTGTGAAGATTTAGCTCCTATTACAGGGAGTAAAGGGATCAGCCACAAATAAAATATATGCTGTGGATTAGACAAAAGCCCTGTTCCTTTGCTATACACACATCTATGCCAAAAGTTAAGTACCTCAGAAGACACCCCTCAGTGCTACTCTGTGACTACAGGGTTGTTCTTAAGCCCAATTTTGGAGTCTTCCCCGGTAATTTACTTTGCTCACTCTGGAGAACTGAAGCAGTTATCTAACGCGGACTTTCAAATTTGAAAGATTGATCACATGAAAATGGAAATTACCATCATTTGACTCCAATTTATAGAAGCAAATGTAGTCATTACCACAGTTATGCATCCGAAATATTAGGTAGTTGCAATCTGGGATTTTTTTTTCCCTACAAAATAAACTGTCAAACTTCTGTTCATATTTATAGTGCACTTCTTTACAAAAAGTTTTTATGTTCTGGTTCTGAACTTCTGTTAATAGGGCCTTACATGTTAGGAATGCTTATCTGCAGCATCACAAGCAAACTTTTGGAAACCTAAGGGAAAAGAATGGGGGGGGGTGAAGAAAACAAACTCTGACTTTGAACTGAAAATGTAATTTGTTATGGCTATAAAACTAACTGAAATGAGGAAACAGAAATGAGAAACGGAAATCAATGAAGTTATTTAACATGTATGTATGGAACATAAATGAACAAATAAGCTAGTGTTGTATACATCCTTTATTAATAGCATGACTGCTTTCTGATACATGTAGATAAGCACATTTAAAGCTAGATTTTAAAAAAAGCACATGAAAACTCCTTGGTCCGAAATGAAGCAGAGGTTTTAGTCCCTCCAGAGAGTTGTTAGAAGGACTGTTTACTTATTCAAGTGACCTATATCTATGTTAGTGAACTTCAGTACCATGAAAAGTAATTCATGTATGTATAGGCACAGGGAATCAATGATCTTTATGTATGGTGAAACTTTTAATTTCTTATGCTTCCCTTCTAAGTAATAACTATCGTAGCTGGAAACTTCACCTCTATGTTTTTTTTTTCTTTCCCCAAGAGAACTATACTTTCATTTCTCAGATAACCTACACCCATTCAAATGACTGTTTATTGAAAATGAATCCTTGGATAACCCAAATTGTCAGACAACTGTGTAAAAATTCGTAAAAGAGGCAAGTATAGTGAGAAGGATCATAGGCGGGTCAGCTACTAGAGAGGAGAAAAAGTGTAGAGGAACTGCTGGTAAAGTGAGGTCTCTGGAGTGAACTTTCCCTTATACACTTATAAACTGCAGTGCTACTGAATCACTGCTAATACCTAATGCAAAGGTTCTATATGTGAAAATAGAGTAATAAATAATACGAAGATGGTTGGCTGGCAGTGCTTGCCTCATTGGTTTGAAACACCACTTGAACTGGGAATTAGGGAGGAGACTCAGGGTGAATATTTGTGCCACCACTTTGGTGTGTCTCTGGGAAATTGTCATTCATATCACAAACAATCTTTTCTTTAAGTCAGTCACTGCATCCTCTTGGGTGCTTGTTGCTAATGGAGACAGAAATACTATTCTAGTCGGGATTTAATACATTTCACACATAGATTCATTGTGCACTACTTTTTTTCAGCTGAAGTAGAATTTCAACGTTTTTGTGACTTTTGACACATCATCACTCATAATGGGGTCTTACTTACAGGGAATAATGAACATATTCTTGTGCCAAATTTGAGGATGTGTTGTTCACAAACACTATTTGTAGTTTTCATACCACAAAATCAAATGGCTTCATGCAAGGGGATGATTATGAATAGTCCTGTCATTTCTCTAGCTTTTAACAGTGCTTCTAATAACCTTCAAACCACTTCATTATTCCTGTTCTCTCTGTGGCCACTGAAGGCACATTTAAATATGCATCTAAATATTTTAGAATAAAGATGACAGCATTAAAGGAAAATATATTGGTGACAAATTTTCAGACTTGGGCCTTCATGTGGACCTGAATAAACAGCCTGACTGCAAGAGGTTATAAGCACTACCTTAAGCTTAATTTCACTTTGTGGTTTCAACAATAGGTGCTCTGTGGTCCTTATGCTGACCTCAAGTATATCTTTATATACAGGCACGAATGTGTATGTGTGAATTCACATGCATACATGCTAGAAGAAGTATCTCTGCCCAGTGAATATGCCTACTGAAAAATCTAAATTTACCTAGTAGTGCTTTTAAATCAATTCATGGCCAAACTGTCTCAAATTTCTTGTCGCAAGCTCATTTTGCAAGACAAAAATTAGGCACCAAAATGTAGTTTTCTTGGAATAAAGCAGGACACAGGCAAAATTCCCTGCAGATCGGAAAGGGAACACACATGCGAGGCTGAATACAAAACCTGCAGCACAGATGAGCCTAAAGGAATTTTTCCTCATTGATGAACAGGGGCAGATCCTTAGTGGGTGTAAGTGGGAACAGTTGAATTAGGGAATATTTGAACTGAGGATTAATTAGAGCCAAGCAGATTTAGAGCAGCGTGGGAACTACAGCTCACTGACACAGGCTGTGTATCTGGTCTGTAGGGTTACAAGTCTTGAAGAGCCTTATAGGACATGCAGGTCTGCAACTTCCTCCAATTAGGTGAGCGCTTATGAGCAGCCCTGTGGTGGCACCAAGGTACTATTTACGTAAGATCTCAGGAGTGTGAATGAGATTTGCACTTGTAGCCCCGGGAATTTTTGGAAATATGTTTTGTTTTCCAGCAGGCTTCTGAACATCTGGAAATGCTGGCATTGTACTGTCTCAGCATAAATCATAAATGACTGGAAGTGACTTTTTTTCTCCTAATACTGGTCCTTTTAAGCATTTATTGCACCACAACAAAATGAAAAGAACTCTCTTCCCTTTGCTGTAGGAGGAGAAGGAACATGTGGTCTCTAGGGAAATCCCTTCCATTTCTTTTTCCTAACTTCTGCCCATCAAATGAGAAGGAGGTAAAGAGAATTTCTTGGGCTGGTACAAATAAAGGCCAATTTTTGGATCTGTTCTGGTCAGGTAAAATTGCTTCTGCTGCTGCTGTTACAACTTCCATTCTTAATAACCATTTTGTGACCTTCACTCCCCATCAATCTATCCCTGAATAGTTATTCTATTTGCAGCTTTTCCTCTATCTCCCTTGTCCTTTGAAAGACAGCTGTGCAGTTTTTCAAGCACTGACACCGCTTCCACTGCTTGGCTGATCTTCCCAGAGGTGTCAGGGGCTGCTTAACCCTCCCAAGGTGGCTCACCGGGCTGCTGCGCTTGGGATGGCTTCTCACATCCGAAGAGCTGTGCTGTGCCTGGATGTTACTGGCAGTGCCACCAAAGACTGCTACTACGCTCGGTCAAATTCCCTTTGGGTAAATCTCTTTGCATTGTTTATCTTAGCAGACTGCAATAATCTTGTATTACCCTGAGAAAAGAAAGATGTGACAGAGTACCTGAGGAGACAGTCTCAGGTTGGAAATGAATGGTAACTATTTCCAGTCGTACGTTACACTAGTGTAAGAAGATGACTCAATCTCTCTTTCTCTCACCCTTTTAAGCACTGCTATTCTGTTCTACCCAGAGAATCTAGCATTATTAAAATCACCTTCAGCCACTTAAAACCGGAGAAGGATCTGAATCAGATCCGTGGATCAGAAGACCCCTGAGCTTTGGAGCAGTTCCAACCCCGGATCCTGCAGCAAGTGCTGCAGTCAGCCTTGTCTCTCACTTACTGCTGTCAAACATTTGCAGAATTGCCCTTCTAAATGTCTTAATCCTTCCATTTTTGCTGATTTGTAAATGATGCCATACCTGCTTTTTGATAACAGGCACCTAGTAGCTCCCGTATTTGCACATCTTAACAAATGTGGTAAGTTGCCTTCCTGCTTCTCACAGGGGACCCCACGTTACTTCCACAGAAAACTCAACTCAAAAGACAACTAAGAAAAATACCATCGATGTGCTAAGACGACTAATTGGTATTTGGTTTATAGTTACATGCTGACAATGATTAAACTAATTACAAGGCATACTGTGCTAAATTGCTAGCTCTTTGCGTACTTCTAGTGTAGCTGAGAACCAGAGAGGTTCTGGTTCAAACTCTGAGTGTGTTAAAAAGATTCTTGTTAAGATCACTTGCAGAGCTGTCGATGTGTGCGCACACACATAACGCACACAGCTGCGTGTACGTGTGAGAGATCTGTATTCAGAGAGAGATGAATACAAAATTCATTCTTTCAGTCAGAGAGAATGGATAGTGTTGTGCTCTGTTAAACAGTTGCTGTGTTTCAGTTGAGATTGCTTCAGTGTGAAGCAAAAAGTGATTCATATATGTTTGTCCAGCGCATGTCCTCTACAGTCTCAAATGAAGGACTATGCAGACCCAGACAAATTCATTTGGAAAAGTAGGAAAGATTTCTGCCTATCAAGAGATAACATCGCCCATGCCATCCAGATATGAAGAAAGGTAATAATTTTCATTACAATAAAAAATGTATCTTGTTTAGCACAGATTTTATTTTTGGGTCACCTCCAATGGCTAGACAAGAGAAAAGATGTTGCTTTGGCAATATACTTTTAGGTGCAGTTTGATGCTAGAGGCCACTAACCAGGAGCAGGTTTTGTATACTAGAAATACCAGCAAGGGCCTTTTTTTGTCTCCCTCCCTTTCTCAGCCTGGCAGAAGTCATCAATAAAATTACAGAAAATGGAGTTACACAGAAAAATACCAATCACGTAGTGGAAGCAAAGAGGGGCTTTCGCAAGGGCTACAGGTAAAACTTGCACCAAAATGAGTCCTTCTTAATTTTACTTATTAGCTTAGTTTTTGCAACACATGTTATTACATTTGTGGGTTTTATGTTTGTTGAATATCTTATTTGTCTTCTGTTATGTGCTGCATTAAGTGTTACATACGTGATACTGTGCCTTGAGTCTTTTCTGATGATACAATATTTACATTTTTTATATTTAATGATTATTGGGATATATTTAATACATTCTTACCATCTCAAATACATTAATATGCAAACATTAAAGCTAGCTAAAATTGAGGAGCCATCGTTACTCAAATAATGCTAATAAAAACCACAGAGAACCTTTTTAAAAGCTGTCGAACAGGGTAAATTGTATTCGTCCACAGCCGTTTATAGAAGTAAAGAGGATGTCTTCCAGCTTTCAGGTTCATTCCACATTAAAGACAGGAATTATGTCCTAGGGAAGGGGATTACTGTCAAACTGAAGACAATCAGCTGGCATGGGAGGCAGGCTTAAAAGAGTGTACACATATGTGCTGAGATCTGAACATATTCTGTGTGCTGTGCAAAGAGTAGAAAGACCAAATTCCTATATTAGGCTCTGTGCTCAGGACACAGTGACTCATAAAAGCACAGCTGTAGGAAGATAAACTAGTGTCCCTGAGAATGAATGCCATACAGTGCTAGGAGATCAGGACTCTCCTCTCTACATTTAATGCAAAATTTCAGATGTCTACCACAGTTTTGACTTAGTAAAAGAAATTTCTTACAATATTGTGATTCTTATTCTAGTCCCACCTGGACTCAGGAAATTAAGTGGCCATGAAGTGATAGAAGTGAAAACACTTGAAAATTTAAATTTGGCTTACTGCAATAAATATGGTGGTTTCTGTTTCATTTGAACCTCTCTGCCTTTCCCTTGTTCAGTCCACTTCAGCTAGAGCAGAATGAAACTTCGATAAAGCTCAAATTAGTCATATCTTACCCTCTGTATTCAATATAAGGGCTGGCAATGCTCTAGTAAGGCAGGCCAAGTTCTCCTCTACATCAGGTTAATTCTAATAATGGAGCCTACTAGCATGTGCCAGCCTTCATCACCACACTGAATCTCTGCGCTCCCTCTCTCTGAGTGCAGTGCATTCCGTTTGATTTCTGTTTGTTAGACAAGTGTAATGTATGGGTATGAAAATTACCCCTTTTCAGCTGAACTCCAGATTGTACATTCCCACAGAGTACTTAACAGCGTGGGAGGCCAGAATCAACAAATGGTCAGACATTTACAAGCTGGTTCAAATCTTCAAACTTAAAAAACCCCAAATGAGGACTTTGCAAATGTAATAAAAATATAATTTAATTTGAATATTCATTATTTTTCTATTAGTAAAACTATAACATATCATGTCTTACAGCAAGTTTAGAAAATTGAACAAAACCAATGTCAGTATGCAGAAATAAAGAACAGAACAAACTGGTTGAGTAATTAAATGAGAAATCGAGCTCATCCTTGAGAAGCTACAAAGCTAAAAGCTTGTGAGAATGATTATGAGTATCACAATTCTTAGAACGTGAATGGATCTAATTCCTTTGATAAGTTGTGTTTGTTGTTCTGTGCATTTTGTATTTCAGAGTTACAGGAAGTCCACTGCAAATCTCATGCCGGCACCATGCAGAGTGCTGAGAAAAAACAGTTCCCCACTCGCTGATGCCACAAGGGTAATTTGCCCATCTCAGGTGATGTAGCTGAACACAATGAAAGAAAGGGGTCCAATAAGCAGGTAGGATGAATTTTATTAGTGGTCATGACCATCCGAAATGGTCGCATTGGTGAACAGGTTATGATTACTGGGCAATATGCCCTCTTCTTCCAGTGCTGCGTGGCAATTGGCAGCTATGCACTTCTGAAAAGAAGGCTCTCAAAATTGGCTCAGAGAGGAGGACATACAACTACTTTAGTTTGCAAGGCTATATGGACAGAATCATAATTTCTCTCATTGACAAAGAAAGGGCAAAAGTAATTGTTGTATATGAAACATGTCATCTTCTTTCTTAACTAATAACATGACCTCCAGCTTAAGAGTTTACCTTCTCCTACAGGCTTCCCTTCTCCTAAGTACTTTCCCAAAAGCACTGTCCTGATGGAAGCAGAGCAGATAACGGCTTATGGTAGGGACACATTAATGCAATTTATTGATGGATGCATCAGAAAACTCAGATAGGTAGGACACAACCAACCAAACTGTGTTATCCAGTAGTATCACATCCACAAGGAAGGGGAATGCAAAGGCTGAGAACTTATCTGTCATTGTTTTTCACCACTGACTCACTAATTGTGTTTTAATGATATTTTCTCAACAAAATTACCAAAAATAGATCAGTTTTAGAATGGTAGATTCTGAACATCTGTGTTTTGCCAACAAATTCTGACCATTAGGGAACTACGGTTTCTTTGTAGTTGCCGAGAAAATAATGACAACTCAAGCCAAGAATCAATTAAACTGAAGAAATTGTTCCATATCCTTCTTTTATGGGAAGAGAACAGGTGTTTAATAATTTACATAAATTATACAAAATCTAAAGCATTTACAGTAACCAAACACTTAGCAAGAGACATGAATGAAGAAGTAAGTTAGCTGATGATGTTTTCTATTCCAACCAGTGCCTCTTCAGCACTTCTGTAGTTATAGGTCTGTGAAGGTTTCTGTTATATATCCTATTTTCATGGATTCATAACTCAGTCCTAAAAAAATTTCTGATTTGCATTTGGCAGGCAAAGATTTTAAACTGAGACTGGATTTTTTTTTTATTAGGTTATGGGAAAAAAAGTCAGTTTAATTGTCTCTAAGTTATGCAAGTATAAAAATGGAATGTATTGGTTTCAGACACTATTTTATGCTGCTACAACTCAAAACTGCTTTGTTTTTTTAAGGGGAAACTTTACAAGCCGTTAGTCTGAATTGTGGATTAGTGCATTTGGGAAACTTGGAAAAAGAAATGTAAAAACACTTGATTTCTTACCTCTTTATAATGATGTTTGATCTCTAGGTACACTCCATTCTTTCAGCCAAACTTTCTCCAAGATGCAGTGCCGTGCTCTGCCATCACTTAGGTAAGACAGCTCTCAGTTTCATACATTTTACATGATTCAGGTGAACGGCTTGAATCTGTTATACAATTTACATGAAATTCATCCTCTATCTTTCCACAAACCTTCCACATTCTTAAAGAACTTGGCAGGTATGTGAGTACTGAAGGGAATCGTTAAAGTTATCAAGAAAAAACTCTGCAGATTGCACAATATGCATTATATATTAAAGGTTAGATTCACCCTGAAAGGAAAGCAGTTGGTAGGTGACCAGAAAATGCTAACTCTTTTATTCTGTGTCTTTCCTAAGAACTGCTGAAGTGACAGGTTTTGGAGGCACTGTTCTTTACCCCATGATAAACTTGTAGTATTCATAGGAGACCTAGATTGTGCCCAGGAATCCTCCTAGATTATGCCAAGTGCCTTTCATGTGTTTTGGTTTATTCCTAACGAGCGGCACGCTTCCTAAAGCAGCTAGAACAGCCACAGCCAAGTTGTGCTGCTGCTCCAAAATTCTCTGCAAGAATAGCTGAAGGTCCCTGGATGTTGCATTGTGTTACCTACAATAGCACTAAATAAGATAGAAATATATTATGTAACAATATCTAGTAGATGAATTGAAATAATGCTGCGGAAAAAAAAAAGTTCATATAGATTGAATACCAAGTTCGGTATGTCCGGATACCTCCTTTCACAGGAGATTCCTCCAACAGCAGGGATGTCTAGCCCCTGTAGTCTATTCTACAAAAGTTTAGTAGTTTATTCTACAAACCCCTTTTGGATCAAGGGAAAAAAGCATTGAGGTCTCAGGTCAGTCACTACTCTCACCAGTTCCAGTTAATCAAACCCTTTCTGATCACATGGGAACTTTTACTTGTGCAGATGTAACATGTACATAGAATCCATATGCATGTGTGGTTTTGCATGCATGTTACCACACATGGACTTCATACTACCTATTTGTGCTGCCAAAATTTCCAAGTGAGTAAAAAATTACATGGCACTTTTTGCAAGTTTATTTTACAAGTTAATGAAAAACTCATTTTATACTTTATGGCAGCAATTTCAATCTTTCCTATTGGTTCCTAGATCTTAATGTGAAATAAAACCAAGCACAGATTACAATTACCAAGAATATCACTATAAAAATTCTCAAGAAATGATCAAGCTCTGTTCTTTTCCTCTTGCTCTATTGCTCCCTTTATGCCTTTTGTATGAAGGTTCACACAACAGTGATGTGGAGATTAGAACAACCAGCTGTTTCTGAACAAATATTTCTATTTGGAGGTCAGAGAGCAAACCAGGCAAATCTAGCATAAGCGTTAATGTTGATTTGACTGTTCACTGGCATTTTTTGAAAAATTGCTGTGTTATCTGACGGTTGTTTCAGCAGTTCTGCGTGAACTATCCTCAACCCACTCTTGCCAAGGGCTCAACATGCCAATAGTGAAGGCTGCCAGACCCATCAGATGACTGCCCAGTTTGGGCCACCTTAGGTAGGATGACTGAAGGGCATTTATGCTGATCTAAACAAACCTATTAGAACTTGCAATAATATTCATTAAGGAGGAATGTTTCTGCAAAAATATGGAAATTTTCCAGAGTATAATAGAGTGTATATAGAGCAAGGGGACTAAGAAATGCAGACCTTTTCTGCAGGTCCTAATGGCATTCTAATGGAGATTTCCTTGATTCCCCGGCAGCATATAGCTGACTTAGCAAATCCCTAATTGCAGGCCCTGAAGGCAAACTGTACTTTTCAGCTCTCTGTACTGGATATATATGTGCATATATAATTCAGTTATTCCCCCAGGATTTTAAAAAAGGGTAAGAGTAAATGTCATCTGAATACCAAAGGCAATAAAAGAATAGCTAGTTGGGTCCAGTGGCATTCAGTTCTCCCCATGCTCCCAACCCTCAATTTCATATTTTTAAGGAGAGCTGAACGTTAATTCTTACTACATCCTGAAATGTATTGTTGTGAAAAATGTCGTATTATTGCATAGGACTCTGAAGGCTACTGGGAAATGATTTTATTGTTCATCTCTAAAACTCCAGAGGCAAGGATATTTTCTCTGCCAGGAACACAATCGTTATCTTTCCCTTATCCACTTTTCTGTAGTTTTCCATCTTGCCTTCTTTTTCTAGGTTCTGTTATTCTGTAAGTTCTCTTCTACTTCTCTTCGGGTTTTCCTCTTTTCATGTTTGTTTCTCTTCTATGTCCATCTTCCTTTCATACTAGTGCCGCACACAATCCCTGACAGTCTGTCTTTGGTGTCAACAGTAAAATCTTCATGGATCCCAGTAAAATATTTCCCCTGCGTCTTTTGCAAAATAGGGACAATGTTTTTTTCAAGGTTCTTACACTCCTGAAGTGATTTCAGCAGGAATTAAAGTTTAAATGCAGATATGTTATGTCCCAAAGTACCTCTAGATATTAAAAGTTTTAAGTAAATATTTACCAAATACTGCAAATGAGGAATATGGAAGAATCCAGGGAGATTTGTCTCTGTGGTGGTGAAGGCATATACATTTGTGTAGCTTGTCCCAAACGTATATTTTTAAATACATTTTACAGCAACATGCCGTTGTATATTCCAGATACAATACTTCCAATCCAGAAAAAAAATATGTTTTTAAATGAATTATGTAGATTTTTATTTTTGCAGAGACTTATTTTTCATTTCCGCTTGCTTGGGAGGCCACGTGCCTTAGTTACAAGAAGCCCACCAGGGCAGAGCTCAGAGGGAGCTGTAAAAAACGACACGCTAATCCGTACTTCTTTGGGCATAAACTTGTCATGGTTTTAAAGCCTGTTATTTTGGGACATACCAGAGCTGAAAGTGAGTGCTGGAAATTAACTTTTTTTCAGCAATATAAGGTGTCATTTGAAAAACTGTGGCTCATGAAACTATGGGCTTTGAGGTCATGTGGAAAAATTTCTGTCTGACTAGGATACTCATGGTTAAAAACCACAGGTGCACCCAGGGTGGAGAAGAAGATGTTAATATTACTCTTGTGTAGCAAAGACAGACATGGCTTCCTAAAAGGATGATTTTTAGAAAAGTAGCAGCTGTCCAAAAGTATTCCTAAGACTGGGAAATTAAAACAGGTCTTATGAAGATAAGCAGAGACTCGTCTGATAAGTGTGGGACATATTTCTAGTACTAATGGCTTTAAAATGGAAAAGAAAGAGTGAGAAGTAGTTCAGTAATTAGAACTCATCACTCCTGCCTTGGACAAAGACCTACAACGTGAGCTAGGAACAATTACTTCACCTTTTTGCCTCTCTGAGTCCTCATTCCTTATGTCTTCACTGTTGTTATAATTTTCCAGTGAGGTTGATTTTTTTTTTTTTGTGTGCTTCTTCATCTCCATACATGTTTTTATTCATCTATAAAAATATAGTGGCACCATAGAAAGGGTACAGGGACCTGCTTTTGTAAGATCTCATCTGTCCTACCTTTGGGCTTTTCACTAAGTGTGTATATATATAAGAATGACTTTTCCTGGACAGTAGGATATCATACTCCTCTATTCAGTAGAAAATTGGTGAAAAAGCAGTGTCTGGAGCCTATTTAACATACCAGATAGTCTGAGGAATAAAAAAGAATAGAGAGTACTTTAAAATGCCTTTTCTGTTCTGTGTGTAGAGATACAATCACTTATTAAGACTGAAAACACTCTTTGCCGCAGCTCAAATAATGATAATATAGACTGGCAGTCTTTAGTGATCAGGATTACTAAGCCTACAAACATTCATGTGATTACCCATATTATGTATAATGGGTGTTAAAAAGTGTAATGGTTTTATTTGAACTCACAAGCTAACTATACTTCAGTTAGCTGTCAGTGGTTTGGCTTTTCAATATCTTCCTTATGAAGGTACCTACCTGAAATAATCAGTGATACCTCTTGGACAGTCCCATGTGCAGTTGCTCATGCACTGTGTACCTATCAGTGGGTAACAAGCAACTACACAAACACTTACATAAAAAAATGAGTAAGAAATGCCCTGTGGCTCCGAACTCGTACAAAGCTACTTCAGCAAGTCTTCTCTATGGTTCATTTTGACTGGGGTGTGTGTTGATGTTCATACCATCCCTCTAGGTTTAGATAATTTTAAAGCCTTTTCAGGACAGAGGAAAAATAAGGTATAAAAATTAAATGTGTCCTCAAAGGGACTATATTTGGGTAAACAACTAAAGTTATGACATCTTGAGATCTTTGTTAGGTCTTACAGCTATACAGGCTTTATGATACCATACTGAGCAGTCAATTCTATTTTATTGTTTCACTTTGTGAAACATAGTTTGTATGATGAGTGTAAAATAGGAATATAGGATCTGATCCAAGGACTATGTCATCCAGAATACAGCAGTGGCCAAGAGCAGAAGCAGAGTAAAGTAAAGGTTAGAAAACCTGTCATATGCTAATTTGTCCTCCATACAGATCTTGTCTGGATTTCTAAGAATTATTTTATATTTCACAAAGTTTATTTATTAATTCTGACAGTTCCATGTAGTCTTCACATTTGTGTTACTATCTAGTTACTCTGTCTGTTTAATGTTTCACTGCACAGGTACACTATATTACATCCCAGGCATTTACGTCAAATCTGTGTCCATGCTCTTGGGCTACAGCTGGATTTCTTTGATCTCTTTTTTTTTCTTGCCATACAATGTTCGTGTATGTGTGAAGTCATGCAGAAACTGCACAAAAAGGAATCTTCATCCCCTCAAAAATCATTAAATTTCATGTGCCTTCATAGTATATGAAGTAGAAATATTTGTAGAGAAAACTGGCTTTCAACATAACTTAAAAAGACTTATACAAGTCAAACTCAGTGTTTTTCCTCAGAAATGGTGATGTGTCTTTCCAAATGCTTATCTTCATTACTATGGAAACCCTCCTTTCTAATAGTATTTACAGCAAGTGAGAAGAGTACAGATTCATTTCAGTACAGCCACATTCTCTACAAAGTCCATACTGCTACTGCAAGACAGTCAGGTCAAAACCTATGAGACTTTGGAAGCTCAAGGTTGCTATTTCTCAGCAGATATGTAAGCAAGTGGAGGCGGCATGTGGGAACAAACAAGATTAGTCATCCAATCTACTCCTCCACACAGAGTATTAGTAAATAGAGTTGTGTGAATAATTGATTGTTTCACTTTGCTGGCTGAACTGAATGTTTAAAACAAGACATTTTTCCAGATTTCTCTTTGAAATGAAAAGCAGAGAAAATAGCTTGAATGTAATATCTTGTCTAATTTGCATTTTTTAGTAAAAATTTTATCTTCTCATAAAATACTGTTTTGGAACAAAACCTAAATTGTTCACTAATTACTACTTTTTAGTTGAAACTATTAACTGACTTTGACATAAATTTCTTAAATAGTTTGGGCTGGGATAAATCTGCATTATTCAATGGGTAAAACCATTGATCAAACACTCCCCGCTCTAACGTAAAATCTGAAGCTTTCTAATTGCTTTCTTCCCTCAGATACACACAGTGAAAAAGAGTGTTAATGAAGATGTTCGATATGGTGGAAACATAAACTTCATCACATTAATGTGCTGTATTTTACTTTTACAGTTCACTGTTGTTGCCAGGCAGATGTAATTTGCCAGTATGAAGCAGCTACTACTAAGGTAGTATAAAGAACCTGTCCTCTCTTTGACCTTGTGCACATGTAGTTGGTTCTTCACACCTGTAGGAATGCACCTTTCTTTATGAAATTTACTAGTTAAACTCTGTAAAAGGCCAGATTTACATAAAATGACCATCCATTCTTTAAGCAACTCTTAGCAGACCAAATTCCCTATGAACTTTATGCAATTGTACATACAATGTTGTATCTCTATTTTTTCCCCGAATAAATGTTTTCTATCAAATTTTATTTCAGCTGGGGAGATGATGAGAACAAATGGTTGTGACTGCCCACTGCAGCAGAGATATAGGCTATAGGTATAAAAATATATGCATCAGCTGATAATACTCTTAAAAACAATGTTACTTACAGCTGGGTGTCAAAACCATTTTATAATCATTTTATATATCCTACTCTAGATTTCAGATTGATTGTCAATGTTGCTATTATTTTTGCTGTTGTTCTTGTTATTATTATTCTATGAGGCCCTAAAGGCAACAGATAATCATTCTGAGTTAGATTCTTTACAAATGGAAGTCTCTAACTCAAGAGCTCACAGTCTGAACAATCTCAGAGTGCTTTAGAATAGTATAAGGTTTAAAAAAAAGCAGATTGGATACAGAATATAAAATGCCACAGTAGGCGCATAGCTTTTTCTAAGGGATAATATGTTTTGCTGGTAAAGCATTTACATTTGGTTTTGGCTAAACTTTTTTTCCCCTAAATTTTAGGAACAGTAAATAAATCCACTATGATCTTATTGGCCAAAAGAAAATGTTAAGTTCTTGCATAACACTGAGTCCTTCCACTCCGGTAATGATTCTCACTAAAATGCTTCAGGACTTTCTTTGGTTCAGGAACATTATTTAAAACTAAAAGTGAAATCTAATCAACATTTTAATGTAGATATGCTTTTGGGAATTTCTGTTCTTTTTCAAGACCTATTGCATTATTGCAGCTAGTCAGGGTTTAGTCTTGAAATTTTTTGGTTTTTGCAAGTTCTATGGAAATCTGTGAATATCATAGGCTCTCCGTATCTCCAGAATGTTGTCCTTTTACTGTCTATACATATTTTTGCAAGTATAAAGCACCTACTTTAAACTTAGTTACTGTACAAAAAGAGGTATTTGCAAAGGGTTTTCCATCCTGGTTAAGAAATTTTTGTAAAATGTCAAAGCAATCCATACCTTTGTCCAAATCAGGAAATACATTCCTGCATAAGAATTTTTCCTGGAATGCCATTTGTTTTGCAAGTTTCAACATTTATTTTACTGAAGAGTGAGGTTGTTCATGAAGGTCCATCACCACTTGAACCAATACAGAGAACGGTGGTGCCACAATCCCATGTGGTGCCTGGACAGCTGATCTGTGGATTTGGTGCTCAGGGGCAACCCATCCCTCAGCTGCAGCATTGCTCCACAGCCACCCCTGGCATTCGAACCCACGTGCAGCAGGTGACAGGCTCTAGGCTGAGGCAATGTCAATACAGTGCTTATTCCTTCAAAATTGACAAGAGTTTAAAAAACAATCTTATTTCGAGGACAAAGAAAAAAGCGACATTTAAAGCCTGTCTATTATAGAAATTCCATATCTGTACATCTTAGTGTAAGCTGATTGCAAAAGCGAAGGAGAAAAGCTAACAGAGCAGGAAGAGGTTGTTTTTAACCTTTACAGAACAGAACATACACAGATTAATAAAAGACAATAAGTGCACATTATATGCAAAAACAAAGCAGTTAAGGCAACCTTAATATTGGAGAATATACCTTGGCAAATTCAGAAAAGAAATTCCACCATGTCATTCTGCTTACAAATGATCTTGTGCTAACTACAATCTGGTTAGCTAACTCGCTAACTGGTCGTCTTTTGTATGGAAATTTTTGAAACTGTTTAAAATGTGGAGAAACTTAGGCATTTTAAAGAGAGTTTAAGGAGACCAGATCTGGGAAGCATTGAGAAGCTTGTCTGTTGGGATTCTGGGTGATATGATTTCATCAGTTTGGCTTTCCTCATTAGCAAGTGTTTATCTGATTAAATCCCTAAGTCATATAAAACAAGTTAAAAATTGAGTTAATTTCAGCATGTTGCTTTGAAAGCTTGGACTATCTAAAATGGGACAGGAAATATTTATTAGGAGTACTAAAGCTGAGTGCTTGAAAAAATTCTTAGGTAAATTTTGCAATATGGTTTTCAAACAGCCTTATTTAACATAGACCTATGTTGGTTTATGCAAGGCAAGATGCTGGATTCCTGTCTTTCACCCATCTTTCTGGAGACCTCTTAAGAAACAAATAGACAAAGAAACAATTAGGTGTTTTCTTATTATAGCATTGTGCTACCATTATAATAGTTATGGTCGACAAGACACTTCCATTATTGGTTTCATTTTCAGCTGCCACTAACTTTCCGAAACAGTTATTCTTTCAGCTGAAATTTCTCATGCTTGTTCTTAATCCCAGAGGTGGATTGTTTTGTAAAGTTTATAAAATTACTTTTGGCTGTTTTTCTGAAATATCTAAGCATGAAAAATTGGTATGTTTCACCAGTTATTGTATTTGTTATTTATATTATAAGTTCTTCTGGACAGGGATTTGGTTTTATGTTTAGTATATTTTATTGCAGTAAAATCTAGACTGCAGTTATGATACTATATAAATAAAAACTAGTTTAATTTTTCACAAGCTTTCTTTAATGATTCGGTAAGTCAAGCATATTTTTATTTTAAACTTCAGGGGCTATGGATTTTGAAAAGTGTTAGTTTATTTACAAAATTCTATATTATATGCAATTAAGAATAATGGCCTGGATTCTTAGCTGAAAAGTGCTTCATGAAACTCAGTGTGGAAGAAGAGTCACTCTATACTTAGGACCTTGTTATATTTATTCTCGCTGGGTTAAGGCTGTTCTCATGCATTCAGCTACCTGCCATTCCAGGTGGTAACTGTGGATTCACAGCGTGCGTGAACCTCTTTGCAAGCAGTGCTGTTGGAGCTTCAGCTATGAGCTGCCCTAAAATACGTGTTTGAACTTTTCTGGATTTATAGCAGCTGAAAGTCTTGTCTTGTGCATGTCTATCAATACTCACTCATAAATCTCACACATTCCCTTCCATTCATTTGCATTCAGCACTGGGCCATTTTTTGTAGTCAGAAACTCCATACTCCTAAACTTGTCCTCCTGAAGCACTTCACTTTCTCCAGCCATAGTCTTACTTGTACAATATTGCTCACTTTCTTTCTGTGATCTCCATCACCGTGACTTTTCCATCACTCTCAACTATTTCTCCTCTGTCATTGTTCAGTTCTGTGGAATAGGACTTTAGACTTTCCAAGCCACTTCCTTCCCCATTCTCATTTTTTCTTTTCCCTTCTGAACTTGTTTTACTAATAGTGTCTTCATTAATGCTGCTTCTTTTTCTTGCAGTTCTTACAGTTTTGCTACTACTGCTATTACTAGCAGACTGTTATCTAATTTTTATGATGCCTAGAAATATTTTCAGTTTAATGTAAGTGTGGCCATAGAAACACATTTATTCTTCTGCCAATGTTATCTGCTTCTCATTCAAGAGATCCGTTTCTTTTCTAGAGATCTATCAGTAGTCTCCTAATAACTGCTAGCTCTTTGGCCCAAAAAGGAAAGTAAAAATCTGCATATAGAAAGGTAGTTTGTGTTTCTCCATTGAGTCCATCTGTACATTGTATGTCTTCTTTGCTTTGCTTTTAGTCTCTTTTCCTATGTATCCACAATCACTCGATGTGTATATCTATGTACGATCCCTTACTAACTTTTAAAATCACCAGCCAATTTCAAGCACATTAAGAAGAGAAATGAGAGTCAAAAATTGTAAGTTCTCACAACTTCTATGAAAGCAAATAGACTAAGAGGGGATAAGGGCTCTGTAGTGTTTTTTTCTGAGTGGAAAGGCTGCAGTACGATCTCACAGTGGAAGATAGCAGATGCAGAAAGAAATCTCTTTAAAAGTCTGCTTTGGAGGAAAAGCTTAAATGTGAGCACTCTTTGACATCATTGTTAATCAACCTTGAAAAGATTCAAATACTAGGAAACACTGAGTCCCGTACCCATAGATCTTTCTGGATTTTGCCAAATGTATTTGAAACATTTCATGTCAAGATCAGTGCCTTCCTGCAAGTTTAGCAACAATTGGAATTGTATGGGTACAACCGGAGTGGGATAACACTATGTTTGTAGAGGAACAGACACACGGATTACAGCTTAGACTGAGGCTGAAAATTTCCAACTCCAGAGGATATTGAAGAGAAGTTGGAGCATGGAAGACATTAAGAAGTTCATCACATGGAGCCATTATACTGTATTCGACTTGAATGCTTTGAATGCAACAGAATGTTAAAAAGAGCTCATCATTAGGTGTAGATGTGCGCCTAAGTATCCCTGGGAGAGTATTCTTCATAATATGAGATTGCTTGGGATCCAATTACTTTAATGCCTATTATGCTCACTTTTCATGCAAAACACCTGCTAATAGCACAGCAATAGTATTACTCTAAAGGATGCTGTTGTATTGAGGGTGAAGAATATATATCTATTTATGAGAGGTAGACCCCTTTTTATGTGATAGTGTTCCACCAGGGCTGTATTCATCTTTATTAACTCTGAAGGCTAATTCAGTAACAATTTTTTACAGTATTATGACTACTTCAGAGGAACCAGCAGTAGATGTTTTTAAGACAGATTTTTAAAGGCATTTATGCACCTGTGTGGCTACAAGCATCATTCAAAAAAAATGTGAAAACCCATTTTCATAATTAATTCATTTCTGAATGCATTTAATGCAATATTGTGATGTTGTCAGGCTGCATTGCTGGTGAATACATCTTCTGCTAATGTCCCTTATTACAGAAGCATGGATCAGACTTCTGAGAGCTTACAAATGTGAGGAAAAGTAGAGTATGGCTAGTGTGGAATAGCTATTCAGCAAAGGCTATTTTTCTTTACCTTAGTGTGTGGATTTTAGAAGTGGATTGCCCTAATCTGCAAAAAGGCACCTTTGCTTTGGAATAAAAAGGTCCAAATAAGGCATTATTGTTATCACACTCTGAATTTATACTGTGGTAATTTCATATTAACTTGCCTAGTATCCTTATATATGCAAGCCCTGTATGAGAACATGATGGTGGTAGCATGACTCTTTGTCTTTTTATAGATAACTGTGAAACTGAGATATGGGAAGATTAATTTACACTAAAAATATTTGGAAGTACGTTTCAAAAGTACAGATAAATAGATGTTAAATAATATGCTTTAAAATTACCAATTCTAAAATATAAGCAATGATTCACCATTGGTATTATAATAATTAAAGCTAATATTACTTCAGATAAGCAAAGAGAGGAAAAAAAATCTTTAAAAGTGCTCTGTGACTAACAAGTGTCAGAAAGAATCAGTGTTTGTGTAGCAGGATTTCTGAAGTAAATTTCCAGCTGGAATCTGCAATTTTGGCTCTTGTTTCTGCTTTATGCCTTTTTCTTTCATTCCCCCTCACCTAAATTGCTGCCCTTTCTTCCACCACTTATTTGCTATGACCTGGATTTTAATAGCAAGAGAACTATGGCTGCAGTGTTTTCAGATTACCTGAAACTGAGATCATGTCTAGTACCTAATAAATCCTCCTTCTCATTGCTAATATTGTGTGGCCACGTGGTGGCTTAGAGCATCTTACTCAAAATATATAAAGAGTAAAAAAGTACAGATCTTTTCAGCAAGGTTCACTACAAGGAAGGCCTTTGGCTACTTGCTGTTTTCTGACTCTGTGAGCTGTTTGGCTTTCCTGTTCTTGAAGAAGGCACCCAGAGCTGGGAGGGTGCATGCAGGAAGCAGCAGGGGTCAAAGCAATGGTCTGAGGCAGAGCTGAGGGGTTGGATGCTGAAGGGCAAATGAACATGGAGAAAGTAAAAGGCGGTATGATCAAATGGGACATCAGCACTTAAATAGACTAAATCATCACATACGTGGGATTTCCTATTATTTGACCTTTTGGAATGGATGGGCTTTTTCCAAAGACATGTAAACAGCGTTTTAGAGATGTATACTGTCATTAAAGCCCTAATTAAATGTTTATAGCATAATTTAAGGTGGGCATACTGGGACGAAGTTCAGATATTTGTCAGACAGGTGGAAAGACATGCCTACACAAAACTTCTCCTGTACGTTTCAGCAGTAGATTCTGCATGGAATGTTGCACACAGATGTGTCTGTGGATCTTCAAATGCTAACCAAAAAGTCCCCACTAGACATGCTGAGGCAGGAATGACACATTTCCCTGCTTGCTAGTGTTATAATTGTTTTCAGATGTTTTCACATTATTACATTATGTTCCCATTGTGTTTTCACATTTGTATGTTTCTATGTTCTGTGTATTTTTTGGTAAATATGATGTACATCGAACTTCTTTTATATGCTTTCATGAAGTGAAGACCATTAATACATAGTTTCATAACTGAATCCTAATAACACATAAAATATATCAAGGCAAAAAGCCCTTTCTTTGTGTGCACTGTCTCAAGTTATTCTACATCTGTGCACATTTGTATGTATATGGGACTAAGTTGGGACTCCTTGTTTCTGTTTAGTCTGGAGTAAACAAATTTCCTGCATCACTTTTTTGTAAATACTACCAATCTATTTACATCATTCATGGTTAAACAATTGGATACATGTGTATCTACATTACATTCTGCATATACTGCAATCATTAGGGAAATATTTTAGCATAAAATAGAACAGATTAAGAATACTTTTTCATTAAAATCTCAAGAGTGGGAATTTAGACATAATTACATTTTGTGCAACCAGTAGTACATAACCATATCATTTTACTACAGACTAAATTTTGAAGTGAAGACAAATCAGAGCTATCATAATTTATGACGGAACTATGAAGTCAGCAGATCCATACAAGTACACACTGTTAAGGAGAATAGCTACTTTTCATACATGAGTAAAGAGAGGAAAGTATTGCTATACTCTAAAATTAATTATTTTACTCCAAAATTATTAGTTTTGGTAAAACCTCTACATATTTCTGTAATTACAGAATATAGACAGACAATTGAATTACTTTTCAGTCCTCATTAGAAGTGACAAATAGTACATACATTCTACATTTTAAAGACAATCTGCTTGCTAATAATGGAATAAGTTAGTCTTGAAACATGACATGCAGTCTTTTATCAAAAGTGTTTGAGGTAGGTAAAGGAACTACAACTGCACAGTGGAAAATCTGTCATACTCAGTAATATGAGACTATGTTTTCCAGCTACAAATATAATAGAGAGATTACCCTTCTGCTGCCTGAACTGAACAAGCTAGAACTGATTTCCGAAAACACACAGCAGAAGAGAGTGATCCAGTCAGCCTCCTCCCAGCAACCCTGTCCAAAAATCTTGGCTGTACAGTCAAAACTTGGCAAGAGGTGTACAGGACCACATACAATGGAAAACCACCCAAGAGCATCATGACATTTATTGTACTTAAGAGAATACAGAACCTCTATCTGAACCCCATTGAAGGGGAACAAATACTCTTTGCAATAATATGAACCAAGTTTCCCAAACATCAGGGTATATGGAGATACAACCAAAGCCAACAAAACATCCCATGAAAAAGTGCATTTAATATTTCAGTTCAAGCCCCTTTTCCCATTTCTATTCTGATTTTACAACAGGAAGAGTAAATGCCAATAGCTGTAGGAGTGAACAAAGTCATTTATTAAATGTACATGTATCTTTTGTGTTCACATGGGAATGGGGTATCTTGTCCAGTGAAGGAAATCAAACACTGCTAGGAATTTATTGCAGAGGTAGTTATTGTGCCTCTCTCTACTGAACTGCCTGAAGGCATAAAAAAATATATTTTGTTTATAACTTTTTAAAGGTGCCTGAAGGTTTTCATGTCATGTGAGCATTACATATGTGTGTAGGTCAAAGTTTCCTTTACCATCACCAAAACAGAGTGCTGAATGTGAGTTAGCTGTTAGCCTATGTATTACTTTACCTTCATTTCAATAGCGTATGGTCGAATTCTGCAGTCAGACAGAGGAAGAGTGGCTGTGGCCTTTGAGCCCCAGGTCCAGTTCTACTGAAACATCCTTCTCTTGGCAGTTCTTCTGTGCTCATCCTGCTGACCCTGCCCACAGCAATGCTGTGGGCATGGCTTGCAGGATGGGATCCTACATTTACTTCATGGCTTAGGCAAGAAGAGGGATTTGTTCACTGTTACCTGAATTTGATGTGAAAGAAATATTGTGAGATTCTGTGGTCAGTATTTCCAGCATTACTCTCCTAATTCAAATGGTTCTAGACTACTGCTTCTGTTCATTGAATGGAATCATGAATCTGTGTGATGCGCTATTACCATTCCTCTGTTAGATTAATGTACTGAAAAGCATCTACTTAACATAGGCAGGTCTTTCATTTAGAGAGACAGTATTCTGCTCCCTTTATAATTTTTTAATTTTTTTTATAAATTGGAAACAGAACCAGCTGCTCCCATGATTACATAAATTTTGTGTAACTGTGTTACTGAAGGCCTTCAAAACGGTGTTTTCAGATGATCAGCCTTGTATCCTAACTGTTCCATGTCTTGAGGAAAGTAGTCTGAAGAATTGCAAAACTCCCAAGGATTGCAACATCTTGGAGAAGTTGATTGCAAAATTGCAGTTCAACACAAATTAAAGTACAGCTATTATAAATTCCTAAATTATGACTTTTATAATGGAAAGAGAAACTGACCTTCAATTCTGACATTACAAATCTGTAGTGCTAAGAAACATGTAATATTCATTCTTTATCTGTACTGTCTCACAAGATAGTATGAAAATGTATCATTTGCTAACACTACGTGTATAGACTTGAGCTGATATTGTCCTACAGCTTTAGGAGGCCTCTCCTCCTTACCTATTCTTGTGTGAATCAAATTTAAAAAATAAAGTAATTTCACATTGTCTAATACAGTCACATAGAATATAGCAAAATACCTCCTTTATTTAAGGAAAATTTAGGAATAAAAGTAGCATAAAGGTTAGATAAGTCTTGATCTGAAGGATCACATCTTAGCATCAGAAAAGACTTCTCAGTGATCAACTAGGGTTGCAGGACCATAGCAGTTCCAGGCTATAAATATATTATTAGGTCATCCAAATGATACTTTTTTGCATTATCCTGTACTGCAGTCTCTTTTTTGTCTGTATTCTGTAACAGCTCCTGTGATATTAATGCTTGCCTTGGAATTAGATTTGATAGCTTATGGATAGCACCAGTGTTTAAGTTTTACTATACATGCTGGATTTTAGTATACTAGACGACTCTTGTTTCTATTTCTCTGATTATGTTTTATTTTTATGCTAGCATCAATAAATGCCTTGTATTTTGAATTCTCTTTTAGGTTTTAAACAGGTAAATTACTGAAATCAAAATATCAGAAATATTATGAAGGAATATTAAAAACCTCTGTGATCTAAAAACCTGCATATAGAAGGATGTAGGGCATTTTTGTGCTATGTCAAAAAGATAGGATTACCCTTAGAAGCAATAATTCTTCTAACCACTTATACAAAAGTTACTTTTCTTTGGAAAATGCAAGCACCTGAGGAGAATCAGAAGCAAAATAACTGAGCTGAAATCCTGGACACACTATAGTTGATTTCAGCCCAGGATGGGAAATGTGTAACTCGCTTCAAGAGTTTGTTGCCCCATTGGAAATATTGCACTATTCTGAATGGACAAAAATACAAATATAAATACAAATAAAAATGTTAATGGTAATTTGATTGCTAATGAGACCCAATGCTCTTATCATCTGACAGTTCTGGGACCATTCGGGTGGTCTTCAGCTTAGTCTTGGTGTTAGAGCTCCAAGTTATTTAAAAACTCATTATCATAACAGAGTGAGGTCCTTTGATGACAAAGAATCTAGACTGAATGATTAGAGATTTGTTTTACGTTAGCTAGTGATTAATGAGAAGTCAGTGTCTGAGCTTATAACTAAGACAAGTCCTTAATTAAACAACAGGTTAGCTAACAAACATCAGAGGAAAGAGGCTGTGTGAGAGAGTGAAGCCATGCTTTCACTAAGGCTGATTAACACATATCCAGCTGATTGGCAAAATGTTTGTCAGAAGGCATCAGAGGCATTTCATTTCAGCGAAAGCCTTAAAGGGACAGAGATCCTTACAAGGAAGATTGGAGGAACTTTGGCATTTGACCGTAGGAGCTCCATCTCTAATATTCAGATATTTGCTGATTATCTAATTTGCTTAACATAAATGAAAATAGTATATATGCATAGCTGTAAACTCTTAGCATTTTAGAAATTAATTTATCTATTTGTTGATTTTTCATTTTCCTTTTGCTCTGTCCAGCTTTGCTTGTGCCAGTTTATAAAAAACAGTTTTCCCTTATTTTTCAGTAACAACAAAGTCATTAGTAAGGCTTATGATATGAACTTGTTTTCTGTTGCTGTCATTATTGATGATGAGGTATGAAACATTTCCAATGAACCTAAAATGCCAAGAGCAGCAAACAGCTCAGTTGGATTTTTTTTTTGAAGCTAGACTACTGTAAATCTCTCTCAACTGCTGGTCTCCCCATGGGCAAATACAACACCTACTAGTTGTGTAAAATTCTGCCTTTTTTTTTTTTTCTCACAGAGAGTCACACTAGAAATTATCACTTTTACATTTAATCTGCTCTGTTTTTTTCAAAGTCCATAATTTGCAAACACATTTTTAGTAGCATATGCCTGAGGTCTGTTCCCAAAAATAGATAGCTGACCCTGCATTGTGAATATATTCCATTTTATCCTCAGATTAGCTGTTCCCACATAGTTATTTTCTTTTCTTCTTCTGTTTGACTCCTCCAGGTTTTCTCTTTTCAGCTGATGAAAGATATAAAATAGATTGAAAACCGTTAGAAGATAATGCCTAACCTTTGGATGAGGATTTGTTCTCCAGTCTTAGAAACATGCAACAGTAGACTGAACAGTCATCATAACTACAGCTGGGGATGCTTTTCAATTGTTTCTAATTACTGTCCTTCTAGGAGCTTCCTCCTACTCTAGAGAAGGAAAACATGATGTCATTGTTTATTGAGCTAAGGATACAAACTAAGACCTTTACATATGAATTCATTGCAAATATTATACGCCTGTTAAATTTTAAGCATGTGCTTAAGCTAGATGTATTTTTATTGAATATTTGCATCATGCAGCCATGGCAGAGGCTGCTGGTTGTGTGTTATATCTGAAGTTTAAATTAGTTCTCTTGGGAACTGCCAGCAGGGTACTTCAGCTGAGCTTAGCTCAGGCTGATGATATGAAGGTGTTTTCAGCTCTTGGAGGGCTGGGGAGGAAAGGCTGTGGCATAGTCTGAGTTCTGGACTGATGGTAATTGACCACTGAGCACCCAGCTGGTTTAAAACCACCTCTGGCATGCCTACATGAATTCTGCCTAGAGAAAGGATGGTAGCTGAGACCTGCCCTTGCTTTAGTACCAGCCAAGTTGAGTAGATGGTTTGAGCACAAGCTTGAGGTGCTATAGTAACTCGGAAAAGAAAACAGGTTTGGTTGTCTTGCTCAATAATATTGAAATGTTATTGAGAACATCTTCCAAGTAGAAAACTGGACTGGTGGATGACTTAAAAAAACATATTTTGTGTACAGATTAAAAACTTTAAATGTTGATCAGTTGTTTGGATATCTATGGATCCAAGACATCATCTGTCAGGCTCCTATATGAACACAAATTTTTTATCATCTTGTATAGTTTAAATTTGCAACCTTTTTCTCCTTTTAATTCAGAAGGTGAAGCACTTGCATTACTCCCGGAGGGTAAAAATCTCTGTAAAATTTGCAAACCTAAAGTAAATTTCAAGCATATGTTTTCTGAACTCATTACACTGTTCTCTGGTAACCGAGCTCTTAGCATTTTTTTTTCAAACCAGACAAGTGGGACTCCTTTTATAAATATTTTGTTTGAGAGTGTAAATCTTGAAGATAAAATAAAAAAAAACAATTCACCAAACACCAAAGGAAGTGTACAGACCAGTATTGTCCCAGATGAACTATAAAAAACACTCCTTCAAATGTTTGGCTCTGGAAATATGCATGTTTCTGCCAATCTCCCTTTCCTTCTCCCCTGTTCTTTCCTTGCCCCCTCCTCTCTGCTAGCTTATTTAAAATTGACAAGCCAGAAACTCAATTTATGTAATGAGCTTCATATGCAAAAAGTAAGAATTTGCCCTTTAAGATATATAATCCCTAAAAAAGTACTTGAAAAATATTACTAGGGACAAAATTAATATGCTACCTGCTTTCTGTTTACTATTGGCACTTTGTGCCCTTTTCATTTTCACTGTGTGTCCATTTCATCATTTATAACACAAAGAGATATTTTTTTTTAACTCTGAAAAAAAACCCAACCCCAACATTTGGAGGGAGCTCATTTTGAAGTAATTGGTTAAAATCTAGTAAGGAAAATAGGGAAATGGTTTTGATTTTCATTATGTTTAGGGTCGTTCCCAGGTCACATTTGACACAGATTCAATGTTCATATAAATTTAATAAAATCTGTAAAGGAAATTCAAGTAATAGCTGTGAAAAGAATGTGATCAATAGGAGCCAAAATAAGTGTCACTTTGAAATTTTCCAACTGCTGATGGATAGTTAAATGAATAAAACTATAATGTCTCTACCAACTTTTAAGACCAGAAAGCCCTGGGAAATCAGTCACTTAAGTGACAGAAACTTTGCATGCTAGCAAAGCTGTAATAGTTATTCTGTTCATTTTATATGAGATCTCTTACTTGGGGTTTAAATCATATCGTGAGTTATTTCATCACACTCCTGGTCTTTTGATAACGGAATAGTGATAAAGTTATGTTAAATAGCTCTTTTACCACAGTAACTGATTCTCCAAAAATCCTTCAAATACGCTTCTTAACCTATAGCCTCAATTGGCGTATTCATCTTCTTACAACACTATTCAACTTTCAGCTTAAAAAAAAATCACTTAAGCATGTTTTCTACATTTCCACGTGTCTCAGTGTTGTGGTGTGGTAGTAGCCAGGAACCAGAGGCAGGGACTCTGCCATAGCTGAATCCCCAGCCTGGATGGCTGTAAAGGGCTGAGGCACAGGGGACAACACGGTCCACCACCATTGCAGGCACAATCATGTCAGCATAAAGGTATTTAATATCAACCTGGCTTACATGACAAGAGACATAACTATATTGGTTTAATCTTTCACACAATACAACTGCATTTACATTGTGGTATTTATTGGTGTAAGTCTACACTTTAAAATACATTATATCAGTATATTTATAATAGCAAGATGAGGTCTCCTCATCAGATTTAAAGGTCTTCAGCTGTGGTTTACATGTAGTAAAGTATTGTAAGTCATTCAAAGCCTAGAGAAGTTAAAAGAAATTTCAATGACTTCAGTGGATTTTGACTGAGAACTTAAAGCTCTAATATTGTGGTGTCTATATAAATCCTCTGCAGGTATATTGCTTAAAAAGATGTTAAATTGGTTGTAGGTGAATAGAAAAGCAGAAGCAAAAAGTGATGGGAAGGGGTTGGGGATGTTGCTCCTGTAATAAAAATAGTGTGCGTAGTAGTAAAAACTATTTGAATTTAATTTCCTTGTGTTTCATTCTTTATTACTTTTGTGTTTATCAGTTGTTATAAGCTGCTAGATACTACTTGGAAGTTTGTTACTTGTGATTGACACTCGTCAAGATATGAAAAGACATTCAGCTCCAGATGAGCTGTCTTAAATTCTAATAATGTAAATGTACGTGTGTGCAAACTATAGCGACCCCAGCATGCTTTTCTCAAAGAATCAATAATGTTACCAGAAGTACCCTCAGGGCCCTGACATGTGTTTATAATATGCATACTTCTAGCTAAAATCAGCATCTGAATTACTGGAATATCCTGCATTATATCCTTAGATAATGTAAATCAGCGTAACTCCACTAAAGTCAACCTAGGGAAGTTGATTTACAGCAGCAGAAGACCCAGCTTGCTGTAGGTATCCTGTTGCTTTCTGCTTATTAACCCATTGGTGTATCATATTTTGTCTTCTTCAGCTTCAGAAATATTTTTTCATGGGCTGAATGGACTTGTATCCATGAAAATGAAAATCAGAAAACTTACAGAGCAATTGACTGATTTCTCCTTCACGGAGGAGTCAGAGATATTAGTAAGGCTCCGTGAGTAGTAGCAGGTAGTGCAGCCCAGCAGGAGTGGGTTGGAGAACAAAACTCCTGCATGTGTTTCAGGAAACTGTTTCGCACCAGGTCCAGACTGATCCTGTGAACTGAATGAGAATGTGGATCACATTCGCTTCAGTCTTGGATTGTCTCTTCCAGATGAGTTTCCCCTGAAAGAGATCAAGTTTGCACATCATGAGACCTCTCTGAGAAGTGACCCAAAGCACAGTGGCTGGGGCTGAGGGACATGTGTGCTTCCTAAGCTCTCTCATGAGTCAAATGAAAATGGCAGTGTAGACTCACTCTAAAACCCATGTCACTGCTTTTCTCATTTTCCTTTATTCTCCTTTTCCCTTTGTTTTATTATCATGATTTAATAAAACACAATTGTACTATATTTAGAATGACAGCTGACTCCATCAGGGACTTGACCCTTTACTTTTAGAATTGCAGTATTCACCATGAAACAAGTGGAAGCTGATGTGACTCTGAAATGAGCCTAGTGCTACACAGAGGGACTATTTGCTCATATCAGTATGTTTGTGGCTTGACAGAATCTGTTCTTGTTACCTTATAGAGATACTAGCTGTCTTTGCTGTACCATTTAAAATGTGTTAAATGTAATCTACCTCAGATATGAAGAATTTATGGATGGATGGACTGGAATGTATGAAATCATTCAATGAAAGTGCACTCAACCTGACAGAAAAAGCATTTAATAATTGGACATAATATATAGTCATGTCCTTATAGGCCTTTCTAATTTGTGTTTCAGGTCCTTGTAAAAAATGTCTGATGCTTAGTTGAAAAAGCTTGCTTCTTCTGCAAAGTAGATACTGCACACAGTGTGTTCTTCAAGAACTACTACCACCTTTTAGAAGAGGATCTTAGCAGTGTAATACATCGGTATGATTAAACCATTCCGACAGTGATGGCTGGGGACTGTGTATATGTATCTGGAGTACCTTTAAAGATGCTAGTCTGGAGAAGAATGATGACACAGGTATTCTTCTGGGCAAACTATCTGGGCATTTACCCAGCTGCTTCAGTGAGTTTGAGAGTTCATAACAGGCTTGACACTGCTGTGGACAATAGTACTAGCACTACTAGCAGCAACATTATTTGCAATATCTTAATTAGTGTGATTACAGATAGCTCAGGCTTTCCAAGATGACCTGTCCCACCTGGTCTATGTTTGTATGGTTTGGGGTGGCCACGTTGCGATACAATTTATTCTCTGTCCAAGTCTTACCTCAGCATCTTGTCTAAACGCTTACACTGCTGACAGCATGACGACAGCCTTGCCCTTGGGCTCGTGAGACCTGTCGCCATGTCTGAGCCTGCGGTTGAAGCTATCTCACTCTTGAAAACTGACAGCAGCGTATCCATAACCTCTGTCTCTTTGATTGTAGAAGAGAAAAGAGGAAATCAATGACACTTTTTATGTTATTTTACATTTTCAACCCCTTATTATTAAATGATGTCTCATTACTAGTTTTACCTTTTAAAACTCAGTGTGCTTGTCAACCACTCACTTCATGTTCTCTGGAGACCAGCAAGGTAATACCACTTGTGGGTTCTGTTATGCTGTATGTGCTCTTGTGAAGTTATGCTATTGCAGAAGTTCTTAAAAGTTTCAAAAGTATGCGATATATGGGCTAAATGACTGCAAAATAGTTAATTCTAAGATAAAATACACTCTGTTTTTATCTGTCTGTGGAAAGTGCACTCAAATTTATTAGGAGAAACATCAAAGCAGAGGTGGACTGAATTAGTTTTTACATATCAATAGATATCAGCTAATGGCATTTTTCTCCAACCTATTTTCCTATTGAATTCAATGTCAATGGGATCAGGATTTGGCTGAATTTCCCTCTTTAATCTATTCATTGCAAATCATACAGATGACAAAGGAATTTGCATGTCCATGCAGAGTAGCCCATGTTATAGTAGAAGACAGATTGATTGTTGAGTATTGGTTAGATGCATTATCTGTGCAAGATAATGTGTGCCAAACTCAAAGTGAAAGTATAACTGAGAAGGTTGTGAATAAGATTTTTAAATGGCTGTCTCACAATGTGGTTTCATCTTCCAAGTTCATTTACATGGTGGTTTGAGATGTCATAGACAAATATTAAAGGCAGTTAAATTAAAAGATTTAGCTCTTTACACAGATCTAAATATGCATTTTATAAAGGCAATCAATTTTTGTCCTCTTTGGTCTTCTGACAATTATCCTGGAAGGTTCTGAGAATTTCCTATGAAGCAGCACTTCTCATAGGCCCTGACATTGCAAAACATTCAAGTGTTTTGCTGAACTGAAGCTTTCAGGAGAAATTTAAAACTATCATCAGGACTGTGGTCAGAGAGTAGTGAAAATAAGAAAGATTTCTCATCTTGTAACTTGGATACAAAACCTGCAGTGCAAGAACTCACACCTATATACAGGCGTTTGAAGTGCATGAAAGGTATGATGCAAAGACCCATGAAATAAGTGGACAAATGTCCATGTGGTCTTGCCCGAGAGATGGCAGGCTGCATGAGGTTTGTAAACCTAATTATAGTTTAAGTAACTACTTGGAGCTGATATTGCAGTCAGCATGTTTTACAATATAAGCATTTGTAAATAATAAATGTTTTAGGTCCTATCGGTTTAGATTTATCACCGGTCCCATTGTCTGCAGTGTAGGCAGTTGAGGGAATTGCTAGAGCTATATTATTAGTGGTGCTACATATTGAGTGCTCCTCCAAAGTCTCCTTTTATCACAGTTTAAAAATCATTCCCTAATTTAACAAAGATACTACTGGTGCTCTTTTATTCTGTTCAATTATGTGGAGCACACTAACTTTTTTTTTCCTCCTTTTTTTTTCCAAGGGGGTTAATCTTCAGGGATGAAACAGATTACCAGCTTTTGAACCAATTTAAGTAGAATCTCCAGAAACAAAGCCAGCACAAATAATTATTGGCAGTTCACAGAAGGTATTCTGTGCCCACAGCTCTGCAGGATACTGTTAAAGTCAGTTCACTTGTCTTAATGGGAAACACCTGTGGTCTGGAACACAAGAGGAAAAATCAAACTAACCATGCCGGAGACATTAAAAATAAATTATGAAAATAAAATCTTCCCTCGTGTCCCTCCCCTCTTCCTTCTTTCATCTGCACCCTCCAGTCCCCAGACTATCACTGGTATCCCTCCTCTCTTTTAAAACATATATGAAAGCCTGTCTTCAAAATGGTATTCAATCACAGACACTGAAGGTTATCAAGCAATTTCAGTTGCAATATTAAATCAGAAGAAATCTTGCTACAAACAAAAACATGCTTAATAAAGGCTCAGCTGGAAACCTTCTTTTAACTAGCTATTAAAGTGAATGCAAACCATCTGAAAATGTTTACCATAAATAATGACTTAAAACATTAAAAATATATTAATCTCTAAAATTCTAAGATTTTTTGCTTTTTTGTTGTTTTCTCAAGATATACTGCAGACAATACATTTCTCTAGCTATTTTAACAGGTTACTGTAATTCTAGTAGGGCAAGAAATATGTCCTGGATGTTCACACACCACACAAATTTATGCAACTTTCATAATTTCATTTGGAAAATCCAACTACATAACAATCATATTTAAGTGTAAATGTAAAGTCTCGTCACTGGATTGAAAAGTAATTCACAGTTTGAAGTGGTCTGCAGCCTTGCTATCACTGCAGGTCACAGAGAGTCATAGTCTGAATTAGAAATGCTAGCAGAAATTCAGGAATAAATTTTAATCAAGGTAGTCCCTGGTGAAAAATGAACATGAAGTTCTTTTGCCTGTATTTATTAATGTGTACATGTACAGTTTTGGTCTTTCCCCCCCTCTCCATTACTTTTAATTTTACCTTTTCAACAGGAAGAAGAAATCAGAGAGAATAAAGTTTGTTTTTAAACATTTGCAGTTATAGAGAAGAGGCCATGACATGGCAAGATGTTGAAAGAAGGCAATTCCTGAACCCAAAATTTTTAGAGGTCTAAAAATACACCAGACTGTGAGAACTAATACCTACATTTGCAATGTTGTACAAGTTTAAAAATGTCACAGCACATAAAAATATGTCTTTTCTACCTTAAAGACTGGTGGTTGTTGTGTTAGCTTCAGAGTTAAGCTACTGTGGTAACCTGAATACTCTGAAAGTGCATTCACAGTATAGAAATAATAAGAAAACTGGCTTTCATCTAACTTTTCATGCATCCAGGAAACAAATTTATTCCACTTCTTTAAATACTAAAAGGAAATGGCTCTGACTTCAGAAATGCTTTTAATCAATCTTTCCATATCCAAGGTGACCATGTCATTGTATGATGATGATAGCTTAGGAAAAAAAAAGAAAAGAAAAACATGTCTGGAAAATAGCCAACTTAAGAGTGGCATGAACAGGAAAACTAATCCCTAAATACATAAAGACACCCAATTTCCAAAGAATATAGTGATCCCTGAAGGTATCCTGTCCAGCCTGAATACCTTGTAGTCAGAGGGGTTTCCTTTTCTATATTATTCACTGTACCTCGTTGCTGAAAGGCTTTTCCTTTGATTATAGGGACAAAAACAAAGGGACCACTGTTCCATGTTGCTCTTTGATACAGCTTTGAGTTTTGTTATGTCAGAAAGAAGGCTGCAGAGTACCTTGCTGAGTAGTTCATTGTCTGGTACACCCCATTCCTGTGCAGAGAGCTGATGCCAAGATGTTCTAGGTTACCCAACACTGCTACATACCCAGCATCCTAGTAGCTTGTACATAGTGCCCTGCAGCTGTTTCGGCTTGCCTCTTCCTCCCACTCCTGCCAGCCAGCATGCCAGCTGATCTGGTTTGAAAAGATAACAGTACTGCCCACAACCAATATGGAAAACCCTACTCAAACAGAGAAATGGGGCTTAATGTGAATGCAAACCATTCCCTGCACTGTGTGGCTCCCCCTCGCCCCTTCCCTCTTTGTCCCATCTCATCTGTATCCCTTGCTACTCAGTTACTTAGCCTGAAATGGTAATGCCTGCATCGAGAAGAGAGGCCAGGTATCTTTCCCACATCAGGTACTGGTAGCTTGATCTGTGGGAAGTACACTTCAAAGAGGGAAGGACTGTTCTGGGACAGCACTCTGCACTTGGTGGGCCAGCTTGCACGTAGTAACCAGCCTATTTTCTACATATTTCATGGGAATTTATATGGGCCTTGGCAGAGAGTAGTAAGACAACTTTGGGAAGTGAGGAATGCATGTTATAGAAATCTGTCCAACTCAGTAGTAACATTTTAGGTCTTGCTGTTTTGGGCAAAAACTGGTGTTGCTTTGCAGGCCTTTGTGGAGGGCTATGACAGGTTCAGTTGGGTCTCCTAACTGTTTTCCACAATGGTCCTTATTAGTTCTATCCCAGCTCTCCATTAGGTGCCCCGTTTCCACAATGTCCACATGGTCCAAGAGAGAAACGAAATGTCCTGGATTCCTCCAAGGCCACAGGACACTAACACCTGATCTCTGGGGACTGCCTAGGGAATCAGATATTTGCTTTCACCTTACTTCTATAAAGGTGTTTTGGTTTGGACATTAGCAAAGGCTCTGGTCTTTGCTAAGCAAAAAGTTCATGTTATTTGCCTACTGAAATATTTAAAAGTCACTTCTGCTCTCACGTCAGCACATACACAAATCAGTGGCGGGTTCTCCTGCTTGTCAGTGCCCTTTTGAGGCCTCCAGATTTGGTCCAAAGGCCCTGGGGAAAATTATGGAAAAAGTCCATAGCTTAGAAGCCAGATCTCTTGCTGAAGCCAGTCTCTGTTTGCTACAAACACAGAGGACTATGACACAAAATCAGACAACACCCTTTTCAGCATGATGTAGTGAGATCATTGTGTAGAGGTGGTATAGACAAGTGAGGACAATGTTAGAAATATTTTATTAGACACCTGAAAAGAATAGGGTAGGATAATGATCCTGATGAAGTATGCAGTGTGGCTGTACCTGGAACAACTGGGGACAAATTTAAGGCCCTTATTTTCAATGTTTCCAGGCATTTAGGCATGAAATTTCATTTCCAGGTTTATCTCTAACGTGATCTCACAGGCAGGGAAGCCTGCTACAGATGGGGAACATTCGTTTTTTGTCAGGTCATTTCTGTGTTACGTTCCCTTTAGTTTCTATAACCCCTCTCTTTTCTTCCAGGAAGTACAATAGTGCAGTGTCAAAGCTTGTACAATGCTGAGAATGCTGGAATGCTGCAGTGGGTGTTTCAGAAACCACATGTTAGCGCTAGTGTTAGGACAAGCTGTTGCTATAATGTAAGACCCTTCACCTCCTATTGATGCTTATGGTTTACTTTTGTAAATGGGCAGCCCCTTGTAAAAGTACTCTCAGATCTGTAACACCTATTATGCCGGGGTCACCTTAACCTGCAACACTATTTTTTTTTAAGGAGGAGGGGAAGGGAGAAGAGAAGGAAAGGAACAGTGTTATCAGCAACAGGAGGCTGGACACAGTCTGTCAGATCCTTCTACTTCTTAGCAATTAGAATTGAAAGAGCTAGGAGAGGCTTAGCTGTGACACAAATCGGGATTATCACACTAAATTCAGCAGAGTTGCACAGACAAAAAAGCAGTCTGGAGGAGAGGACAATTACACGAATATTACCCAAATGTAAAGACTTTTTCTAAAGTTTTTTTATGAAAACTCTGGAGAAAATACTTAAGAACATCTAATCCACATGAAAGACTAATCTCCATAATGTATGGAATTAAATATCAATGTATGGTATATGATAGGTGGCATAACTACAATTAATTCCAAGATAGCTGAAAGAAATTTATCCTACTCCAAAAAGTCTAGCTGAACCATGGTCCACCTTTAAATCAATAACACAGAGACATGGCCTCAACCCTGATTCCCCCACCCCATACGGTGCATGTTCACAACTTCTACAGAGGGCAATCCAGAGCTGTAATTTGTGTAAATGAACAGCCACCTTTAGCACCTCTGTGCATTTTAATCAGCTGAAACCGCCACCTAGCTTGTGCATTTGGACAGAAAAGAGTTCTTAGCCAGAAAAAGGTAGCAGATCGTGGCAGAGTTATTGTTTGTAAAATTATTTTAATTTCTGTAAGAACTGGGGATAAACAGTAACTGAATTCTCTGATCTGCACATATTCTTCAAGACTTTTGCAAAATACAATAAAAAGGAAAAACGAAAGTCTAATCTTATGAAAAAATATTTTTATTTAATTCAAAAACTTTCGTTCAGGCTTTGATATTTTCTGTTTTCTGGCACAACACACACAAAATGGAAAATAGAAATATTCTCTCAAGGAAGCCCTGATAGGAAAATTTCAACCATATTAGAGCATACTTGATGACTTTTTGTTCATAATTATCCCCTGTCAAATTCAACATATTTGTGATAGGTGTTTTATTTGAAAAAGTCTAATCCACTGGCAGAGAAATGTAGAGATACCTTGTAAATCAATACTCAAAGCTAAAGAAAACATAGGAAAGCAAATACTTAAAGCATCAGTAAAATCAGAACTACTTGGGTTTGACTTACAAAAGAGTAAAATAAAATGCTTTTTGCTTTGATTTTCCCCTTGATATTCCTGCCAGGATAGTGTACTGTGGTATTAGACATCTGGGTTAAACTCTAGAGCTTACTGGATTTGATCAAGGCTTTTTCTGTCATTTTAATCTTTTAAAAACACCACCAAACAGATATGGCAAAAGATTACAGAACCTAGTTTATCTGTTATAGTCTATCCTCTTTTGTTAAGATATCCTTATGCTTCAAAAGTTGAGCAGATACATCTCAGAACGTAAAAAGATTAATCTTATGGTATTTCTAATTGTGATTTGTGATGTCCAGCTGAAGAAATTATAAATCACAGAATTGTACTTAGCCAATCTGATCCAATCAGAAGGCACACTTTAATTTTCAATAGAGATGTTAAACTCTTGCTCCTTTTAGAAGCAGCATGTGCCAGCTTCAGGCAGAGATTTGAACACTGGCACTGATCCAGGAACAAAGAGGAACTTGAAATGGAGCTGCTACTGAAATACATGCACAGCTTCTTCAGACGAGATGTCAGCAGCACTTGTTCTTATGTCTGATAATGAAGTTTTGTTTTTCTCAAATGATGAATTACAGGACACATACACATAAGGCATTTAACTCTTCCATGAGAGGCAGGTACTTGAAGCTGCCAGTGGAAAGAAAGCATTTAACTCAAGGCATAACAGTACTATTGGTAAACCACAACTTCTTGCACTGCCACTATAATTTAAATTAAGTAGAAACCTAGCTTATAAACTCACACTATGACCCATACTTTATGGTCCTTTTATATCTCTTGGGTCCTGATCACAATGAAACTTTCTCAGTCTAAAGCAATTTAATGCAAACATTCCTGGGGCAGGCTATAAAATGTGATTTTTGCAGTCAGTTTTTTATGGGTATTTTGGATGAATATTGTATACCCAGTTGAAAAAAAAGGATGACGAATGTAGACATTACGACATATGTGTGGGGTTTAGCTGAGTCTGTATTTGCACATGAATATTAACCCTGGTAATTGAGAAAACCTGTCTCTCCACACATCTTGTTCATTTCCACAAAAAGCATGTGCATAGATTTAAAAGAGAATTAATGTCTTGCCTTACTTAATTACAAATTTTCTGGCTATGAGAATCCCCATGCTAGCTTCTCTCTGAGGGCAATGGACTCAACAGATGCCATGTTACACCTACTAGATAGGGATAATTCTACTTGCTACTGAGCACTAACAATAACACATGGAGATGTAAGTTGTGAATCAAGTTCAGCAGACAGCATGGTTTCCAATTCTTAAGCATTTTGCAGCAAAACTAAAAAGCACCATCAAAGATGTTCACAAGTGGTATCATTGCAAATGTTTACAAAACATGAAAGGAATGGTAAAATATGTGCTTAAAAAATGTACTTGTTGAGATCTCGAGAGAAAGGCATGAAAACACATGGCGTTGAGAAGTAGACTTGGTTTCCTACACAGTGCACCAAGAAATTGCGTTTTTAATCAGTAATGATGAATTCTTCGTTAAAAACATTTTTACAGGTCACTGGCACATGAACGAATTACCACGAAATAAGCCAAGCCGAGTTTATGATGTCCTGGCTTTTCTCTAAACAACTTGCCTTTGTGATCCTGTCTGTATGATTTTGAGAGTATAAATAAGATAAGTAGCAAAAATGAAAATATGATGTCTATAATATTTTTTGCCTTCCCTTGTCTTCCCTGCTCAGGCAGATCACAAACATCTTTGTTTCCTAACCTCATTCAAACATTATAAAAGGAAATTATCAATTCAAATGTGATAGATAAACACCTTCTGAAAGGATTTTTTAAATGTTTTAAAACAACAGCATATGAAATAGTAGCAGTAATAATAGCAGAACACAAATGTTACCACCCTCTACTCTCTCTGGCAAAGTGAAGGGCAGCTGCACTCTGTCACAGCTTCAGGTGCTGCAGCAATACACTACAAAAAGTTTCTATTTCGAAATCTTAGTAAGAACCAACTCAATGAACAGTGGAAATAAATGAAGCTTATGAGGAAACATAATATTAGTCAACGGCCAGACACCAGGGTCTCTACAGCTTCTGGTCACAGACAAATTCTTATTTCGATTTTCTGTTCTGCTTCCTCAATACAGTAATAATCTTATCACTCCATTTACTCTTCACAGCTGGCCTGCAATTCTTGGTTGGTTTTCTGCTGCAATTTAACCTGCTCGTATGTGGCTGAGACATTTACTAGAAATCAGAATGTGCCATTTACAGAATGCAGTCCCATAACTTCAGGGCTAGTGTGCTGTGTCTAGTCAGGCATAATTACCTCCAAGGACTCCTTTCTTTCATTTGAGAGGCACAATGAGTGAGGCAATATTTAAGGAAAAAGGGCTCTGGTAGGGTTTTGGCTCCCAGACAATCGGTGCCTGAGCATACTTGCCTTATTCTACTCAGCAGAACCTTCTTTCATTCTAGGGATAGGAAATCCTCCGTTCCCACATAACCGCAGGCCAGTTTGAGATGATTATTTTGCCTTTCCCCTAGCAGCAGCCACAGATGCACAAATGAGGTTCAGATTGTGTGTTGATACCTGTCTGATGCATCAGATGAAGCCGAGAGTGCTTCTTGACATCTTTTTTCTGAAACGGCTGGGGAAAGGATTTAGAATGTCTCAAATTTGATAAAGACAAGAGGCAAGAGTATTTTTTCTACTCCTTCTGTCCTCCTTTGAAAGAAAAGTACTTAAGGAGCCAGAATTGGATTTGGAAGAGGGATTACTGGCAGCCCCAAGCAATGGATAGAGGTGAGCAGAGAAGGCACCTGCCCACTATGATGCCCACTGCCAGGCGAGTCCCAAGTATGCCATGTTTATGACCCAATTATACCACATTTTTCAGCTCTTGTTGCTTATCTATGTCTGTAACACAATGGCAGTGCAGTAGCTATACTAAGAAAGCACAGTCCATTATGGCCAGATTCAGACACTCTGACCACAGAGAGTGCAGATCTCATGGGCTGGAGCAGTCATGTTGCATTAGGCGGTACATCCATTCTAATCCTCCCCAGTAAATCTGTTTGACCTATCTCCTTATACTCTAGTTTGAACATAGACATCATATGCTGAATCATTCATTTTGGCATAAATGCTTAATTGTGTACATTGATTACAAAAATGCACATAATTTAACTGGATGAAAACTGAAAGGGATAGACACAGTCAGGTTTCAGGTCATAATCCACTTTTTAACTGATGAGGTTAATGAAGAAATTCCGTTATAGATAGATAACTCCATATTCTTTCACTATAACTTTACCTTTATAAAATCATTAGGCAGTGGCCATCATAAAAATGTGTAACGATACAAAGTGCTAGTTGGTATGATCATGGCAGTCATTGTATTCCTAACTGTTTGACTAAGTCCTACTTACATGAACAACTGTTTAAAATACATAGGATCTTAACAGTAGATTTGAAAAGCTGTTGATAAAATTCCTAATCCTTCTACAGTCAACAGCCAAAGACCAATTGACTTCAGTGGGAAAAGAGGGTAATTCCCTTCCTCTAATAGAGGGTCAGACCCTTCCCAGAGCTGCATGCCTTTTGTACAGTACATCATGGGAGTTGAGGGTGAGAGAACTCTGTAGAATAGGACCCTAAGAGTGAATATAACATGGCTGCCTCCAGTGCTACCATAAGATTATTTATTTTAATCCCCAAAACCTTTTAAAAAGTGTTGATGTCATATATTATGAATAAAATAAAATCTCTGTATAGGCAATCTTACAACTTAATAGCTCAGTGGGATGTAAAACCCCATGCACCACAGTTTGCTTGAATGAATCAACCTGTTTCCTGTGTGAAGTTATAATAGCGCTAAATGTTTTTAATAATGTCTGAAGAGAGCTAGTTCCAAACTGTGTTTAGATTTAAATATAATATTTTGAGTCTAAGAGAAATGGGCAAGTGTAAATGTGTCTCATCTGTCAAAGACACAAAATAGACAAGAAGTTATTTAGTACCATAGGAAGAAAGATTCCAACAACTTGCAAAAAGTGATAAGAATTTAAATAGTCTACAAAATTTTAATAGACACTAATTTTATGTATAAACATTATGATTTGATTTGTTAATTTTCCGGTTTACAGATCATGTAATATGCAGGGTTGAGCAAAATTGTAAAGACTCTTGAAAAACATTTGCAATTTCATTTGACAAATTCATCCCTGCAAAACTAGCTTTCAATGAAATTCATGCAGTGAGGCCTCTGCACCAAAATTAGGTGGACATTTTCCTCTATTTGTTTGCAAATCAGTTGCAGTTCAAGGAGAGACCTAATGTCATTTGTAGCATTTTTACTTTTATATGTTAACATGGCTTACATTCATTTCAGGTATTTCAGTGCTGTGTCCATTCAGCACTTGCTATTCAGCCAGAGGCTTAAAAGGACACCCAAGGTCTCAAGAACACCTCTGCGGTGCAGACTCCATTCTCACAGTAGATAGTTTTAGGCTGAGACAAGGTTTTGCTATACCCAAGGGCCTGTGGTTCAAACACTCTCCTGTTTGCTCAGCTAATGAGGTCAAAACACTTTTATCAGTAATGAAATGATTCTCTCTTGTGTAACTTGCCTCTAAAACAATGCACCATGAATGATGGAGTCAAAAGGAATATAACTATACAATTTATTAACAGCAAAGCCTTCAGTGTAGGATTCATGAAATAAAGTGAAATACACAGAAAGCTTATTAGTACAAGTAAGATGTAGGTCACGCTACAGGGTTGTTCTAGAGAAAGATTAATGAGCAGTTCGATTCTGGTACCTAGGTACATAAAGATCACTAGAGAGCTTTTGTCTGCCTCAACCCCAGAGTCTGCCTAGTCTTTAAATGATTAGTTGGCAACCATTTTTTGTTCTGATACAAATTCAATGGACTAAACCCACAGTTGTGCCAAAGCTGAGCTGAGTACATCCAAGATGAATGTGAGGAGACGAAAGTCTCTTTAATCCACTACTGCTTTCTGGTTGTCTAGTCTGAATTAGCCCAGGGACTCCTCTAAGTTGTGGGGCCTTGCAATGACTCCCCAGTCCATTGCCTTAATGCAAATACCTTAGTGGGAAAGTTCCACGGCTTCCCCTCGCCCAGCTAGGCTACTCAGCGGGGCAGTTGTGAGAAACAGTCCTACTCGTGGGAATGTGCTGCTGTCCTAAGCAGCTCGAAGATCAGCAGAAAGGGCCTTCATGCTTATCCCATGCTAAGCACTGATGTACTCTTTGGGTCAGGGCTGTCATAGAAACCCCTGGTCCTGGGGTCCCATGTTTTGTACTGCAATAAAAACATCTGACTTCAACAGAAATCCTTTTCTTTAACCACTGACCTTTCAGCACAACAATGGGGAACTGAGGGCTGGAGGGACAGCAGTGCTGAGGATGAAGTCTGGAGAGGCAGAGTTGAGCACTAGCAGTGACCTTGAGCAAGGACTACGAAGGCCAATAGTAGTCAGGACATATCGGTATATTCAACTCTGTTTAAAATGCTAAGAGTCTGTAGTTTAATTATGACTTTATATGATTATAGTCTTAATACAAGTCATATCCACTTTCTGTGTGTGTGTGTCACTTACGTGTAAACTGGCAGGTATTTTCTGATGAATGCAGTTTCTATAGACCCATATAAAGAGATTAGAATGGAGATGTTACCAGATACTCCACAATAAAGGCACATGTTGTATGGAAGTTCAAACCAATGACAGCACGAACGACACTTTAATACGCAACTCTGGGAGGTGAAGTGGAGACAGGTAGGCAGCAGTAGCAAGAATGCTGCATCAGCACAACTCACAAAGCGGGGACCACTTGGAAGTCAGCTTTTGCTTTCAACAACATCCCTGTCAGAAGCTGGCATTAGTGGCTGCTGAGCTTTCATTGACTTGTAAGTGCAGCTATCAAGCATACTTCTTGTCATTTTTATCCAAGCTGTAATGTGACTGCGGGGCATGTCACTTTTATTGTGCTTTGATCCTTTGCTGGGTTCCATGGCTGCAGCCTACCTTTACCTGTGAATGATTTGCCTCTTGTTCTCCAGTGAGCAAGCCAGAGTAGACTTAGAAACTTGCTCGTTTTGCTGGTCATTATGCAATTTCCACTGTACTGTAGAGAAGGATTTTTGAAAAGCTGTGGAGCAAGCAGACAGTTCTGAACACCTTTCCTTCAGTAGTTCATATGATCAAATGATTGTTAATGAACAGTCCCAGATAATAACAGTTTATTAATCATTATAATATATAAATCATATATTTAAATTTCATGGGGCATTAAACAAAAAGCCAATCTGCATAAAACAGGCTTTGCAAAAATACTTCAGGTTATATGTAAGCCTTGGTGGAAAAAAACGTTCTTTCTGTTCAGATTCTTCAGTTCAATGTACTATTTAATCACATCAGCCAGAGTCAGATATACCTTTCTTTAGTCTCTTTGATCAGCTAAGACAATACATCGCCATATTAATTCATCGGTGGACCAAAATGCAATATGTCATAGAACCCAAAATCAGTACTAGAAAAGATCCTGTGGATCATTATGGTCTATATGATTATTTTTGGGCGGGAGGAGGGGGGGGGCTGATAGAGTGCATGGAGTCATGGAATAAACTAGGTTGGAAGGGACCTCCAGAGGCCTTGTCCAAAATTCTGCTTAAGTTAGACCAGGTTGCTCAGGGCACTGTCCAGTCTAGTTTTGAGTATCTGCCAGGATGGAGATTCCACAGACCCTCTGGGTCCCTGTTCTGACTGCCTTTATGGTAAAACAAATTTGTCTTTACGAGATTTGAATTTCCCATGTTCGAACAGGTGTCTGTTGCCTCTTGACCTGTTATTCATCTCCAGCAAGACTCTGTCTCTTTCTTCTGTATAGCCTGCCATTAGGCAGTCAAATACAGGTACAAGATCTCCCTTTAGCTTTCTCTTCCAAAGGCTGCACCATCAAATTCTCTTTGCTGTCCTTGTACATCATGTACTCTAGTCTGCTGACCATCATGGCAGCCCTCCCTTGGACTCACTCCAGTACATCAATACCTAAACTGTACAGGAAAGACCAAAACTGGGCTGAGTGCTCTCTCAGAAATCTCACAAATGCTGAAGGGAGTTGAAGAATAGAGCATATCAACCGCTCGCCCAGTTTGACATCATCTGCAAATTTGCTGAGAATGCAACCCATTCTATTTCCCGGGTCACTGACAAAGATATGAAAAATTGTTGGTCCCAGTACTGATCACTGAAGGATGCCACTAGTAGCTGGTTGTCAATTGGACTTTGTAATCATTTTCACCCAGCAGTTTGGTCAATTTTCCACCTGCTTTAAAGTTCACTTAGTATCTCACCAATTTAGCTGTAAGGATACTGTGGGAGACTGTGTTGAAGACTTTGCTAAAGTCAAGGTACACAGCATCTACTGCTCTCATTCACGGAATTGGCCACCATGGAAAGGAGTTAGGCTGTTCAGGAACAATTTGGCCTTTGTAAATCCACTCTGCCTGTTTCCAGTTACATTTTTGTCCTTCATCTGCTTGCACATAGCTTCCAGGAGGACTCTGCCCCATAACTTACCAGGCACTTAAGTTGACTAACCTTGAAGGTGGATATAGTTTGCTTTTTTCTAGTCAGCAGGAGCCTCCCCCAGCACCGTGACCTTTCAAAGATGATAAAATGCTGTTGTAATGACATAAGCTTGCACCCTCAGCCTGGCTGCTATGAAAACTGCTACTAAAACACTACTTGATTATGAAGAGTTTTGAGGATTTGGAATCATACCCATGAATGGAGAAAACATGCCAGTTTTTGTAGACTGTCCAGTTGTCAAAGTTAATGCCCATTCAGTAAAAATGAGAACTTTCCTGTGTTGTTCCTGAATGACTAAAGGCTATCTACCTGTCAAAATAAATGAGTAAGCTTGAGTATAAGAAGTCACATAGCTGTATTAGCCCACATGTCCAGTCAAGGACACTTATCTTGGATAACTAACACTAACTCAGACCTATTGCTAACTCAACTCATTTGGAGATGGCTCACACATTTGTCCCTGCCACTTCATCACGCAGCGTAGCTATGGGCTAGCTGCCAGTCCAGAAACAAGAAGATTGCATTTTTCTCCTCAAGGAGTGTTTCATGTTTAGTTGATGTTTCCTAATAGAGCAGGGTAAAGAAAGCCCAGAAAACTATTTATAGATAGAAGCTAGTCCTTTTCCCCTTGTTTTTAATTTGTCCACTGGGCATTTTACAAGCTTTTTGTGCTTTGAAATTAACTTAATATTTTATGAAAAATCTTCAGCCTCTGGAAGGCTCCAGGGATTGAAACTTCTTACTTAAACAGCAGTGACACTCTGAGGACTTCAAAGACCAGTATAAGTTACACCCCATCAAATATAGGCCAGCAGAACAAATACTGTGTATTACAGCAAAAAATGCTGTAAGCCATGCAAAGCCATCTAAACCTGTATGACGTAGACATGCAGTCCTGAAGGTATTTTGACTGTGCCATGGGGCATGGTGATCAGACAGCTAAAGCTTCCTAGTGGAGGAATCAGACTTCAAATCACTCCAGTCTGGAGGTGAAAGCTGTAATCATAAAGCTGGTCATAGGGTTAGGGAGTCATTGGGTTGATAGAATTTCAAGTAGATATCACCACAATTCTTTTTCACATGCTTCTGTCACAGAAATAGATCTCACCTACATTAGCTTGCTAAGTTAGGCAAAATCAAGATGGCTTTTGTCATTTGCTCAGTTTTGGCTCCCAAGCCTTTTCAACCACCTCCCATTTGAACACTTTTTCTCTTTGTATGCAACCATTTACTTGAGCTCTGCCATTTAAGGAAACAGATTCCAAAAGACCTCTATCACAATGCCAATACAATGAGTAGTGAACTGCTTTACCAGGCAGATGCCTGATTCCCTCTTTGTAGTACTCTAACTATCCATCAGCCTCATAGTTTATCCACCTGGGAGCCAAATCATTGTCTCTTAAAAAGGCTTACTGCTTTACTTTGGATTAAATATAATTGTATTTAAAACCCATTCAGGTTTCAGTTAGCAAAATTAACTTTTATCTAATTTCATGATAAGTTTTAAAAACCTCAGCGACTTTCTGTGGATGAGTTTGATGTTCAGAACTTTCTTCAAAAGTATTCTGAAGGACAGCAAAAAAAAGTAAAATGAGATTCCTTTCCATTAACAGCTAAATTTTTACCTTCCTTCCTATCTGATTTCCCCGATGTGACAATACAATCAAAGTGAACCATTTGTCTATACAAATTAGTTTTTGCTGACTTCAAGTAAATTAGTTAAGACATAGTGTCTCTAACTGGCTATGTGGAGGCAATTTTACTTGATGCCATCAAATTCTAAGGATTTATCAACATATTTGCGTAAGCATCATTACAATTTAATTAAATTTCAATTTTCAGATGAAAGCTGCCTTTCCAGTGAAGTATTTTATTCACAATTCTTGCTGAAATTAAAACAAATATCTGTAAAAGAAATATATATAGGAACACGCAGCTAGGTACAGATAAACAGCATTTCTAGCCTGGTGTCTGAAATTATGCTGACTGGCCAAACTTACAGTTTTGCAAATTTACTGTTCACAGATTTACAAATATTTATGCTATTAAAGATGTATATAGGTTTATTAGGATTTACAAAACCATCTAAAGGAAGTCCAACCTAATCCTGTGGACTTCAATAGGAAATCCTGTTTATGGACAATGTATGTTTGTCTTTATGTTCTTATATGCTTAAACTCAAGCTGTGTATGATTTCATTTTCCATTACAAATGATGAATGCCAAAACTTTGATACATATAAAAATTACACTTGGAAAATAAATCTAATTTAGAACTTTGCATGCATTCCATCCACAATTTCCTTTTTGTGAAAGCATGAATGTAAAAAAATGGCATAGAAGACAATTTGGATAAAAACAAATGAAGTGACTATCTAATCAGCCAGTTTTGGAAATATAACCATGAACAAGACCTAATTTGTCTCCATAGTAGAATACATATATTACTGCCAATATTTCTGACCTGGACTTGTTCAAATAGGATCCACTGCTACCAACAAAGTCACTGGAAGTCTTTATATATGAAAAATCAACAAAACTAATGAGATTTTATTTACTATTGCAAAAAACTGAAGGAAATAAAGTGTATGATTACTACATATTATTAAGACCTTATCAGATCTCTGCGCTGATTTCATAGGGTAGGTCTTCCAAAAAAGCAGCCGTTCTGAGCTCTCAACTTATGTGTATTCTGAATGAGTTAATAATTAAACAAATTAAATAAAGGAGCACATATATTTCCCATTTACCAAATCATATGCAGATTGATATAAGAACATAAGAATGTCCATATGGAGTCAGACCACACCTCTGTCAAGGCTAGGATTCTCTCCTCAGCACTTGCCAGTACCAGATGCCTAATGAAAGTACATGAGAGCAGGACAAATAGATAGGGATATTATATGCTGGGATATTCTGCAGAATACTTTCCAGCCATCTGTGGCTCAGGTAGTTCCTGAACTGCAGAAATGGTGTCTGCATTTAATTGTCCTAAGCAGATTTTCCTGTCACAAATTCATCTGAAGTCATACAAACTTTTCCATCTGCAATATCTTATAGCAAGTAGTGTCGCAGCTTAATTGTGCATTCTTTGCAGAAGCACCTTTTTTTTGTTCTGGGCCTGCCACCTGCTAATTTTATCTATTGTAACTTTTTTTTTTTTTTTTTTTTTGAAGGCAGAGTGAGCAATCATTTACTAATTCACCTTCTTCATGCTACTCAGGATTTCACTGATCTTTCTACAGCCTTTCAGGCTAAGGGCTTCAGGTCTATTTAATAATGGGTCTTCCCTGTACAGAAGCTGTTCCACAGCTTTGATCATCCTTCTCACCTTCCTCTGTATTAAGTTCCACTGTATAATTCCTGAAGGTGGAGGAGGAAGGCAGGAACCATACATGCTTAAGTTGTAGATGCTGTTTTATGTTTTCTTCCCTATTCCTTTCTAATAATTCCTTACATTTGATTTGATTTTTTGACTACCTTTTAAAAGAATGAATCTGATTTTTAAAAATAATTTTCTATTGTAATACATATTCTCATTCGTGAGAGTAACTTTGATTTCAGAAATAGCTACTGCATAAGCAAAATTAGGGATTTTCCTCTCTATGCATCAATTTACATTTGTCTAGTTTTATTTAATTGTTTTTAATCTCCTGACCCTTCATTATATGAGAACCTTCTGAAGTCTTTTACAGCTGAATCTCGCCTTTTCTGTCTTGAATATCTTTAGTGTCACCAGCAAAGTTGTTACCCCACTAATTACCTCTTTTACAGATCATTTATGAACATGCTGAACAGCACAAACTTCCATTTGGGACTACATCTCTCACTGCCTATGAAAACTTAAATTTTAACCAGTTATTTATCTATCTGAGAATGTGCCCTTGGTAGCTTAGTTTCCTTAATAGCCTTTGGTGAGATGCTCTGTCAAATAGGTTTGGGATATGCTTTGCTTGTTCAGTTTCCTGTTAGCATATCTTATAAAGTACAATAATGTGAGTGTACTATAGAAATGAAGTATTCAAACTTCGCTGAGTGACTGAAGACATTACTAACTTTGATCCAACTTACAAATTATATGAGTAAGAAAAATTGCAAAATAGTGACTTGCTCTTTTCCTCTGTGTAAAAATAAAATTAATACATTTATGTTAGTCAAATACAAGACCTTGCATTACAAGTTATTTTTAGCTTAACACCTGACAACAGGGTGTGTTATTGCCAAGCCCACAGGCTTGTATTTTGTGTATTACAATTGAAAAAGAAAAAGTATTCTTTTACTTTTTGTAGATATTTCTAATCTCGATTATATATTCTTATTAACCTCTCAATACATGAAACACAAAATGATGAACTACAGTGTTCATGAACTGTCGTTTTCCTTCATGCATGGGCAGATTAAATTTGCTCTGTGTAGGTGACATCCAGCTCTGGTGCTGATCTGCCCTATGAGGGTTTCCCTGAGCTAAAAAACATGTATTAGAATACTAACTCTATAAATGGATTTATACTGATATAAAAATTGTACAAATCCAATTACTAACAAAGTGTATGATTACATAGATAACTTACAAAGAGATGAAAATAGATGTATATTTTAAGTATCAGATACTACTAGAGCTAAATAACTGTGCAGTTATGCATTTACATCACAGTGCATTTGAGATAGCCTTAAAGAAGCTTTATATTTACACAGTTTGAGAAAGCCAGTCCCTTAATGAAAGTGTGTCGAGCTACTTTATATTTACCTGGAGCAACAGGGTTTATATGGGCAGTTACTTTTGTAATATCTAACATTTAAAATTCTATTATGATAAGGTTAAAAACTCCAGAATAGGTTGGCCATACCAAACCAAACCAACCTTATCTTCAAGAACTAGGAAAGCTCTCACAACTCCTTTGCTTTAGCCCAATAATAGTCAGTCTCACCTTGGATGAATCCAGACTCCATTTATCACGTTTTCAAATGCCTGTCTGTCAGTGCCTCTCACACTTTCAAATGTGCAGTCTGCTTGTTTGTATGAAGCTTTCAGCGTGTGATTTGCACCAGATTTATGTTTAAAGCTTCACCTCTCCATTCATGTGTCAAATCCTAAATTAAGTCACTCGGTTACTTCATGGTAACTTGTTTGTGTAGCCATATTGTACATCAGCTAAGAGAGTTTCTCCCTCGTCAGATGTCTCAGCCGGTCTTTTTATTCCTTCCACAAACTGTTTCTCTGAACTCTGTGCATAAGTGCCCCAGCCACATGCCATGCCCAGTCTCCCCTCGGTACAGGGAGATGCCCAAGCTCCACCGGCATTTTATCCTTTGTTGAGGAAATGTTGGATAGGCGCCCAGATGATCTTTTTTGTTTATGAATATAAACAGAGTTTATAAGCAGTGTGATAGGAATGACAAAGCTGATTGTGATGGCAGAAAATCCACTAGAGAAAGTAAACCATGTAACTTGTGACTGATGAGGTGAGAATACTTTCACCAGTTATAAACTCGTGTTTGAAAGTTTTAGCATTGAGACTTTTATCTTAATATAAATTGAATATAACGGATTTACTGTGGATTTACACCAGGGCATGTGAGATTGGAATCTGGATCAGCATTTTTACTCACACATCAGAGACAGGTTGCTTCTAATAATTAATTTAAATGCTGTGCTTTTTCTGTTTCCATTTCCATCCCAATCTCGCACTCTGGCATGTCACAAGGGAGTCACAGTTCTCTTACACTGAGCTAAATGTTCTGCTGCTGCCCAGCACAGAGCTACCACAGAGCAGGTCTGGGCAAAACAGCTGGCACTTGCCTCCTGCAGAGCCCTTAACGCCGTGCTGGCACTCTCATAAGTTATTCTTTGACAGAAATTGTAAAGGGGAATTTCTTAAATTTCATTAGCTGTACGGACAGTGGTAGCAGTATTGGTAGAACAGCTGACAACCTTTTGAAAGCTTTGAGCCTTCTCTTCACAAGCTGTAGTACTAGCTTGCACCAGAAGACAAGCACTAGGTCGTGCCATAAAACATTGCTTCTTTTCTTTCCTTTGACTATATAATTACTAAAAACCTGTGAATCTGTTTAATAATATATCAGTTATTTTAAAAAACAGCTGATATATTTATGCAAGTCAAATACAACAAAGGGGTTATTAGGTGACCCAGTGACATCAGTGAATGTGATGCATAAGGCTATGGAAGTATGGCGCATTTGTTTTCTATGCCTGAAAGTCATATTAATTTTGTTTTCTGATCTGGTGAAGTTGTTAAAGGACAAGTGCACTGTGCTGTCTCAGTAAGACATTACTTTTATTTTCTTGCTTTATTAAATCTGGTATAAAACTAATACTAGACTGAATGTATAAATATGGTTGATATTTTTTATTTGGAAAACTATAAGAAAAAACTTCTTATAAGAAATATAGATGTATTTTAAAAGAGTTATAATAAGGAACAGGCTGATTGATGCTGCTAGTGTAACAATCATACATCATTTTTCCTGTGAGACAGTTGGCTGTTGCAGTCCAGTTGTCTTAATGCAGTTTAATGTCTTAATGCAGTACATTTCTGAATTTAACAGCCCCACATCCTGGAGTCATGTGACAAGCATCTTTCATCTACCAACATGAAGTACAGTCTAACCCTCGCAGTATTATGGAAAAGCCTGCAAATATAAAATTAAAGTTTCAGAAACTGGAAGAAAAAGCCCCAGTTCTGAATAGAAACTCGATTATTCATTATAATATATATCTATCTCAAGATCTTAAAGAACCTGTGTTTCAGGTTGATTGGGTTAGTATCCAGTTAAATCCTCTAATGTCCAGTGATAACTCAGTGACTATTTTTGACTCAGATAAGAATTTTCAATTTATTTTAAGAAAATAAAAAATATTATAGCTTTAGAAATGAGAGGCGTGGTACACATGATACTTAAGGACATCCATTTTTACTGCTTTTGTAGCCCATATTATTTTTCCCAAATATTTGCTTCGGTTTTATTTGTTATCTCTGTTGATAAACACAGCATCCTTGTACTCCTGGTACAATGTTTGGTTTTATACGTATGGTGAAAAAATTGGCACATCTGATTGCTGGCAACTGAAAGGCGTGTTATATGGTATTAATGCTACTTTTCCCTTATCCATTCTACGACATAGTTCATGGGGTATAGAGGGAAAAGAATTCTGAAAAATGTTGGCAAGCTTGTACTGTCCTATAGCTAAACTGCTTCGCAGAAAGGACCTCATATACCAGCTTTCGTCCTATAATCTCCATTTATTCATTTCTTATATGTGTGCCTCCAGTTCAAATAACTGTGCAGCCTTAGCAAATGGAAGTAAATGTCACATCTAAATGCATTGTTAGTACGTTAAATCCTCGTTTTAGAAGGGTCCTTAAGCACAAATCTAAGTCTGAGATCCTTTTTTCTACAGATGTGAGCTTTACCTTGAAAAGACTATGCACATCTTGAATAAACAAAATTTCCCAATATAGTAGAAACAATTTACTCCACATACAATTAATGGCTGGAAATGTATGCAGTTTGTTACCGTAAAAGCAAACAGAAGTGACAATAGCAATGAGAGAGACCGAGTTCCCTTTTGCTATTCCCTTTCGCATCAGAGAGCTGAGATAAGCCTTCTCAGCAGCCGAGGTAAAACCCAATAAATATTGTGCCCTGAAGATGCAGCACTGGCCTCGTCTGCTGCAGCAAAAAGCCCGAGATAGCAGCAGCAGTGTGGCTGTCCAGGAGAGGCAGGCTGGGCAAAAATGCAGATGAAAACGGGGCTATTGCCACGGCAGCTGTGCAGAGGGGCCTGAGCAGCAGCTCCTCCTGCACCCAACCCTGCTCCCAGCCAGCACAGCTTCCCGTGCCTGATGGAGACTGCGAAGGAATAGGACTATTTACAGCATCCAGCAGTTTTCTTTCCATCTAGGACTCTGGGTGGTTTTCCTTTGGTAATCTTAGACATGCATTTTGCTTGGAATTAGAAAGTATAAAGTCCGTCTTAATGCGAAAGTTTGAGAAAACGCCATTTAACTGAACACGTAGTTCAAACCCGAGAGAAATGCTAGGTAAAGGTTCTTTTTTTTCCATTGTGAAACTATGGTTTATTTCAGACTTCTCCTATTTTATACATGAATAACTCTCCAAAAACCTTAAAATGCATTTTATATTCCAAAGAAGAAAATAATTTCAGAAATTCTGCTTGTAGAAAAAATTTTAGGACTCATTCTAAATACTGTTTTTTAGGGTCTATGTTATACTGTCTCCAAGTCTGTCAAAAAGTGGAACTTCTGTGTCACACATTGTGCCACAAAGAGTGTAACCACCTCAAACATGAATGTTTGTTATACTGATCTCTTAGAAGACTTGAGTTCCAGTCTTGCAGTAATCAATGTACATGAATCAGAGTTTGCAAGCTTTGGGCTCTGAAACAAGCTGATTAACTACTGATGTTGCTCACCCTTCACAACTTTGAAGTAATTTGAAACTGGTGACCTCAAGTGATCTACATTTTTCTGAACTGGAAACATCAAAATAATGTCATCACATGAGAGGAATTTAACATAGTTTCTGTAATCCACAAGTCTCATTGCTGTTTGATGATCTTGTTTAATCACTTGCTTAATCTTTTCATAATCTACCTCCCTTAATGAAGGTGTGTATTATGTTTTGAAATTCAAGAGAAATTAGGGGTAGGAATAGGAAATAATTGCTAGTTACCCTGTTGCAAACACCCATTGCATTCATTTTGCTGCCAAAGTAATTCTAGGTATTTACCTTAAGAGTAATAGTCATTAATATCTGTAAATCCATCTTTAACCCTGTGAGTCTGAAGTAAATGAATAAATAAGCAAGCTCTGAGGAGATATGCTGTCTATTTTGTGTCTATAATTAGTAGGTTCAGCTGGAAGCTGTGGAAGAACTATCTAACATTTAAGCTAACTCCAGCCAAGTCAACGGGAATTTTTCCACTGATTCCCACGAGCTTTGGACTCAGTCTCTAAATTCTTACAACTCAGGAGGAAAGCAAAATAGTATGAAGTGGTTTCCACAAATATTGCTTTAACAGAACTTCAAGATTTCTTTTTTAAACTCAGCTTTGGTGAGGAAAGCGAGAAGAACAAGTAGCATCTGCATGGAGTGCAATTTGGCAAGAATTCCAGTCTACCACTTTCCAAATTGTTTTAGAAATGTTTGGCACGTCTCTGTCACAAATTACAGCTGATTATAATTTCACAGTATGTGCAAGCAGATGGAAGAGATGAATTGGGGAAAAGTTTCACCCCAGACAAATTAATTATTAGTAAGTATTTTCAGAGCAGAAGTTAAATATTAAAACTGTGGTTTGAAATAAAGAATTATGGGATGTCCAAGTAATCTATAACTTTGAATCAAACATTTTATGAACAAATTGACACCCAGTTGGAATAATTTATTATTTTCATAGATGAAAATATAACTCATACTAAAAGAGAATATATTTCAAAAATTCTTAACAACTGGTCAGTTTTTTTCAAGTTAATAAATTTCAATTAAATCAACAAGTTCATAGGCAGTTAAAAATAGAAAACTTTCTTAGCAGGGGTGACTATGGAAATACTTCAAACATTTTTTTTCCACTTGTGGGAAAATACCAATATCTAGCAGAAAGCTTCAGAAGCCTAGTTTCACAGTTACTCTTTCTATTTTGTGTGTATTTCGTATTTCAATGCATAAACTGTCACCTGTTATCTGTCTACACTTTTAAAAGCCAGGCTGAAGACACTGGAAGGGAAAGGATGTTGGAAATGAGATGAGGAGAGAACAGAGAAACAAGCCAAATGCTTCTGTTTGACAAAATGAGTGGCTGAAGGGGTGGGTGACATCCCGCTCTCTTTCCCATCCAGGAACTTGTGATCCTGGAGATGAAACAGGTGCTTGTTAAAAGGGTGACCCAGAGGACTGTTGTGATGCTCCTTCTGTGGCCCTAATCCTCAGTTGCACCACGTGGGTAGGAAAAATGTAATCTTCTGTAGACAAACATAGAATTCAGCACTTGGTAAAATAATATCTGCATATATCTTATAAGAAGAAGATTTTCTTGGCAAGAAAGACTTGGCATGACTAAAGTACAGTAATATACTAATATTCAACTAATATTTGAGATGAACAATAGTTACGCAGGTTCCTAAGAACCCAAGGAGTATAGTTCTCTTATACCAGGAAAATATTTGATTTGAACAGAAAATGAGAAGTGGTATGACAGTACTTCCTTGAATGAGCAAAACCGAACTTATTTTACAACTGCACTTCTTAGTGGTGTTCCTTAGGTTTTTTTAAAGAGGAAGTTAACAATTTTTAAGATTATTTGCTGTTACTATGTGGAGGCTGAAAGTGATTTAGCAATATCTAAATAGTTGTGGGATGAACCTGAAGTGAAAAGGAATGTATGAGAAAAATTATGTTTATTTGAATATAAAATCTTGAATGCCATGGCAAAAAAGATAGTACTGTGCTCATCATTAAAGGCATATATTTATCACTACTCTGGTTCAAGATTTTGGTTATGGTGAAATGCAGCTTTAAATATTTTCACTAACTGAATTTAATTTTTTTCAAGTGTTTGAGACAACCTGAACTATTTCACAAAGAAAAGTACTTCTTTGCTGTGCTTTCAATTTTCCCTGAAAAACCTTTTAATCAGCTGATGGTGCTTATGTGGTGTAATATTTGTAGGGAATCAAACACAATGCATATTCAATGACTCTTTCTGTCCTCTGAACAGAAGTTTTACTGGATCTTTGAGATTATGTCAAAGACTCACCCTGTTAAATATTTTAAATTTTTTATAATGTACCATAAGCTGGTAGGAAGATGGGTATGTATTGAAATTACCACAGTAATGCATCCCACCAAGTTTTTTCAAATTAAAATCTTTACTGCTCCAGATGTTTAAACATTGTGAAAATGCTAAGAGATATCAGCAGGCTCTAGAAAGGAATGATTTTCTAAATCAGTTTGTCCTTTGATTCTTTCTAACACACAGAAAAATATCATTTCATAGCATTTAGCAATTTTAATCTTTATCTTAGAAAGAGATCTGTGTAAAAGAGATGAGTAATCACCTAATGGTGCATTTATATGCATTATGTTACGTATGTGTCTAATTCTTTGTAATATCAAGCTTAGGCTATATTTTATATTATTGCAATGTTGAACATGATGGGATCCTATATTTGGCTCAGGGTTACTACTTTAATATATGTCTAATAATTTTTTCTGTCTTTTGAATGACACTTTACAGTGTTAACAACAAAGAATTGTTATATGTGCTAAGGGAAAATGAGGCTGCACAAGGGAGTCATCTGGCTTGGTTTAATAAGGTAGCACTTGCCTTCTCTCTCAGCCAGAGTGATTTGAGTAAGCTTGTTTTACTTCACATTTCAACTGCTAGACATACACGCATGGTCAGTTACTAGGTATGATGATGAATGGTATCTTACACATATTTGCTGTGTTACTGGTACTCATCCTGCCATACTCTAAAACCCACTTTCACGGAAATCTGGTGTCGTGCTTTAACCCCAGCCAGCAACTAAGCACCACGCAGCCACTCACTCACTTCCCCCCCACCCAGTGGGATGGGGGAGAGAATCAGGAAAAAAGAGTAAAACTCATGGGCTGAGATAAGAACAGTTTAATAGGACAGAAAGGAAGAAACTAATAATGATAGTAACAACAATAATTAAATGACAATACTAATAATAAAAGTATTGGAATATACAAAACAAGTGATGCACAATGCAATTGCCCACCACTTGCTGACCAATGCCCAGTTAGCTCCCAAGCAGCGATACCCCCGGCCAGCTCCCCCCAGTTTATATACTGGGCATGACATCACATGGTATGGAATACCCCATTGGCCAGTTTGGGTCAGCTGCCCTGGCTGTGTCCCCTCACAACTTCTTGTGCCCCTCCAGCCTTCTCGCTGGCTGGGAATGAGAAGCTGAAAAATCCTTGACTTACTTAGTCTAAACATGACTTAGCAACATCTGAAAACATCCGTATGTTATCAATATTCTTCTCATACTGAACCCAAAACATAACACTATACCAGCTACTAGGAAGACAATTAACTCAATCCCAGCTGAAACTAGGACACCTGTAAATATGAAGCATAACTTTGGTAAGGAGAACAAGTATGCTTCAGAGCTGCAGCTAGGTTTCTGCAAAGTTCAGTTTCTTTTCAGTCCTGCAGGATTTAGAACATTTTGGAGGGTAAGCTTAGTCTAGACAACTACAGACAAAATGTCAGGTTAAAATCCTGCTGACAGCTTTGTCAGTGGAAAGTCTCCTACGAACTTCAGCTCATCCATTTCCCCCAACATTCAATCAGCATGAGGTTTCTGAGCTTTGAAAAGTACAGTTAAGCTATCTGTACATTTTGAGTTTAGTAAATAGCAGTAATGAAGTAACAACTTGCCCATTTATTTTGGATTTTTATGCAGTTTCAAGTTATTAAATATCACAGTGACTATGATTAACGTGTTACCACGTATAAACTCTGGGGTATGGGTGAACACTATCGAAGTTGTTTACACTGGAACATGCCATATCCTTCTTGATGTTTTATTATGCTATATACTTTTAGTCAGACCTGCAAACAGATTAGTAAGTGTGTACATAAAATAAACACCACCATGACCCACCACAGTGGATATCTGGTCATAGAATAAAGGAGTCTTTTACACTAACACTGACTTTCCAACACTTTACCTACATTTAGACAGTCATTACTGCAGAAGGTATTGATTAGCCATATATTACTCTTCCCATACATTAGCATAGCAAAATAAACATAAAATGAGATACAAGAAATCTGTAAGAACAGAAGATAAGCATTTACTTAGTCCTCCTTTCTTCTTACCATTATGCAGAAATATATTGCTGAGGTATCAGCAATGTGCACATGCAAAACATGTACTTGAGTGTTCATACATATATATCACGAGCAGGTGTCTAATTTCATCTGTTTATGTGCTTATTCACTCTTTATGATTTCTCAAGAATTGTCCAGCAAATACAAAAATATTAATGGTGCAATATGTGAGTAAGCCTAAATTAAGTTGTTCAATTAATAGGACTACTGTATACTAGGGGTTTTTTGCCTACATTATCTTATGTTGAGAACAACTTTAATTAACACCTCATAAAACAAACCAGCCTCTTACAATGAATGAATTTATTATACACAAAGGCTACATGTTTAAGAGGTCTCCACTGTATGTAAATTGGATATGAACTATGAGCTAGATCTGTTAAATGCTACAGATTTCATACATAGTGGAAATAAAGATGCAAATCACATAACAATAAATTCAAATCTTTGTTACAAACACCCTGGAGAAAACTTTAACAAATCATAACTGTCAAAGGGATGGATGATGAAAGTTTTTGTCATGCAAAAGAATACAAATCACTCCGCTGTTGCAAGCATTGCTCTTTTATTTTCTTGGTTGTAGGCACATCATCAACTTTAATGATAAAAGCCTTCCACAAAAGTAATTCTTAAGCCTCAGGAACAAACACCTCTTTGGCACCCTGAGAGCATGTTCCACAAACATCATCAATCTCCTTCTGAGTATGATTTACAGCCTTTCCCTTTGGCTGGCTCAAGCTGTCCGTGTGCATGCCCCGGCAGCGTCACATTGGGATTCTCCTCCGCTTTGTCCTCCAAGCACACAGCGCTCGACTGGCATGCCCATGGACAGCTTTCCAAACACCTTTGGAAAATAAGAGAAGGAAGTTTGAGTATAATTCCTTCCATGTGGACACATCAGAAGTGTACCGCTCAGATGAGAGAAAAACGGAAGGAATGCGTATCTAGATTCAAACTAATGGGCCAAGTTCTCAGTTCCAGCCAGATTTATCGTGTGCAGCCAGGAGGGATGTTTACAAAGAAGATGCAAGTCTCTCCCTGACTGTGTGGCTCCCATAGTTTATTTAATTGCCTGTGTCTACTAAGGGGCAGTCCATGCACCAAGAGAGCCAAAACATGAGAGCATCGTTTAGTGAGATTCATTTCCATCTGTGACATGACTTTTGTGCCAGGTGCTGCATATGTATTGTGAGAAAGGTTGATGAAGGCAGCTGTACTCCAGCTGAGACTTCCCTGAAGAAGATTTAAGTGTTCTTTATGCTCCTTTGCTTGGCTAAATGAAGGAGAGGGACATAATATGATTCCTGTCTTCTGCAGAAACAGCCTTGATCTGTCTCTTCTTTGTGCCAGCCCTGTGGGTAAGTATATGTTCATTTAAGCGAATGCAAATGCTAGGAAAATCTGAATCATTGTATGTGTTGATGAGAAGCAGCAGAACAAAGGTTGTAAGGCAGCAGGATAAAATAACAACTTAAGCCAGTGAAATTTAGCATCTGGGAGTACAGCTCCCTCTTCATGACTCAACTAACTGAAGTTCACTTGTGGACTGCAGGTGTCTGATAAATGAACTCTTTCTGGCAGCTTTCCTTGAGTTTCAGGAATAGAGTCTGTGAACCAGAGCTGAAGACATTCAGTGTTCTTTAGAAACTCTTACTCCATGCACTCGCTAAGGCAAATGTACATTCTTTAATAATGGTTGCCTCACTTAAGCCATGATCATGGACAGAAAGACTATATCCTTATCAGGAAAACATGTAAACATTATGATTTGTTTTAAACACAGACAGATCTTTATTACGTCTACATTGAGTGAAACAGTAGATACTTAGGAGCTTGGTGATATTTATAGGGGAAAAAAAGTGAGGGAGAAGGACCTAGGAAAAAAAATATCTACAAATGCATTAATAAAATCTTCGGGACATTTTTATAAAGGCTTGAAAATTAAGTGGATTGAATTTACTGAATAGAATTTTCCAGAATGCTTCTAGGATGAAGGGCCAGATTATACAAGAAAATATTTAAACCGTCTTTCTTGAGATTCCTAGACTTCAGGCTACTTTTACAGCTGGTTGATAGAAAGTTTTGGGCAGCTCTGAAGTGTCCTTTGAAGCCTTAACTCCTAATTTAACCATTTAAGCTAGAGACTTAAATACAAACTGTGCTCACGCTCATCTTTAAGGACTATTAGTTAGCACTAACCTGTAACTATATTTGGGAGGCTGCACTGTCCCAAGGAAAGCAATGGGAATTATGTCTCCAAAGACAGCAATCTCTCACAAAGTTGTTGGTCACAAAATGAGATTGATATCATTTGGTCACCTTTTGCTAAGGCTAATCATGCACTCTATGCTGGGCAAACAGAAATGCTCAGCAGTTGGCTGCCTAAACATCATCTGGTGTTAAGCACCTTATTCTACTCCTTTGTGAATTGTAATCCTTACCTTTACCACTTTTATCCGTATAACGGGGATAATATTTCCCTAACTCCCAGCAGTTCTGTAGAGGGAGATATATTAACTTCTGTTATCTCTCGGAGCTGTATGAAGATGAAACACTCTCAAAATACTAAGTATGAAACTGCTACGTAAGTGAACACTCCAGTCCACAGCTGATGATTTATTTCAAAGCATTCAGTTATGAAGCTGGGTACTGATTGCATTTTTAATAAGGCTGGCAGAAAGTTTTCCATCAATGGTGGAAACACAGTGTTCCATTGAACTGAATAATTTTGGGGACTGTCTGCTTTACTGAGCAAGTTTTGATTTTGTCCCCAAACTTAAAACATTAAAACTTAAAATATTAGAACTTTTAAGGTTCTTATGACAGATTTATTCCTTTGTCACAGGGAAAACCAAACATTTTCATCATCTTATGATTATGTTCTATATTTTTGCACAAAGTAATGCCACTTAATATGGTACTATTACCTTGCATTTCTGAAAACTTCAGATGACTTTTTGAACACTGAAAAGCAGTCTCTATGCATTGAAATTGCTATTACAGCTATTAGAGGAAATTTGTTTTTATTCTGTGTTCTGCAGTTAAATTCATATTTATTTTGGAGCAGTTAGTTATGGACCAAGTTACCAATTAGTTTTTTAAAAGATAAAAATAGTTGAAACTTTGTCATCACTATTCTTCCAATGAATGGAATTTTGTGCAGAATGGAGGCAATGCATAAATTTAAAAAAAAAAAATTAAATAATTTTCATATGGAACACTTAAAATAGCCATCTAACCTTATCTTGAAGGAGTAAAAGCATTATAAAATAACATTCCACTCTGCCTACAGCTCATGATGTCAGTGGTGGGGAGCAGGGAACTGAGAGCATGACTAGTAATTTAAGTAGAAGAATTGAATCTATTGAAAATAATGAGAGCTGTGATGGCCTTATGGCTTTTGGAAAGCTCTTGCCTCCATGCAGTATCAGTTATCAAGCCAATACCCCTCACAATTTTTAATGAAAGGCTGAATCAAATAAATTCTTTCTGTTCAGTTTCTTATTTCTTTATCATGTATATTTTAAAAGCATGGAATGAAATTCTGAAGGCTTTGATATGTAGAGTATGCCAAACATTTGAAACACATTTATTAATTTTATGAGTCATAATAATCTATAATGATACCGGAAATCTAAAATTTTCAATACAAGTGTGGAGCCAAAGAAGTTTCTACTTGTGACAGCATCCTTTAAGAGCCAGATTTGGTAATAATTGAGTTTCTGTGCTTTTCTTTTAGTTTTGCTACCTGATGATACCTGAGAGCAGTAGACTTTATTTCAGAATCCCATTAGGTACCATTATAAGATCTGATTTCGTAGGTTGTGGTTTGGTGTTTTTTTTTTTAAATCTAATTGTCAGTCAATGCGTTACAGTAAGCCTAGCTTTCTTTTGACTCTCATGGCTATACACTGTGGGGAAAAAACAAAAGAACTATGCTTCATCATCCTGTCAAGGAGGTTTCTTAACAAATTACCTTTACCTCAAAAGAAAACACAAAGAGACTTTTTGTAGCTTTAACAATTCTCATAGTTCATATCTTCTTTTCTTGGCTATTCAAGGGAACAAAAATACAATCTTCTAGACCTCAGAGATAATGAAATCGATATCTTTAAAGTCTTATGAAATCTAGATACCTAATAACAGTGTGATTCTTTCTTTAATCATTATTTAAACTCTTTATGTTTTTTTCTATAATACTGTGTTTTCAAAACACATTGTTTCTTTGTAGACCCTTTAGTTCCAAAGAGTAAATAATAGTAAATTCTAATACAAAACAATAAACCCTTTCTTTCTTTCTTTGTATGCTTGTTCATGAAAGACTTGATATTCATAGGTTTATGTCTTAGTCTGGGTGAAATTCACTCCTTTGCAGAACAGCACCATAAGGCATTGCTCAGATTTTACTTAGTCTTTCTTTTTAAAATGTCATGTAACGGAAAGGCCTAGCTTTCAACAAAGGAATGATTTGGTATAATATCCACTGAAGTCCTTAGGACATTGCTGAAATCAGAGGGCTGGGTTGGTTTCTTGGAGTCCAAAGGGTGCTGGGACCGGGGAGCACCAGTCCATTCCTCCCCAGTCCCCTGCTGTTTCAGCAGCCTTGTTCCTTGCAGGCATTGACTAACCTGTTCATCCAAAACAAGTGTGGGTTCAGGGAGCCACTTTGAAATTTCCTTAACTGCAAAGAGCCTGTGAGCTCCCCCCCAGCTTGTGTCCCATCTTTTTCATCCCTGCATGGCGGTTTTTGCTGTGCCTGTCTGGGATATAGGGACTTCACTTTTTGGTTTACTTCTTTTTGGAAGTTCAGTGTTTTCAGCAGATGTCTTACATTTCAGATTTATATTGGGGTCCTATAAATCAGCTGAAGAATGAATGTGTGGTCCTTCCATACTATAAATTAAATTAAGCTGCAATTTGTCTGGGATGTTTTACTCATAACAGGTGGATGTACTTAAGAGAGAATTGAAAAATTTCAAAATACGTAAGAAAAACAAACTCCGACAACTTCTGCTGTGTTTCTAGCGCATACTAAAAGCATACCATTCAATACTGTTTATTTTTTTCCATGTAAGAATAATGTAATTTACTACAGGGATCCAAACACACACTCGTTCAAATGAAGTTAAGAGTTCTACCTTTTTTAGCATATTGCCAAACAAATTGCACGGAGTACACAGACTTAAAATACACATGCATAATTTCTTCTGAAATTATCCTCTGAGTTACTATTATAAGCAGACATGCATCATATATACAGACAAAATTGTTTGTCAGCTGCCTGGGTCTGAGTCAGTCATAGTGTAGCAATGTACTTTTTGCCATTGCTTTACTGCACTGTTTAAATGTCTCTGAGCCTGCTTTGAACAATGAAGAGTTTGCAGGGAAAAGCCTGAAGACAAGAGCTTGAGATGTCACTTTTCAAAGGCACCCTTAGCTGCTTTGTAGACACAATCCATCTGCAGAAAGAAGTTGTTGCTAAACTTTAAGCATGGAAAGATCAGTAGATAAACCCATTGTTAATTTTAAAAGCAATTTCAAATGCCTTTACAGTTAAGCCATTTAATTTCCATTGGTTTGAGTTTAATCATTTTCATTAATGTAAGCTAATTTCCAAGCTAATCTAATAAAGTAGCATGAAACATGAGGAGCGATGCACTGAAATGAAGGAAGTTCAGTTGCTTGGAGCTCATTAAGGTTCTTGAAGTTTAGAAGACTAATTACTGACTGAAAATGATTTTGTTTACCTCTACCTTTTGAGAGTTCCTGTTTTATCCCACAGTTTAAGACTCAAGGGCCAAATCATCAGTAGGTATAATTTGGTAGAGCTCCAATAAAGTCAACAGGCCAATTTATATCAGTTGAGAATTTATCTCTTTTTTTGTTTTTGTTTTCCCCCAATTAAAAAAAAAAAAAAGATGGAAACTGATAAAAGCTTCCCTTTGAAAGAAACATTTTAGCACAAACATCAGCAAGCCATGGTGCCTCATCTTGTGCCTACTAGAATCTGTGGAGCGCTTTTCATTTATTTCAATGGGAAAATCTTTAGATTCTAAAATTCATACTATAAGAACAGGAGACTTGACTAATCATTTGTTCTGATTTCCTATAAAGCTGAGGCTACAAGAATTCTCTTAATTGGTATCTGAAATAGAACCTGAATTTTGTAAAGTAATCTACCAGTCCTAAGTTGCAAATTGTTAAGAGAGAAACTACATCACAGTCATCAGTAAGCTAATTACTCTTGCTAATGAAGTTGCATAAAAACATCTAAAATTTTCACTTCAACTTTCAGTTGTTTTACCAACTAGACTGAGCAGTTCATTTTTTACCAGATTTCTTTTCTCCACATGGATCCTTCAGGTTATCATAAAATTAATCTTGTTTTTCTATCATACTCTTCTGATCAACATTAATTATAGTCTCAGTCTAGTTCTAGTGTTTACTCACTTAGAGATGGCTGTGGTTATATGGTCAGGAGATCAGACAATAAGCTCATATTCAGCCAGTTACTGAGCATGATTCCAAAGCATTTCCAAAATTGTCACTCTCCTGAATGCTGCATTTTCACATGTTCAAATACACATTGTTTGCTCATGCCCAGCTTAGTGAGTGATCCAGGTCATTCTGCACCAGAGACACTTTCCCCTCCTTATTTGCAATGATTTTTTTTTTGTTGTTGTTGTTTTTATGTCTCCTTAAATAGCACAGGACCAAGAACTGTTCCAAAATACTGCATGTGTTATGAGATCTAGACATTAAAACATAAATGTGACAGCTGTGTGTTTGTAAAGTATTGTAAATACTATAATCTTAAAATATATTCAAACATCCCATACCGTATTACTTGAGATATTATAGAAATCATCCCAAGCTCAACAGAATCAAAAGGAAACATATGATTAGCATTAATGTAACAGTAAGTGTTTCTGATTATCTTAGTTAATAACGCAGGAAATACTGAAATGTTTCAACCTTCAGCAATACAAAAGCAAATGCCCTTTTCTCACGTGTGCTCCCTTTCTCCCAAGCATCCCTCAGCAACATCCTGTATGAGTTTCACCCACTTTTTCAGTGGGTGGAAGAAATGGATGAAGCCTGTGCCTTAGGGATAGCTCTAAACCCGATCCTGACACAGTTTCAGTTTGCTGGTTTGACCTTGCTCAGCTACTGAGGGCCTTAGGGACTGCACTGAGATGGAGACTGCCTCAGTACCCCTGGCTCTGTCTATCTGTCTAGATCACTGCACATATCTAGCAGAATGACTTTGCCCTTAAACAGCCACAAATACTGCTGCGTAGGCAAGCTAAGAGCCTCCTCCTGTGCAGGAATGCTACCGAGCCGAACACTGGTCTTGCAGCGCGCTTGGGCAAAGAGCGGTGGGCAATCTTATCCCACGTCACAGTTCAACAAGGCATATACAGAAGTTAATTAAGCCTTACCATCTGTGGGAGAGGGAGATTAGAAGCTCTTTGTGATTCCGCTTTTCCATCATTACAGAATCTGCAGGACTGAACACATGGTATTCGTAATTCCAGTTCATGAATAGGATGTGGAATTGGGAACCTAAAACTGAGAGCAAGATGAGTGAGATTTTAGGCAAACTGAGACTACTGAATTTTAAAATAATGAGCTAATCAGGACTAAAATAGGATCAGGTTAGGATTATTTGAATAGTGGATAAAGTGAAGTGAATAAAATATATATCATGACGTATTTCTTGTATCATCATTAAGAAAGGCAGCTGATTTTCTGCTGCTGTCACCCAGACATAAAAAAATGTTGACTTTTGTCACCTTCTTTCTTTAAGTGAAGGGTATTATGTGGCCACAGTAAAATCCTACACATGTAGAGATTTCTGCGAAAAAGTGTTTCATGAGCAATGCAACAGCTGTGTCTGCAATTAAAGATTTGCCCTCATGCCTGTACTTGAGCTGCAAACAGGATAATGCTGTTTCTCTTTGTCAGAATATGGAAAGAAAATACAAAATTAGTTGTCGTGGAGCTAAGTCATTTGGTATTGTTCTAACTTCAAAGAAGGCCCAAAGAAGTGGCAGTTTGGAAATGCTATTGTGTATGTAATAGGCTGCCACAGGGTTGTGTGGCACTCCCTTGTTTGTGAAGGCTGCCTCCATACAAGTGCTATTATCATGAAGAAAGGTTAATCCAGCATTGTGGACTAGGAGTTTAGACACACACAAGCAAAGGAAAAGTCTACTACTAAATTCAGTGGGCTGGGAAATCATTCCCATTATAGTTCCCATGTTATAAATGGAGTCTAGAAACATTCATTCAACTTTTAAATTGCAAAGCAGGATTACAAACTGAGTTAAAATGATTTGCCAGAAAAAACTTTTATAAAAATTCAAGTCACTGAATATGAATAATTGCAGATGCAGACATCCACACTAGAAAACTACTTCCGTATTGCAGGGGTATGAGAAAATTGCTATTTTTGTAAGAGAATGGCAATTATTAAATCACTAGGAACTGTTTAAATGTATTGGATTGTGGATGTGACCATTAGCAGCATGAACAGGTAATAGATATTTTCTTTCTTCTTCTAAAAATCTAATTGCTCTCTGCTATATCAACAGGAAATCCAGTATGCTAAGTAATTCTCTGAGGTCACTTACTGTGTTTTCAATAATTTTCTTGGTGGAATTATCCTATGAATACTTTGTAATTCAGCTTGGAAATGGTTTTCTATTTCATGAGTATTTGCACAGGTTGAAAAAAGTTTAAAAAACGTGAAAATTCCAGAATGCTCATGAATTTCTATCTGAAAACAAAAATTTACTTTTTGAAAGTACTTTCAAGGAAAAAAATCCCTCAATTCCTGGAAATGGTAAAGCAGGGCTTTTATCAAGATCTTTCAGCTAAGCTTTTCCTAATGTAGATATTGGACTTGACCACTGACATTTTTATTTCAATAAAGCACCTTAAAATAAAATTCTACTGAAATGCCTTTTAAACATTGCAGTAAAATGATTGAAAAATTGTGAATGTTTGAACTGTTAATGACTGCATGAGGAGAGCCAAAGCACTGAGGTCACAGACACTTTGGCATAAGGCTCAATTTATAGAAGACAAGAAGTGAGATTTGCCAAATTGAAGCATGCAAGCATCATGTTCTGCTTGTGCAGGATGGATGTCAGGATCCAGGCCATTAATTGTGCTCAATTTCTATCCCAATATTTACATGTGAACAAACTCTTGGAGTTAGGCACACAGACTAAATTGTTTGCATAAATAAAAAACGTTGCTGCAAAAAAAAGTTCCCATAATAGCATATGCTGGATCATCTCCTTGAAAATGGAAAGTCTCCTTTTTCACAGCAGGCACAAAGACTGTTTTATCCCTCTGATAATTTGAGGGCATATGATTGTATTTTACCAGTTAGGAATGATGTAATCCTAGTATAAATAAACAAACCCAGAATCAGGTTTGCTTAGATATACCTAAAAGCTATATTTGGTCCACTGTGCCTTTGCTGGAAATGGTAAATTAAGTGCTATCCTTTCAGGATAGCTCAGAAAATCTCCGCATGGGTCTGTAGTCTGTCTATAGCCCTTCTGCCAGCTGGTTAATGGCAGCAAAAGGGCTGGTTTCAGTATGTCTCGGTTCTCTCCTGAAACATAGCTTAACCAGCTAGAAGCATGGGGAAACTAGACATACTGTCTCCCAGTACCCTTTACAGTCACAAGTTTGACACTCTCAAGTACACTGAGGCTATGTGCAAACCAAAAAACCCCCAAAGCTTTATTAGAGGAGTGGGAACGGTCATAAACATAGGAAACAAAGCAACTGGATGCAGCTATTGCTTTTACATGCAAATATACTTTTACATGTTACAAGAAGAATATCTTCCCTCACATTTCAGTATTATTTTTCAGCAGCAGGTTTTTCCATCGCTCACAAAAGGTTCTGTAGATAGGGATAAGACAGTATGGTGGCTTGGATCTCTAAGAAGCAAGAGAAGTTAATAAGTGTTTCTTACCAGATCTGTTACCAGCGGCAAGGAAATAGCTTGTATGAATCCTTTAAGACAGCATTACCATCCATACCTGTTCTTTGTTTCTACCCTGCCTATAATGGTAGGGCTATTTCGTGAGCATGTACACCCTGAATAGCTTATCACACTTTCCCCAGCAGTACTGATGCCTCTCTTAGTTAAACAGGGTCAGAGCACTCCTCCATAGAGTTTAACGACTAGCACTTTGCCCAGCACATTTCTGGCCCCTTGCTACTAGCCATTTCCCAGACGTGCGCAGGCTCAGTTTGGGTTATAGGAGGGGACAGCATGTGTCATGCAAACAGGTTGCTCACCCTCCTCTCTCTCCAGAGGGGAAGGCTCAGTACTGGTCATCTTTTAAAGAATTAGGCAACTTTTCTCATCTATGGTTCTGATGTGGTTTAGGGATTTGCATGTGTAGGTTAAAAAATCAGCATAGGAACAATCTAACAGAGCTGCATAGATGTTCCTAGTGTGGTTTGGGCTTTAGGGTGACTGCAATGTTTGAGCAGAGTCCTTGCTATGTGGAGAAGAGCCAACTGTCCAAAGATTGTCCCCTTTTCTGATCTCTCAGTGTCCACATATTTTAATGAAAAGAGTGACCTCTCAAATATCGATAGAAAACATAAAGGTACGTGGTCAATGCAAACTAAATCCTCCATAACATTCCCCTTTAGCTCCTGGCCACAGAGCTCACATGCATGTATACTCTTGGATTCAAATTGTGGTAGAACATTTAGAGGTTTCAACTCTGGATAAATAAATAATTGTTCAAGAGTAAGTCTCTGCCTGCTCCTCTATGCTCTTTGCAAACCCAGGAATTTATGAGCGGATTAATTTAGCAGCACTGAAAGCATTACTTGATCAGCTTCACTGTCATCAGCAGATGTCACTGCAGCCATTAGTAACTAATGAATTGTTTAAGAAGATATAATGGCTAATTTGTCTGGTCAAAAAGGCATAAACACAACCTTTGAAAACTGCATTCTGTTAAGTCAAGAGAAAAAATTGAGTTCATTGTCCTTTAATTTTCAAATGGGATGAGTTCCAAGTCAGTTACAGATCTGAGACAAATTACCTGGTGAATTTGTGGCATCTTCTGAGATGCTGATGAGAAAAGAGTTGTGAAATAGTTAGGGTGCCAATGAATCAGGTAAAGAAACCAGAAAAGAGATTTATATAATCTTAATATGAGTAAGTTGGCTCCCAAAGGACCATTAAATAAGATATGTTTGTCTTCCTGCTCTGTTCCCAGTGGTTTTTAATAATGAGCACTTGTATCTAAAGACTTCTGTCCTTTTCTGTATGCTTTTGAGTAGCCAGAAAATGTTTCATGACTGAGATTGTTACTGCGGGTCCTCATTAAGGACAAAGTTCCTACCTTGTTGTCACAAAAAATAGACAATAAACATAAATATAAGACCTTTTCTTTACCTAGAATGAAACTAGGATCCATTTCCTTCTGATATAATGAATTGGTCCTAATATTTAACCTAACCTGAACTGAAGACCCATATTCCGATTTATCCACATTCATTGTGGCCCAAAAAAATCAATCATGGAGTTCTATAATTTAATTCAAAAAAGTAATATACTTGTGGAGGCATCCAATCTAAATATCAATTGACTTGGAGTCAATTCCTTGTTCATATGTCCAGTATAAATCATGGGATGCTGGAACAGGAGAAAAAGTGTGTGAAGCAAGGGGAGAGTTAGAGAAAACTTGAAGTCAGTCTGCCTCACTGTCTGGATCACTGTTTGAGCTGCAAGTGGTGCATTTAGGCCTTGTACAATTTTTTTCCTTTTAGTTCTGCTGTGGTTCAATTTTGAGCCCTGAATCTTACCAACACTGTGTTTCTACTGCGTTAGCAGGACAAAGTGCAACATCTTCAAATTTTAACAATATTACTGGTCACTGTTTGCAATCTGCAAAAAAAACCCAACCAAAAACCCCACCAGGATTTACATTTCTACCAGTTTTAACATCATTGACAAGTAACCATGACAGGACATTCAATTTTTCCTTTTCTAGGTAAAACAGTAATTAAGCGCCTGTGTTCTAAAGTGGGAGGAACAACTACCATTTTGGTGTGTGAGCTACTAACAGAAGGAGAGGGTGTGCTAAATGTGTTCAACAGTTTTAATAAAAATGTTCTCATATTAAAGATTCTTCAGGCATGAAACTGAAGCAATTAGTTCTTATTTTTCTCTTAAGTCAGTGAGACTGTACTGTCAAAAAATAACAGTGCAAAAAAAAATTATCTGGCATGCAGCAGTAAAAAAAGGCAAGGATCTAAGGGTCAGCTCATCAGATGGCATAAATCAGCCATGTGCTACTAAAATCAATGGAGCTAGGCAAGTTTACAGCAGTGGACAATGTCATTTCTTGGTAGCATGTGTGTGTGCACGCCAGGAAAGCACAACTCAGAGGCACAGAAACAGCTACAGAAGGAGGAATATTAGTTGAGAAAAATGTGGATTGATGCATATAAAGGAAGTAAGAAAGATGCTTTCCTTTGTTAAATACTGGTCTCTACATTTAAGGCTTATCAAGGCACTGAAATACCTGTACACAATTTATTGTTTTGGTTTTTTTCACTGTTATGTTGTCAGAAAAGCCAAGAAATGGGATTGCTAAGCATACCTCATCATAAATAATTAAATACATCGAGTGGTTTAGATGTCAAATTTACTTCAGGTAGCCATCACAGATTATTATGTGGATTTCCAAAAATTAAATGAAAAGAGAAATGAAGGTCAAGCTCAGTTTTTGTGAAGACTTGCGCAGCATCCTTGTTAGGTTGTATTAAATATTCCAGGAAAATTACTGTTCTTGTTCTACATGAAAATGTAATACATGAACATGTAATACAACATGCTGATTGAAACACAATGGTGACAGATCCTGGAGTTGCGTCACTTAGCTATAGATGATATATTGGTTCTGCATTACTCATGATGGGAGAAAACCCCATACTTTAGGCAGAACCTTGCAACATTTTTATTTCAGCAAGGAAATTACAAGAACAAAGTACGTAGCTTTTGCACATCATGTAACATGAACTGTGAACAAAGGGGCACCACCTGGAATGGAATTTCCCTGTGGCAGCATGCAAAACTCCAAAGTTAAGGAGATGGCAACAGAGACAGATGTCAAGTCTTAAAATACAGAAATGAGGAAAAGACACTGAAAAAAAATCTTTCTAAAAAATGAAGAAATTCTATTGCAGGAAGATTCCCTCCCCATAGGGGACTGCTAGACTGCTTTGGAAAGTTGTGATGAATTATGTGCCACTGTAGTTTGGATTGTTTCTTAAATCACATTTTAAAAATACTTCACTATTGAGCAATATTGTTTATAAACTAAGACCACAATTTATATTAAGAGACAACTGCTTTTTAGGGTATGAAATTTAAAAAAAAGAAGACTTCAGAGAAAGAATTTACAATTTCAAGAAAGGTTATCTTCCTTTGACAGACAAAAGTCTCATTTAGATTTACTTACAATAAACTTACTTTGGGTTATGTACTGCTTAGCTATTGAGAGTGGATTATATGGGAGACAAGAAAGTCTATTAGGTCTTTTTGCCCTCTTGCACTTCCATTACCTATACAAGCAGTAGAAACCCTGCAAGGATTTTAGGCATTTTTTTATGTGAATAGAGAGGAAATTACTTTTCAATTTCTTATGTCCTACTGAAAATCTGTAGTCCCTGGATATAAGAAAACACTTTTGAAACTGAGCTATGTGCTCCTTAATCTCTTAGACTTTTTATTTATATACTCTCGTATCATGCCTTTAAAATATTTTTCAGTGTTGCATTCAAACACATTATCAGGAAACTAATTAATTTAACAAATGCCCTAGAATCACAAAAAAAAAAAAAAAAAAAAAAAAAAAGACTGGAAGGGATCTCAGTAAGTCTCCTTTCACTCTCCCAGGAAATATCAGCTATAAATATGTCAATATTGATGGGTTGATTAATCTTTTTTAGTCTTTCCTTAAAAATTTATAATACTGGAAACTGTATGGCATCTCCAACTACTCCAATCAATGTGTCTTACCGTTCTAAGGAAAAAGGACATATATATTTGTATTACTAAGAGCAGATGAATCTTTACACTGTACTACAATGGAATGTGGCAGCTATATAATGTTTGCTAAGATTTTCATATTGATCTCTATAGGTCTATTTAATACAACTAATATGCTAATGCTAATCTAATAAGAAAATATTAGGATAATTACGATTATGTCAGCTGCATTAACCTCTAACAAGTGGACATCACTTCAGTCCACTGTGGGTTCAGTCAGATGCAAAATCGCAGCGATAGCAGGTGGGTATTGGCACTAATCTGGTGGTCTAGTAACAAATTTCCTCAAATGCCACCAGTCAGTCTGTAGGATGAGCTGTGAAACAGAGGAACTGTTGCAGAGGCAAAGCAAAGGCATATATGGGCAAACTCAGCTGGCACGGCAGGCAGCGTCGTGCAAATCTTCTGGTGTAACCACTTTTATTTGCTGAATACATTAATTTCCATTTGTATTGGGTCTGCGTGGCAATGTTTTGGTAGCGGGGGGTTTACAGGGGTGGCTTCTGTGAGAAGCTGCTGGAAGCTTCCCCTGTGTCCGACAGAGCCCATACCAGCCGGCTCTGAGACCGACCCACCGCCGGCCAAGGCCGAGCCCATCAGCGATAGTGGTAACGCCTCTGTGATAACATTTTTAAGAAGGAAATAAAGTTGCAGGGCACACAGAAACGGCAGCCGGAGAGAGGAGTGAGAACATGTAAGAGAAACAGCCCTGCAGACCCCCAGGTCAGTGCAGAAGGAGGGGGAGGAGATGCTCCAGGCACTGGAGCAGAGATTCCCCTGCAGCCCGTGGGGAAGACCACGGTGAGGCAGGCTGTCCCCCTGCAGCCCAGGGAGGTCCACGGTGGAGCAGATCTCCACTTGCAGCCTGGGGAGGACCCCATGCCAGAGCAGGCGAGTTCCCGAAGGAGGCTGTGACCTTGTGGGAACCCCACGCTGGAGCAGGCTCCTGGCAGGACCTGCAGGTCTGTGGGGGACCCATGCTGGAGCAGTCTGTGCCTGAAGGACTGCACCCTGTGGAAGGGACCCACGCTGGAGCAGTTTGTGAAGAACTGCAGCCCATGGGAAGGACTCACATTGGAGAAGTTCGTGGAGGACCGTCTCCTGTGGGAGGGACCCCACGCTGGAGCAGGGGAAGAGTGTGATGAGTCCTGCCCCTGAGGAGGATGAAGCAGCAGAAATAACGTGTGATGAACTGACCGTAAACCCCATCCCTGTCCCCCTGTGCCACTGGGGGATGTGGGTAGAGAATCTGGGAGTGAAGTTGCACCCAGGAAGAAGGGAGGGGTGGGGGGAAGGTGGTTTGAGATTTGGTTTTATTTCTCATTACCCTACTCTGGTTGATTGGTAATAAATTGAGTTAATTTTCCCCAGGTTGAGTCTGTTTTTTCCGTGACGGTAATTGGTGAGTGATCTCTCCCTGTTCTTATCTCGACCCACAAGTGCTTTCTTATATTTTCTCTCCCCTGTCCAGCTGAGGGGGGGAGTGATAGAACGGCTTTGGTGGGCACCTGGCGTCCAGCCAGGGTCAACCCACCACACCATTGTAAAGAATATTGTCGGGCTGTCCTTTTTTCTCCATCATATAGGAGCAAATATTCAGAGAGCCAGAGAGACACAATGCTCATTTTCAGGAATTACTGTTCACACTTACTGATCAATGTATTCAATCTGCATGATTTTAAAAGGATCAGGATAATATTACTCTGCCTTCTTTTTTTTTTTTCCTATGGACAGCACCAACAATATGACTGCATCATTAAGAGATCTCTGTACTGTTTGTAATATTTGTCATGCAAAACAAGTTTTAGCGCTCAGCATTATTCTCACAGGACTCACTCTCTTTGGCAGTAGAAATAGTTATTTAAAAATTCTTTGTTTGAGTAAAAGTGCTTCTTTAGAACTTCACCAAGTATATTTTAGAGAAAAAAAAAAAAAGGAAAAAGACTTGTTTCACATATTTGGCTTACCAATGGTCACAGCTGTGCTAATATACCAGAATATTAATCTGTATTTTTACACTCAGAAAGGGTTTTGGAAGAGAAAGTTGCTTCTGAAAAGGGCATATACAACAAATATTAGCTGTAAATAAATAAAAAGTGGAGGAGCCTTCTAGGAAATATTTGTGTATGTAAATGCAGCCACTCACGTAGAATAGGAAACCAGGCATGTTGTATTTATCCAGAGCACTCTCTTATGCCATGCTAACCATGTTCTTATTGAAAGATTTCATGTGTTTCTTTCTCTGTGCTCTAATACTGGAGCATATAGGCCACAGAAAATGTATTTGAATTTGTCAATTCCAGCAGATTTTTATTAAATTTGGAAGTTTCAGAAAGCTGTTGGCAGGTTGGTTGCTTGTTGTATTCACAGCTTTGTATAACAGAGGGCCCTTTCTCAGGTTCGTTTGGGAGAGTGCTCTCTTAAATGCACAAACTGAAATCCAATATATAAACCCTTGTCATTTTATTTTTTAACTGATATTTGCAAGTCCTATGCTCACCTGCCACCCCAGAGAAGTTGTTTTTGTTAAAAAACAGCACAAGGAGAAGTGACAGTACTTCTAAAAAGTTAAGTACATAATGTCTGTAAAATAATTCCAGACATTTTCAGAATTAGATTGTAGAGACTTGTAACAAATCTTACGCTGTTTTAGATATTGGTTAATCAAATCGTTAGATAAACTAATTACTTTATCTCATATATTTTTTTTTAGTTACAAATTACCTTTTTCAGAAAAGTAAATTTCCTGACTTTTGGGGAATAACATTTACATAGAAGACTTGAACTTGTTTTCTAAAAATTATTTTAAATTATTTAATTTTAAAGTTATTCACATTGTGTTGGATTCTTTTTTTTCCAGAGAAAAAGCAATGCAATTCTTCCTATGTTTGAAAGGATTATTTAATTAACTATTTATTCAGTTTCAGCACCATGCAATACTATGCATCTAAGAAAAAAAGATCAGATTCTGATTTGGATCACAGATTCCAGTGAAACCCAATCTATTAACAACACATTGTGATGACATTTATGCTGTAAGATTATTATATAATGACTTGAGTCCAATGAAATTAATTTGCAAATGTAAGTACAGAGTTTGGCAGCCTAGAATATGGCTGTTTCAGACAGTATGGCATTTTGATGTGACATATTCCTTGTGGATAATCTGATGGGAAGAACAAGGCCGTTTTAGAGAAACTTGATAGAAGTTAGATTGAATTCATTTCATTATACCTAAGAATGAATTGATATAACTCAAACTGTAATTTGCCTTTTTTCAACTCATCACATGAAACCTTCTTTACCAGGGTCATTTCTAATTGTAGGACCTGTGCTTGTAGAAGAAAATAAATGCTTTGGAACACAGCTGGGATTTTATTAATATCTGGAGTGTGATGAAATGGGTGGAAAACAGGGGGAATAACGGCTCTATCACCACCTCTTCCAACGAAGCTTGTACGACAAGCTCATTATGTGAGACAGGGAAAATTATACTGGTCTAAACACAGGTTCTTTGCTAAACCTTTTAACAGACAAGGCAACAAACCCTCTCTGAACTGCCGAAGAAGTGCCAAGATATGACCCTTCTAATTCTTTAATTGATGGGAAGACTGATCAATGTAAAAGAGGGAGTAGCATGGGTAAGTGGTCATAAGAGATTGTTTAACACTAGCAGAAATATCGGATTAAATGAGATCATTATTAAAGGTTCTTATTTACAAATATTTTTCTAGTTCTTAATAAGTTTAGTTCTTCCTTCCTGTTGTTTTCTTGTATATGATCATATTTGATTAGACATTGCTTTATTTTATTTGGTAGTTGTGTGGACATCCTTTTGACATTTCATTTTATTTACTGAAGTGTACAAGCCCAGTATAACATGTTGAAAATGATACTTCATCAACTGTATATCATACTTTATCTGTAGCACTCCTATGATAAAGCTGAATTGGTCTATCTATCTATTATAAGTCCTGATTTGGGAGGTTTAAATATTTCAGCTTTTTCTCTCTAGGCATAGTCAGCACATATTTTATTTTACCATGTCTCCAACTACCTAATTCTCCAGCCAAGGTACTATAGCTCAATAGCAACAAGCTATCAACCCACCCTTGTCATTTCAATTTTTCACACATTTTCTTAGTCTGTATGTTCTATATCTCAGTGAATTCTTATCTCCCTGGTCCACTGCCATAGGTTTGTGGTATATAACAAAGCTTCATCTCTGAAATGTCAAAAATAATGAAAAAAGGAAAATCACAAAAGAGAAATTGGCCACAGCCACTTCTGTGGATCCAAGGCTCTTAGACTTCTGTTCATCAGCAAACCTGCAGTTAGGTGGCTTTTCTGTCACCTGACTGCAGCTCTGCTGTCACTTGCCAGTGGGGTACTGCCCAGCAATGAACACTTCTGGAAGAATCTTTCTGTGTCGGTATTCACTATCAGCTAGAGAAAAGACTGCACATCAACAAGGCATCACTCTTCTTTTTCAGCTATCACACAGACTTTTCAAGAGCACAGACAAAGTTACAGGAGAAAGTGACATAAGAACATGTAGTAGTTATAAAAAAGGAGCTGTGGGTGGGACTAGGAGATTTATATGGAGTCTCAAAATTTCTCAGGAAGATCATTGTAGATGTAATCCTCACTTTCGTTAATACATTTCATCAAAATTTCAATCATCAGTTCCTTTTAAAAGGTGATATTTTCCTTCCACTTGGATACGTGATTCTTCCCCTGGGATGAACTGATGACTAGCCATTTCACCAGTAATAAACAGAAAATCTTCAGTATCTCTTGACATTAAAACAAATCAGTGTTAATGGAAAAAAATGCGAGAAGGGAGAACAATGGATGATGTTGTTCTCATTTAACATATGGGTTGAAACTGAAAAGCTGCAGAAAGAGAGGAAGGACTAAAACATATTGCCCACCCTAAAGGCTGAAAACAGTGAAGAAATAGGCCCATTCCAGCAAAAGGAGGGAGTGTAATCATTCTCTTAAAAATCAGCATTTATCTGCACAGTGATGTGAGATGCTTGACCATTATCTGATCAGAACTGCAAGGCAGTTATCAGTGTGGCAAAAGATCTAATTCTGAGAATTCTTCTGGGAAAAAAAAAAAGAAAAAAAAGAAATTGTCTAGAATAAAAAAATGCTACTAAAAGGTATCTCTACTCCCCCATGGATATGCATCTGTACAGTTCTTTCCATGCAGTTATAAACATTAAATATACTTTGGGAAAAAAACCCACATAACATTTTCGTTAGAGTTATGGATGATGCAATGAAAACACATTAAATTCACTGTAACATCCTTACAGCTTTGTGGATATGACGCTGGCTGCTCTGTGCTTTTCCCACTCCTATGCCACATGTCATCAGGATCAATTAATGATTTTTAAATGGACCACACACACGTACGCACATGTAACCTGAATTTCCAGCTACTGTGCCGTGTGGATTGTGGCTTACTCCCAAATCTCTGACCCATGATTTTGCTATTTCAGTGAACGCTGCCAGAATTATTGAAAGGACAGTATGAAGTGTATGTCCTCAGTCCACAAAGATGTATGCCAAAATTGAGCAATTAAATGGCATTTCTTTCATCCTTTGAAGTGTAACAGAAGCCAATAAAAATTGAAAAATTTAGTCAGTAAATGCAGCACCAGAAGTAGCAATTTTACTGAATCAGAGGAAAAAAAAAAGGATTGGCAGAGGTATGGAATAAAAAATCTGGACAGTCAACATCTTCGTACTTTGAGTAGGTCAATGCATAAATAATAATCAGAAGGATCAACTGACTATTTTTGGAACAATAAAATGAATGACACTGAATTAAAGTGCCAGCGACTACACGTAAATGACTCTACCTCAGCAGTGCACAACAAAAAGGACTAAAAATGTACCATACACAGTGGGTTGGTAGCCAGCCTTTGAAGCCGAAAGCTCAAAACCATTTAAGCACAGATTACGACAGATTGGTGTACTGTGGTTAGAGTACTAGAGAGATTTACTATCTTTACCAGCCTTATCTAGGATCATCTCCTTCCTGAAGTGGAAACCAATGAAATGCCAGGTAAACACATAGAGGGTTTTTTTTGGTGGGTATTTTTTTCAGTTAAACATTTACCTTGATTTTTTTGTGAGGGTGTCAATAGATTAAGTATGATATTGAAAAGCATGAGTCTGGGTCTTGTGTGCATATATAGGGAAATTTGAAACCTGAGTCATACTCTACTTGAAAATGCTCTTTGGATGCTTCATATATATTCCTTTCATCTTCTCTTCCTGTCTGCTTTAGTCCTCTCTCTCTTGGGTCTCGGCATCTGATTACAAATCCATTCCCCTCCAAAACACCAAATCCTATTTAGAACATATTCAGGACACAGCTCCTGAGTTTGAAGCAATTTGTCATTTTTATGAGGACTTTTGACTGATTTTTATGGGAAGCCTAAGGGACAAATGGCATGCAGCATGCCAGAATGGAGTGATTAGCCTGCCAAACTTGGAATCTCTAGCAAACAGCCATTGCTGTTCTAATTAACTTACTACATTCACCATTTGCATAAATAAATTGCTTAATTGAAGCTTCCTGAATGGCATGACTTTGCACAAATTTTGTGAGACCAAAAATATCCAAGAAGGCATAGCGAATTTTATAGTTTTTATAAACAACTTCTTCCTTTTATAGAATCCTTATTCATAAACTATTTACCAGTGTTAGGTTTATATAAGATTTTTTTTTTATTATTTGTGAATTACTAGTTTTCTAAATAAGATATAAATGACACATCTTTTCAAATTAGATTTAATAATGAACAGGTCAGTGCTTCTTTAAGTACTCAGCCAAGATATGGCAATCATACCTCATTAGTGAGTATCTTTCTAAGACTTCACAAGAATCTCTTAAAGAATTTAATGGACACTATAAAGAGATGCAGCTGAATTTCTGCATTTTTCATGAGAAACAGAAAGACAAGGGAATTGTCTAGCCTACAAAAACAACATTAGAAGTTAAATTTTAGTGGAACAACCATAAATAGAGTACAACATAATTGGGAAAGGAAAATCTCATTTGTGAAAATCACATTACAACCACCCTGCTAAGACTAATACCGTAAAAGAAACTGCAGCATGAAAAAAAAGATAAAAATAGCAAGAGTAGAGTTTTGGAAACATCCTGGGCACACCCTGTCTTTCTCAGTGTTTCTCTTGTTCTGGGAATAGCTTACAAAAGTAACACATCCTGAAGTAATTGCTCACTTACAATTAAGAACAAAGCAGCTGGGGGAAGAATTCTTTGGTCACAGGAGAAATCAAGATGAGTAAATGCAATAAAATAAAATATCCCCATGTCTGAAAATAGGTTTCATAAAAGCTAAAGAAATGTGGAGATTAAGCTCAACTTCCATGCTAGCCATCTGCAAGCAATTTCATACATGTGGGTGACTTCACCATTCCGTACCTAACCTGGCAATATCAGGCCAGAATGACTTCTCTTCCAAAACCCAGATAAACAGATCATAACATTTCAGAGTGATTAATCAAGGCAAAAGCATGACTTAAATTACATTGACTTGAAGTAAATGGTACTAGATATCTCCAAACCCAGTTTATGAAAAATGTAAATCACACCATTTATTTATTCCTCCAGGATAACACTGATGGATGGAAAGAAGGTCAGGAATAAAGTGCGTTGTGTAAACCATTTCCCACTGAACAGAAGTCTGCTGTGTCACTCATCTATTTGATGACAAAGCTGTGCCATGACATTCCCACCTCTTGAGCAAACAGAAAACTTTGAATTATGAGCATTTCTGGAACCTGGTGAAGCAATCTCAGCAACCCAGGAAAGCTTTGTCAGCTACCCTCCATATCAGTAACTCCTGTCTCCACCCTTTGTTGTCCTCTAGAAGCCTTTGCAGTAAGATTTGAATCAAATCCTGACAGAGCTGATGGTAATCTCAAGGCATTCTTCAAGTATGGCAAAGATAACATAAATCTGCTGTGCCAAATTTCACACAAAGCAGCGCTTAGTTTGTGATCAGTACGTGATTGGATACCAGCCCTATGCAAATCCAAAAGAAGGAATAATCAGTATGGGAACTTCACGAGAGTCTATTGCCAGATTCAGGGATGCAGAAATGAGATTGCTGAATGTCTGAACGTAGAATTGGAGTGCCACAAATTGCCAGTCTTCTTTACAAAGAAAAACTTACTTTGTTGCTTGAAAGACCTGAACAATCCCATGCATATTAAAATAATATACAGAAAGAAAAGTGAGAAAATGCAGCACAAATATAAACATATCTTATTGTAAGACACAAGGTGTGACCAGGAACATTTTTCACAGCACCAAAAAATGTATTTCCTTGAAACTTTTATTGGAAAGAGTTTTCAGTTGCAAGATGCTGTCTATTGAAATGGAGAGAAAAACCTTAAGAGTAGGGGCACTGCCGTGGCTTTTAAAGGAATGTCAGATTCAAGTTCCTGGCCTGACACAAACATATATTTGGCCTGTTTTCATTAAAGTTAGCATGTGAGGTTATTCTGACCAGTGATTCCTCCAGTTGCTCATGAAAATTCTCTGAAGGGAAACAGATTTTTTTTTTTTTTAATATAAAAATGGATGGTATGGGAAAGCTGTTTCCCATGCAGAGTTGTGCCACAGCAATGGATTTTCCACCTGCAAGCATAGAAAGATTTTAGTCTAATTAGTTAAGTGTGTAATCTTCTGTGCAGACACAGAACATATTAAAAAATGGCACACATGAATTCAACTGGAGAAGACTCCTTACCACTTGATTAATCAAAAGAAACCATTTCTAGAGTTTAAGCACACCAGATTTTTATTTATAAAGGAAACTCTGCAATTCTGACAGACAATTTAATTGAAAGCCACTTTCAGCAGAAACATTATTAGTTACTTTAAATCATCTTTGGTAGCAATTCAAGCTGATCTAGCGGACTTGGCCCAGAAGTTGTGTGGAAGCTCCTATAGAAGCTATTTATGGTGGAGGAAACTCCAGTTGACGGAGTAATTACTTAAACTTAGCCATCAAGGAGGTGAGCTGTCTACACTATTCATGTGTCGTCAAGACTTGACAATCAACAAGGCTCAGCAAGAAGCTCATCAGTTCTCTCAAATACTCCAAGTTGTGTACTGCACAGAAATGTCCTTTGGTTATGTTTATTACTTTGTACCTCAATAATGATGTCTGAGAATTTTAGGACATTAAAAAAAAAAAATGCTGTTACCTTTATACAACATTTTAGCAAGGCTCCCATCATGTTACCGTTCACTGTCTCTGCATTAGGTCTGTACTAGATGACAGCCTGTGCAAGAAAGACCTTCAGGTCTACAACTTTACATGAGAGTCAATCTTTAATTTTTAAAAATTAAACTATAGTATATTATAAGACTTTCTGTCATAATGAAAAGCAAAATAGAGGCACTTCAGAGGGAAGTGTGTGTGGTTTTAATACTAAATACTGATTCTGTCTGCCTGTAAAAAGTATAGTTAAAAAATTCTCCTAAGAAACAAAAGCTAGAGCTAATCAACACGATCATCTACTTCATGGGGACAGAAATTCCCACAGGAATAATAGTTCCAAATTTATTTAGTTCTGAAGTGGAACAAAAAAATACGTCTCAACATTTTCTGCAACTTTTTCTCCCATATATCAGGGTTGGCGTGTTTCTCTTCAGAGTTTTGAAACGCCGTGGGCATTCTCCTTGTCTTCTGTTATTTTGTCCCGATACCACCAAGTAGCAGCAGTTGTCAGGCTCCAGCACAGGCCCTCGCTATAGGCAAGTATCCCCTGCCCGCAGGGTGACGGAGCGTGGATGGCACTGCGTGCTGCCCGCCATAGGGCCAGGGGGACTGCGGGGCCCGGAGCCCTGCCAAGCGGTGGTGCAGGAGGAGGAGGCATTGCCTCAGGAAGGACTCCAGGCAGATGTTCTGCAGACAGCCACCTTCCTCCTATATCTGTGCCCAAACCCAGCCCAGCAACCCTGCCTCAATAACTGCCCCTATGGGAGGTGATCTCACCCAGGGACATGAGTTAGTCACTGGAACATGACCAGCTGACGCCACTGGACAGACTCCTGCTCCTTTGACGATCTCTGCACCGAGCGCTAACTGAATATTTTAATTACGTTTGTGAAATTCACTTACGGATGCTCTGACGAAGTCACTGGAGTCTGCAAAGTTCAGCTGGGCTAACAAGCGCAGCTGGGCCAGCAAGAAGGTCCCCGACTGCTCCGATCTCATGCCTCCCTCTCGCCCACCTGTAGACACTTGACGACTCTCCAGTCTCTCTTTTGGTTCTTATAATGGATTTAATAAAGGAAGTGCTGACACAATCTTCGCTGCAGCAGCATAAGTGCTCCCCTCCAATAAGGGGAAAAGTACGAATATAAAAATGGCTTGCTTTGTTCAAAATAGAACAAACCAGATGGTTTCCCAGACTACAGTACCTAAAAGCTCTTTCACTGATTCCAGTGTGTATAGTATAATAAAAGCGTTCAGGGGCCTCTAACTTCTTATAAGGTATTTTACTGTCTTTATTCACTGATCTGGATATTTGCCATGACAATAATTGAACCGTGAAAAACACATATTTCTTTAAGGCATGTTACAGTGCAGTTTTTAAGGAATTGCTAGTAGAGTGTAATGGAAATTATTTTCACTAATTAATGCTTTGGGACAATTAGTATGGCTGAATAAATAAAAATATTTTATATACAAAACTTGTATGGTATTCAGCACTATGATTTCTCAAAACAACATTAAACCTAACCAACATTTTCTAAACTAGAAAAAATTCATATATAATGAATAGATTTCCATGTAGTTGAACATTTTTATTAATGCTTGTACACTACACGCTTCATTATTAGCAGCAGAAAAAATATGCTTTCTATTAATAATACTCATGAAGGTAGACTACTACATCAGGATGAGGCTGATAAATGGAAAGAAGTATCTGTTAAAAAAAAAAATAAAGGAAACCCTATTCAAGAGAAAGTTAAAAGGCACTTCTGTAAACTTTTACCCAGAGGAACCACACCACTGAAGCTGTTTAACTAGGGAGTACTATGAATTATCACCATATTGGCCCCAGCTACACATTTTCTTCCCCAAAACAGTAATAAGGAGGAAAAGATAGTAATTCATAAACACCTCAGTGGAGCAAGGGGAAGCTTTTAGCAATCCCAGGTGTGCAGAGTTTATAAGTAGTAACAAAAAAAGGGAAAATGTGGGTAACTATTACTTTACCCTTTTAAAATGAAATCAGGCGATGTATCAGTGTAGTTTAGGGAATAGGAGCAATTTTGAGGAATGTGCAAAAGCATGCACAAGATTTCTTCAATCTGTAATTTCTATGAAACTGTAAAGTATATATTAGAGAAATGACCTTTCTGCATTAAATGTTTCCTCATTTACCCTGTCACCACCTCGTCCCCATCAGCACTGCTTCCAAATGTTCAGGTGCGCAGGCACAGGCAGGGACAAGACCGTAGCATGTACTAAAGTGCGTCACGAAGTGCCATCATGACAATGGCATGTTTTTATTTCTCTAGGGGAAAAAAAAATTGAAATTCAGCCTTAATGCTGAAGATCCAAACAGTAAAATGAACATATATTTCATACTGGACAGGACATTTCAGGCAGGTGGCATCTTTATGACATTCATGTTAGAGCCTGAGTAAGCCAACCTTTGGTAAACCAGCTCCCCCTCCACTGCAGCTTTTCCTGCTGTCTTTAGCTGAATGTCCTCCACCACTCCATTTGCATCCAGTGTGGAGACTGGTCCTTTTGGATGTGTCACCATGGCATGCATGTGATCACCAGGCTGAAGGGATGAGCCAAAAATGATCTAGAAAGCAACTGGCTTGAAAGAACCACTGAGACGTGCTGACAGCTCCTCACCCCCTCCCTGCCCTCATAAAACCACTGTATGAGCTGGAGAGACAAAGGATTTTACGGAGAGCTACAGAAGGCTTTCTACGGGTGAGGTTTAGATAGTAAAATCAGATCAAACCACTACTTCTAATTTATCATAATCTAGTGGTCTGTTGGGTCTCTGCTGCTGGTGGAAGGGGGAAGGAAGCAAGGGAGGTTTAGGTTCGTTGGGAGACAGTTAAAGTGCAGGCAAAGGACACGTAGTGCCGACCTTGCACTTAACTTATTAACGATCCAGTGAAGAATAAACCGTAACTAACATATTTAGGAATCGTTGCAATAATTTTCAAAACCTATACAACCAGCTTCAGAGAGATCTGTATTACCCCTTTCAAGACAGTGTACAGCGCGTGGGCCTTTGGGGTGTTTTACTGCAGTGATTTAGGTAACTGCTAGGGAAAGAGAGAATTTTGCCTATTCTTTCCATATTAAAGAAAGGAAAGTTGAGTTCTCCTTAGTTTAAGGAACAATCAAAAGCTTGTTGAAGTAAATGGACTAACCCACTGGCTTCCCATCAGGACCTGCATTTTTCAGGAAATAATTTTCTTCTTCAGGTATGCCTGCCAATTTTGTTTATATATTCTACAAAATTGATATTAATGTATTATACATTTAAGTATACTGTTAATAATGAAACATTTGTTTATCCAATGGCTAAGAAAGAATGCTGAGAGCTTACTACATCTGAACTATATTCTCAGCTTGACCATTTTTCTGTGTATGTGAAACCAAGAAAAATTTCCTTAAATTAAAGTCTTGGCCATGTTTAGTGCATCTTAACATTGTCTACAAATGCTGTCAGATTCTATGGGAAAGCCCTACAAAATGTAATAGAAAATATCTATTCCAGCCAGTTTATCAACCACCCAAGGGACTTAATTACAGAACAATGCACAACAATGCTATAGATTATTGCAGCAAGCTTAAAAAATATGAAAAAGGCATAGTTCCCCTTGAAATTCTAAAAATTAGGAGTAAATTCTATAGAACTCTAGTACTTTTTCATGGAACCTTTTGCTTTCATTCATCACTTGTTATAAGTTTTTTTTCCTGGAGTTCCAGAAAACCTCTCATCCTAGAAAAATAAGGAATCTTATGTATTAATATGTTCTGCACTGTTCAATGTTTTCCCTTTGCTCAAACACTCCAAATTACTAGTGTTCTACTGTGTGTTAGGCTATTTCTTAACCAAGATGAAAATTAAATGTTATACTTATTTAGGTTCAATCAAATTATTATTTCCAGCTGAATCTTTTACAAATGATTTCCCCAGGTTGAACACCTTAGATCTCAGTAGCCAAAGCCACCCCCTTCTGCACTGATGACCGATCTAAAGCAAATCAAATTTTGTTTCATTTACAGTCATTGCTGGAGACATACCAAGGCTCCAGCCTTCATAGTTACATGAGGAGCCTTGGGACATCATATGAGAAGAGGCCAAGTGTAATTAATGGGCAACGTCTGGCTTCATAAAATCTTCCTGTGCTTGCAGATGTTCAACACTTCATCTCTCTATCAGACATAAGCATTACAATCTTTAAACGATGTGCTTAATTTCAGGGTCTAACTAGATCGAGGTGAAGACATGTGTGGCCTCGATGCTCCCAGGCAGTTCCTGGTAGAGGGGAAGGTGCTACCTGTCCTGGGACCAAGGAGCCCACCAGCTCCTCGGGTGCCATTTGTGCCAGCACTTCATTGCCTTTCTTCTTGTTAGAAACTCCAAATCTGCCAGATGAGAGGCAGGACATCAAAGTACCTTGTGCTTTACCCTGGCTGGCTGAGCTGCAGCTCCTCATTACTAGCAGCGACTACGATACTGACAAGGCACTCTAGGCACCTCCATGAGGCTGGGTGCTAAATTCACTGGAGACCTATCTCCACTTATACAATTATCTGAGTAAAAGAGCTGCATTTTTTATGGCCCTGTATGATAAGTCTTTCAGAACACCACAGGTGACAAATTTACACTTTTCAGAAAATAAAGTCACAGAAATAAAAAAATTGCTATTGCAGACTGAATACAATTTTTATCTCACACAATGAAAAATAAGTAAGTTCTTGCTGATAATGTTCTTAGTTACAAAAGGTCATTCTCTGAATGAAGAGTGAAACATAGTTTTTTAGACAGTGCAAATGAGAGCACTGATAGAAGAGTTAATGTCTGACAATAAGCAGGAGGCATTAGTCAGTGTACTTGCAAAAATTTAGTTTAAATTCTGGATGTTAGATTGCTGGCACAATTAGTCCCATGAGGCTTAGTCTGCAGCATACATCTGTTGGGTTTGTTTGCAACATGTGTTTGGACTGCATTTGGACTCTTTTGTGTGAGAGAGATGGAGCCTCTTCATGCATAGTTTTATATTTTACATAATTATCCCAAAACATTTTTTTTATGTCATATGAGCTACTATACATAGCATCTTTAAAGAAAATAATGCAAACCTTACTGATGTCAGGCTGTATGCATAGGAACAGATTTTCACCTAAAACACTAGAATGAAATAACCACAGGAGGGAAAGCCTGAAGCAATATCTACACTGGCTTTGCTTACCAATGCTTTCATACTGCCTTGAAGGGCAAGGCTTGAATTTGAACCGGCTCCCTCTTGTACTTCACTTTCTTTCCTAGACAGCCAGCTGGCTGACCCAAGTCTGGACTATGAAGCAAATATGGGCAAAACAACAGCTCTGGGAATTGATTCTCATGTGGTATATACTCACCCAGCGTTCCCTGCTGGGGGGCTGGACCCCAGCTGCAGCCCAAGACACTTAACACCTGGCTGGACAGGACACTAGGGGCCAGAATTCAGCTGTATTTGGCAAGAAAAGTAGATATTTTATAAACCTCACTTGACACAAAACTACTATTGATACCACCTGCATTTATAATGTCACCTACTTGGATGGTTAGTAAATGCTACCAAACATCGACTCCTATAAACATTTTGAATCTGTTTCCAGCTTTATTTCCTTATTTTCTCTATATATCAGCTGGGATTAAAAATCAAGTCCCTTGTTATGTACATTAACATTGTGATCAATACATTCTATATCGCCAGTACTTTTATTCTAAAAATTCCGTCTTTTCTGAGCAAGCACATAGGACCAGTCTGTCCCTAGAATAAGACAGAAAACATTGCTCTAATAACTGTTGAAAAGAAGAATTAATTTAATGTTGGGGTTTGCGGGTTTTTTGTTTGTTTTTTTTTTTTTTTAAAACTCTTAATTTTAGTACTCTGTGTCAGAATAAAAGCTACTTCAGCAATCGCATATCTTTACTTAAACCCAAGTTTTCTGGATATAAGCATTCACCTAGAAGGCCTGAAACCCCATGGAATTATATCAAGCAGGTTACTAGTCATCCTACTGTCAATTTTAGCTGACATATTAATCCATCTCTCCCTTGGCTGCACTATGGTACAGCAACTGCACTGTATTAATTGGGTGGATAGAATTGGATAATTTTATTTATTTATTTAAAAAGAGAGTGTGGGAAAATGCACTTTTCCAAATTTGGAAGCCAAGATCTAATTCAGTCTGAATGGCTGTCAAATTGTGCTTTTTGGAAGATATTAATTTATTTAAAATATCAATCTGATAATTTGTTTCACAATAAACAGAAAATTAAAAGAAAGTAATGTCAATGCTTTTACAGTTAATATTTTTAAGATGTTAATGCTTAATATTTTAAGACCTACTTCTTATGGTGGTTTATTAGGAAGATGACAGCTTAGTAACTCTTCAAACTGACTTCACTTATTTACAGATTTCCTTCTCTTATGTATAATATGAGTACCATTAGCTGAGACATGTAGGTCTGATGTTTATAATCTGAATGATAATAGCCAATGGAGCCAAAAAGTGAAGCATGAAATCTGGCAGACAGCATAACGGGATAAGGACAAGTATCTAAAACTAGACACATGCAGAACTTATCTTTTGTCTTATGTCCCTTTCTCCTGAAGTCATCTTCCTTGTTATTCCTAAGGAACTTACAAAATTTAGTTGTCTGCAGTAATGGTGAGACTTTTTTATTTATATTATTTAATATGATGGGCACACTGTGTGGGACTGATGAACACAACAGCATACAGCGTACATTTTAACTTCTTGACAGCTGCGCAGAGAAAATACCTCAGAGCCTAAAGCACTTTAATATTTGTGATGTTTTTTTCTAATGGAAAAGGTCTTTGCTACAACAAGAACACGTTGAGCAATAAAATTATTTGCCTTTTATTTTTGTCCTTCATGTTGTTCTGATAATTCCCACCATTCCTGAAAAACTGTTACTTTCTGAAATCATTTGAAACTTGCTTTTTCCTAATAGCTCAGACCACAGCCATTCTCTGCCCACATACACTGAGCAGCAACGTGATATTTGAGTCTTCTTTCTCATGATTTAAAAGCCAAAGTTAAAACATCCAAAGCTTGTCATGAGAAACGGAAAGGAAATCTTCATCCAAAAGTCAATTGACTACAAAAATTATTTGGAAACTAAAACTCAGAGACTGACATTAGGCAGTCACTTCAGATTGTTCATTTTGGTTTTCCAATCTGTCCTACTGAGAATTAGATTTTTGAAAAGGAGGTTATGCTTTCATACTAAACTTCCCCAAGTCTAAAAGAGAAAAAAGAAAAATTAAAAAGAAAAGAGAAAATAAAAAGAAAGAGAAGGAAGGAGAGGGAAGGCAAGTCAAAACAAGGAAGAAGAAGGGAAAGAGGAGTGAAGAGGAGGAAGAGAGAAGGAAGGAAAGAAAGAAGGAAGGAAGGAAGGAAGGAAAGGAGAGAAGGGAAAAGAAGAGAAATGCAGGGAAGAAAAACCCGTGTGTACATAGGAGGGAATTTCTCTCTACAGCCAAAGCCTTACTATGCTGCAATTCAGTTTAACTCAAATAGATGCAATGTGCAGTGCAAAGTCTTTGAAATAAACAAAGAACCCCACACATTTTTTCATGTTTGCAAATGACTAACATTATGTTTACCAAATACAATTTATTTCTGCTGATATAAACAGACATTAGAATATTCCATTTCCCCAGAGACCTGCAAGGCCCTTTTTGTAACAAATAATTTGTTTATCTCTGCATTTTCAATTTCCAAATTTTGTACCTTGTTAATAATATCACGATAAGATTTTAGGAAACACTTAAATGAAAGTTCTAATAAAGTCATTTAAAATCCATATATTCAGTGAAACATAGTTTCTTTAAAATTCTCAGCCTACCAGAGTAAATCCTACCCTATTCCCTTGTTCATCCAGTCTGCAGCTCCAGAATAAATACCACAATAACAGATTTTTAGCACCCAAAGGGCTTTGGGCTTTGGGCAACTTGGGCTAATAAGATACAGTGTCGATAGCAATCTTAGTAGACAGTAAAGCAAAATATGCTAAGAGAAAAAAAAAAGTATTTCTGTACTATTGAGGATGTTGCTTGCTCTACAGGAGCCTCTCTGTACCTGCAAAAGCTGGGTCATGTTATCAGGTGCTCTTCCAAGGCCAACACTGCAGGGACAACGGAGAGGTAGGCTGCTCACCTGGCTGAGGAGTTGTGTTTTCTGTCCTGTATCTAATATAGTTGTAGGTGATGTCTATGCTGTTGTTTAGGGCTGACATGAAGACTCCCTTCAACAAACCTCGGTAATGTGAGTCACTTTTCTTCATTCCAATCACTTCTTCGAGGCTATACTGAAGTAATCTACAGGTGTGCTTCTTATTAATACATCACAACCTGTCAAAGAACTGGCCTGGAGGGGAGTCGTGGCGCTTTCTAAGAATTTTTCTCCTTAGCTGTAGTAGAGGAGGGAAGAGTGACACCCAGGGCCAGATGTCAAGAATGAGAGCCTGCACTATTCTTGACTTTCTTGCAAGTGTCAAGACATGTTAAGAGTCCTAAGCAGAAATGCTAAATATGCATGCTCAGATAGTGCCAAACATGCTGAGGAAAGGGAAAACAAGCGTGTGTGGTACCTCCCCGTGTTGGAGTTCAGCAGAGTTTTCCAGACTGAAGGGCAGAGCTAGCAGGCTTCAAGCCGCAGAGCTTACAGCCTAATCAGTATGCAGCTGTATGCGTGGCCAACCCGCTGGGTGTTGACTGTGCTCGTGCAGTCCCCATTGTCCTCAATCTTTCATGTACATATTGTCACAACAATCCTGTAGAGTAAGGAACACAATTAAATTTGTTTTGCAAACGGGAACTAAGTCACAGACAAATGACTGAACTCTAGAAGGTTTCAGGTACTTAGTTAGGATTTTGCCAAGTGTCCTGGAGGAAGACTAAGCTTGAGATTGGAGTCAAACTCTGTGTTTTCATGCCATCAGTCATTGGTTACACCACTAAATCTTGTGTCTCATTCAGCCATGCAGAAATAGAAAGACTGCAGAAAAGGTATATTCAAATACCTCTTCAAATTTAAACATGATTGTGATTCTTACTCATTTTTGATAAATATTCATGTCAGCACACTTTTGTTCACAAAAGTTACTGACCTTCTAAAAATATCTGCATTTAAAGTGAGATAGGTTATTGGTATATGAAGGAGAGTTTAAATTTCTGATTAACATTTACTTACTATTCTTTTTTTTTCAAAGGATTTCTGTCAACGCTGTAAGGGAAAAAGTGTTCAGCAAATTCTAACTGCATCTCTATTCTGTTAACTGCATGTTCTATTTCTGTAATAAACATTCTTAAAACACTTTGAAGTTTGATTTCAAAACCAAATTGAATTGCTGAATTATTTTTCCTATGTGTACTACAGGAACAGAAATGTTTTTGGAAAACAGTCTTCAATGCCTTGTTCATTCATCTAAATGGAGTGCCAGGGCATGTTAGGTATACTTAACAGCATTATAATTGCAGTTTTGCTAGGATGCAAAATGTCAAGACAAGCTAGATGTTCTAAAAAGCACTGCAAGTATACCTGCTATATCTTTTCTTCAGTGAGTGGTTAAACAAAATTAAGCAAATTAAATATCAGCAAGGAATATGAGGGGCAAAAGGTTAAGGGCTACTATGAACTGAACACATCTTGATGACTAAAATACATTTTACTGGTAGGAATGATTTCACCAGTTCTCAAGTAGGATTTCTGAATTTTTGCCACAGGAAGCACCTATCCAGTAAGGCACTAAAGTCCAAGTATAATTTTACTATGAAGTCAATAGAGAAACCATTTGCATATTCTGCACTGTGCGGGGCAGAATCAAATCCTAAAACCCTAAATATGATTGAATGTAATTTCTCGCCACAAAGACATCAAGACAGTGTTTCAATGGTAGTAAGTCTCCAGAGCAAAGTAGTGAGGACCTTGGCAACAGCAGGGCTCTAAAGGAGCATCTTGCTAGAAAGAAAAACAGACCAAGCCAAACCAGGAAAACAACAATCCGTCTTTGCTGCAGTTTATTTCCCTCTTTAATTCTCTCCTAATTCTAAGTGTCTCTGATGTCTGTTGGGATTTTCTTTGCAAGTTTTTCCCATGTTGCTTCTCAGGATATGAACTGTCTAAGTTCTGTTCAACAGAAAACTTGATTTATAACTGAAATCAGTAAAGACTAAGTCACTGCTAAATAAAGGATTTTAATGATTACTTATAAGGTTAATCTAAACCAGTGATTCACAGTTTACAAAACCTTAGTTTGAACACAATTTATATTAGTGCACAAAGGACTTTTTTATGGAGTGTGTTTTTCAGTACCTTACAAAGGTGATTAGAATACCAAACCTCAATTTAAAAGAAAATACAAAAAAGAAAAAATATTTTAAATGCTAAATTTATATTTTTAAAATTGGTTCCATTATATTATTAAAATGAAAACAGCTCCTGTTAATTTTTTTCTTACGTTTTCAGTGGGCACATAGTCAAATGTAGGCTTACTTTATTATTCCATTAATTATTGAAATATATATATTGGAGCAGTAAACTTTCTTCAAAAGGCAACTCAAGGATGATGTATTTTCTAAATTGACAAAGAGAGCATCTAAGTTTGACTACTGGAAGGAAATGTAGCACAAAGCATTTAACAGTTGTTTTAAACAGTACTTAAGCAAAAAATATTCTTTTCCTCAGTAATGCTTTGGGGAGTGGGATTGAGAGTTTTCCTTCTTGGATGGCAGATTTAATTTTGCATATACTTTTTCTTAGACCTTTTCTGGTGCTATGGATTTTTAGAAGTTCAGCTGGACAAGTAACTATATCCAATGCAAAAAAAGTGCATTGTCCTAGGAGTTGGTAACATTCATACTTTAGCTTTTTAGAATGTAATATTAGTAGTATTCTCAAGAAATAAAAACGGATGGAACAATTCAACTAAAAACAAATAAAATCCATGGAGTCCAGCAGATTATATAGCCTGTAATAACTTTAGAAATAACGTAATATTAAACATCTCTCATATATCCAAAAAGGCCATGAAAACAGTCATGTAAATTAACAACCAGAACTTTCAAAACTATTATTTTGTAGAAGCACTTTTCTTTTATAGTAGAGCTATCTGAAAGAGTTTTATTTCACACTTCTGTGCTCAGTCAGAAAAAACTAAAAATTGTATAGAACTGCCTTTGCCAGTATGCTGCTGAAAACACAGCAGCTCCACAATATGTATTCTCTTCATGCAAAAGACAATGTTTTTCTGAAGGTGAGGAGACGGAGAACTGGGAGTGTGTCTGAATCTAGCAAGGTTCCAACTGACTGATGGAATGACTTCTTTGGTATTAACAAAATTCCCTAAAACTGCTAAAGAACCCTGTTGTAACTTATAAATCACCAACCAAAAAAGCTTCTCGGCTTCCTTATTTGTGAACCCCACTATTTTTTTAAGCCAGAGAGGTTCATATAAGTTTGTATAAGCATGAGATAAATATAAAATAATTAGGCGTGAAGCAAGGAACCAATCTAGGGACTCTGAGTTTAATAGAACAATCATCCAGCACAATGATCAGGAAGAAGAAAATCATTGAAACCATCAGTCCAGAGCGTAACAGCAGTATAAAAGGCAAACAGGGCAGAGGATTGTTAGGTGATGCACAGAATATAAAGCAGCAGAGGTTTTTACAGCAGACGTTTACTTTGCCGTAATTGGAAGCAGTATTAAACTGCACAGGTGGCAGATAACTGTGAACAGTCTAAAACATTTTGTCAGAGAAAGTGGAAAAGAATAACATTATTTTGGGTAAAGACACACTTTTTTCCCATTTGCACAGTACCTAATACAATAAAAACCTGGACTGCAATGCTCTACTGTCTCACAAATCATTATCATGATTAAAGTCAAAGAGCTTATTGAAAAATGATTAAAAAATTGAAGAACACAATCACAGAAAATGCTTGAAATTGTTTTTTTTTTAAATATGTTATACATGTAATGTTTTCAAAGACCATAGCATCCCACAGCCTACATAACAAAATCCTTGTTCTGGGCAAGTCAGTGAGCATTTTGCCAGCAATTCAGATCAAGACCTTGACCCAGTGAGGCCAGCTGTATACCGATAGAAACCTCTGAACAACCAACACCAATTAAATTACATTAGAAAGGATGTTATTCCAGGTATTTCTGACCTTCACTGGGGTTATTCCAAATTCATATCAGTAAGGTCAACTTTTCCTATCCAAGAACAAGAATGAAGCACAGATTTAGAAGTAATACTGGAGAATGTGAAGGTGTTTGATTTCATATCAATTTAACCAAGAAAGGAGATAATTAGGTTTCATGGGTCAGAGAGTATGAAACAGCAGTTTATATCTTCACTGCTAAGGTGGGGTTGTCAGAAAATCCAAGCTACGGCAGCATTTTCTTTTCCATTTGCAGGGCGCTCCTCACAAAAGGGCAGATACAAATGAGATGGGTCTGCTGAATCCAGCTTCTCTTACAACTTTCCAGCATACCCTCTAATATGTCACTTTGCTTCATGTACTTTTAAATTTTCCTTTGAGACTTTTCACATTACCTAGTCACAGTTCATCACTGAACTACTCTGGGTGTTTAAGCCTTGTCCTTGGATATCCATATAATAGCAATGTTCCATCTGATGTTTTTTAAGCTTCATGCTAGACCAAGCCAATTATTTTTTCTTTTGACTGAGAACCAAAATCGGCTTTTGAAAACAATGAAGTAAATAATGACAGATTCATAAACTAAAGATGTATGTTCTAATTTAATATATTTATTTACTTTTTCTCATGACCTTCCATGAATTGAATGAGTCTCACCCACAAAGTCTCATATACCATGATGAATTTTTATATTGCTACTTTAATTAGGTTGAAAGGAAATTAAAATATAGTGTCTGTTTGGGAAAATTAGGAAATACCGAAGTGGACATTTAAAAAGGAACAGAAATACTTTGTTCTTTGCAGTTGCTGTAGCTATTACAGCCCTGAAATTTTGATACATCATGTATTTTTTTTCTGTAAATTGTATTTGAACAGGCCTTCCCAAAAGGAAATGTATTATTTTGCCTCTGAAATAGAGCAATGTCTTTCATTTACTATTAATTAACTCCACAAATAAAAAAAAAATCAAGTGCCAAGAATGTAACTTAAAAAAATAAACTGTCCTAAATATTCAGTAGAATACTTAACCTTAAATAGTCCCTATGTTTAATCCTTAAACAGAAGACTGAACTAATACTAGTGTAATAATGAACCAATTCGTAATTTACACACTTAAAAATAAAGAAAATTCCACACACTCAACCTCTGAAACTCATGTGTCAGATACGCACAGTTCCAATTAATAAAATTGATTAAAAGAAACCAAAAGTTTCTAAGCTTTATCACTGGGAGTGTATGAGCATTTAACACTTCAATATGCAAGATCAATAAACTATCCAAAGAAGAAACTAAGTCAGTTAAAGTATTTGCTTTTTAAGAAAAAATAATAACATTAATAATAAAGATAAATGCTACTAGAAAGAGGTTCTTAGACTATATCTGCCTCATTAATTTGTGATCTTTTTTATCTTGAAAGTATACATGTACCTATAAAAACATTAATAGTGGTAGACAAAATTTTCTTTTTTTTTCTCAATTAATTTTGTACTTATGGTCTATGAAATCTCCATAAAAATACAGAATCAGTAAGTAAATTTGTTTAAAGTTTGTCTTCTTTTTGGACAATTTAGAAGAAAACTCTAAGTTTATCAAATATAACAGATTTTGTGATTCTTATTCTCAGAAATAAGACTAGGAATCCAAGGAAGACTCTTTTGGGAAACAGCTTATGCTAGATATATTCTACTCAGATCTTATATCAGAAAGAAAAACATATTTCCAAAAGACTTGTTTAACCTTTCAAAAGATACAAAAACAAATTGCAGTGCCCTTAAGAGAAAAAAAAATTATCACAATCCTTTGCAGGAAAACATTTACTGAATATGTACCAGTGCTTAGGATTTTCTTCTGTGTAAATTTACATAGGTACAGCCCAGAATTTCATTCAAGTATTTAAAAAATGGAGATGTACATTGAAGGGTAAATAATGTTTTTGACCTAGAAATGGAAAGTCATCTGCAGTTCACTATGAATAAAGAACACTGCAAAAAATGTTATTCAAATGCACAATAGAACAAACCATCCAAATATAACCTAGGTAAAATTATTCTCAATTATGCTGGGGGGGGGGGGGGGGGGGGGGGGGTTGTGTTTTTTTGGTGGTTTGCTTGTTTGTTTTTGTAGCAGCCCATTATCTGGTTGAGGTTGTTCTTGTTTTTTGTATTTACTCACTATTGGTGAGGGACAGAGAGTAAAGTAGCTCCAGCAGAAGGCAAAACATCAACTCTAACCAGTGGATTTGCTTTTTGTTCATTACAACCCCAGGGCTCCTACCACCTTCAAGAATGCGAAGTAGTTGAAATAAGAAAATTGTCTGTAGCTATATAATCCATACCAGTGAAAGCAGTACTACAGGCATTTAGTGGCAATCAATCAGTTATACGTCCTTTGCTGTAGGTTATCAAAGCCAGGTGTTTCATTTTCTCTGTTCTGCTGTAAGTTTTGATTGCTATATCAGGTATTTCTTTTTCTTTTCTCTGCTTTGTTCCTTTGAGGGGCTCTGGCAAGAAGGATGGGGGCTGAGAACGGAAGGAGAAGGGATGTTTTCAGCCTCTGCTGATCTGAGCTACTTCTGGGCATTCCACTGACCGGTAGTTCAAGCAGAATGGGTAGAGCTCAGTTTAATATTCAGCATCCTGGTGGAAGTTGGAAAAAGTTTTGACTCCTTCCCCCCCATACGTCTTGTAAGTTGGTTGGTTCACACTTTGATATTTTTCTTCTTGAAAGGTCTTAAGAATTCCTATTCACAGATTTAGGCATAGTAATAAGGCAGTTCCATAAAATAGCTTAGCAGGCAGACCAATGGAGTTAAATTGCATTAATAACTAAATGACATTTGATTTGACTCCTATGGACAAGAGATCAATCTTTAGACATGTGTATCTGGACAGAACCCCCCCCACCAAAACAACAAACATCTTAACACTAACTACATCATTACCTAGATTTATACTGTGCAAATTACTGCCTAGAAAAACAGTTTTGTAGACCAATATATGAATTAATTGCTTGCAGTAATTCTGAACTATAAAAATAAAATCAAGAAAAGGTATTTTAAATATCATTACCTTGAAAAATATTCATGTGATTGAATTAGTAAAATTCTTAGGTTCTCAGACTATAAATAAGGAAGTGATGCATTTATGGCAAAGATCAGAAGACATATTTGATCTAAGAAATCGGTGAAATTCATACCAGTCAGAACAGAAAAATTCTTGGTTCTATGGAGTGTGTCTGACAGTAAGATCTAAAAAAGATCTAAATGTTTGACCTTTTTTTAATAAGTAGACTGTTTCAAATGAACACATCTGGTTTATGTTCCTAAACCTCTGGCCTTTTAAAAGTTCTGTTCCCAATTCACACAAAATACCATTCAGGATTGCTTGACATGGTGACCTTCCCCGTAGGTGGCTGGCTGAATATACTGATTAAATAGATTCAGGAATTTAGCATATATATGGCAAGTTAACACTTGTATCCTAGATCCATTAGTAAACATACTTACTGTTCCTCTATGCTTTTTACTACAGGTATGGAACTGAACTGAGATTTTAAAAAAGCCACTTATAAATAAAGAAAACATTTAAGAAAGCAGTTATTAATTTTCATGTCAGAAAAGTTTCTATTATATTGTCACATTTTCTTAGATATAAAGCAACATAAATCAGAAAAATTCAAGTAATTACAACATCAAATGTCATTATGGTTTCACACAGATTGAGGCACTGAAGAGGTGGACAGGTTAGGTACATAAATTCAATTGGTCAGTAAATATTTAACAATCTCTTTTGTACTAGGTAAAGTTAAAAATTAAATAGTGTATGGGCTGGGAAGGTTTCATTTTTTTACCATAACCATTAATAGCACGTTCATTGTTATTTGTGTAGAGTATAATTCTTTTTGACTTTGCCTTCCATTTGCCTTGAGGACAAGCCAGTTTAAAACTGTTCAGCACACTGCACCATGCATAACAGGTAATCTGTCTAATTAAGGCCTGTAAGGATGTTCAAAGTAAAATATTGAAGAGCTTCCATAACCTCACTTTCACCCTCCCTGTGTACCGCAGCTTCTGAGACTCAGAGATACCCTAGCCATTAACTCAAGTGTTTACACTCTAAGCTCAAATTCTACTTTGCCAGAATGGTTCATTTCACATTTTACAAGTCTGTTTTCTCATTTACAGGCAGAAAGCAATTTATCAAATTTTTATATTACATTTCTCAGCTTGTTCCAATATTGGATGATATAATATATGCCTGGAAATTCAAAATGCAAAAGCATACTGTGACTTTATCCAGGGACCTAATAAGATTTATATCCACATTCTTTTTTTGTGTGTTCATTCGGTGCATTTCAATGAATTATTAATTATGACCAACAATAAAATATTATTTTGCTCTGATGCACAGCAAAAGGAAAGACACCCAAGAGAAATCCATCTGACAGCTCAAAGTAGACATGGCCAAAGTATGCTCACAAGTTTCTCATCAAGTACTGCATGACATGCATCTGCCCATCAAATGAACCAGACTGACTGAGCCTTTCTGAAGATACTGATATAATCTATGGGGAGGTAAAGTCAAGATTTATTACATATTGGGAGGCACTGATTTGATTTTTTTATAAACAGCCAAAGCTACAACAGTGAACATCAAAAGATTTCATTCTATTTTCCAAACCTATTTTTAAAGGTTGACATATGGGATGGAAATGTATGGTAGGATGCATGTTCTGAAACCAACAGAAAGTTTCAAAGCTGCATGTAATAGCTCTTTACTTAGGAGATTTAAATCATACTTAAACTCAGCATTATGTTACTGCTATAAATACATTATTATCTGCTGAGAAATTTGTTTTCATTTTACTTTTATTACATTTTCCTAACTGACCTTAACTCTAACACAAGCTTTCAGAATATTCTAGGTACTTATGCCGCACCTTCTTGTCAGTTATGTTACACATCTTGTTTCTAACGTAATGAAAAAATACAGTTATTCATGTATTTGAGCTACATAGTTTTAGCATTCTTTATGCATTAGTTACTAATGAATGTCGTAGAGCAAAAAACCTCTACAAGTTTCTTTACTTTCAAGGTCATTATAAGAAGTGTTTTTGAAACTGCAATGAACAAATGTTAAAAACAAATGAAGTTTCTCTCCCTTACAGCTATCTAGAGAGTCAAAGAACATCTCGTAAAATATTCAGAGAAAATGTCAAGTTAAAACACTTTGGGTCTAAAAGCAATAAAGTAGGACTGAAAATATTTCTGATTTTCTTTAAAATATTCAGATTTGTTTTGGTCTTTGTCATGCTATAAACAAGAAACTTACAAAAGATAGCACTGTGCCCCACACATTAAGATGCACTTTCAATAAGACTGTTTTTTTCTCTGTAAAGTCTTCAATATAACTTGAAGCCTATCAGAAATATATTCAATGTGCTAAATAGACCTAATTGAAGAATATAGCATGCATTTACCAATTCCTGAAAAATCACTTTTTATCATATAAGGAATGAAATGTTTCATGCTTATAAAGGATTACTAAGGATGATAAGAAATCTGCTTTGAAAAAATCATACCAAAAGCTAGCTTAATGCTTATTTGAAGGAAAAGTGAGTGCTAATGGATTTTGACAGGCTGATCATGCCTATAATAGCATCAAGCATACCAAATTCTTTTTCACACTACACAGTCCCCAAGGGATCATCAACCTATAGATTAAAAGCCCCGACCTTTGACCTTTCTGTAGTTAACTATCTGTCAACTGATTGTTAGCCAGGCTACCAACAGGCATGAGATCCCTCCTCTGTTTATAATAATTACAAACAGTGTTTTTAGGTAAGACCAATTCACAACATACATCCTCTAAGTTTTGAAGCTTCCCTTATAACCTCTTTTTCAGCTGCTACCGTCCGTTAAAAATAAGGATCTGATCTGAAATCTATCTACTGTCTACTACTTTTACCAGTCTACTCTTTCACCGGTCAGGTCTTTCCACTTTCTCTATCATTGATTAACTTCCTTAATAAAATTGAGTTTCACCACCCTTTTCCTTCCTACACCTTTCATCAATTCACAGGAAAATAGGGGATTCCTTATGAAATGCAACAAAAATCCCATTTTTTTGGTTATTGTTGTTATTTTTTCTTCAGGGAACCTTGCCAAGTTGATACTCTCAGGCGGTAACTGGAGGTGAGTTAAATGTTCATCTGTATCTTCCTTGTTCCTTGAAGAACTTGAATTAGGAAATTAACCCACAACAGCCCAGTGTAACTAATGCTTACGTGTTTTATAGGCACTTACGGATTTAAAATAAAATACTTCTTCTGGAGAGCAGGAAGCAAAATCTTGCTATGTAACCCGAGCACCTCACAGCTGGCTGCTCCTTTCACAGAGCAGCAAAGCTCAAGCGCAGTCAGGATTGCAGAGTACCGGCACCCTTCTGGTGTCAGGGAGTTGTCATGGGCTTTCCTGTGGGGCAAGAAAGGACACCTCTGCATGGGTGTCATTCACTCCCTCGTCTACTTCAGAGCCTGAACCAGCAGCGGCATGGCAGCTGGGCTCCCCCACGCACCGCGGCTCCTGCGCTTACAAATCCGCTGCAGTGCCCCTCTGCAGCGTTAATGAGGGAGAGGAGCTGCTGGCTCCTTCGCTGGTGGGTGCAAAAGGTTAGTTAGGGAAGTACGCTGAAAACGGCAGACCCGTGCCTCTGCTCTGTCCTTCACTAAGTGACGGGAAAGGAATAATTATAGCTGTAAGAGGTAGGATGTTGCAGAAGGGATGTTTCACAGTGTCTCTCTCCCATGCCTGTATTGGGTCAGGAACAATCTGTTTGATTCTTGGTGAGATTAGATAGATTTTCCATTTCATTGAGATTTGAAAAAAAGAAGACTAACTGTTATTATACTAGACACTGTCAATATATGCAGATCCTGCCCCATGGTAAAACAGTAAGCTCAAAAAGAAATATAAAGCTTTATCCCTGTTATCTTCTCAAAAGCCATACCCAGCTTTTCCATACCCCACTTTTCAAAATCTTGACAGTTTCCTATGTTTCTTCTTCCTTTCCAGGGAGAAAACGCTCAGAAGAAATGACCTTCTCTTATGGCAAATTGAGAACTAGTGACTAATGGCTAATTGTTATTGCAATTCTTGACCTGATCTGCAGTGCTGGAAACCAAATCTTGGTCTCCAGAGTGTAACCAGATATAACAGGCAGCCCCTGAGTTTATACAAGCAGTGTCTTAACAACTGAGCAACTTCGAAATTGTTACCTTAATGAACAGTCTCAGATCTAATAAATTCCAATGCTAAAACTAGGTGAACACACAATTGTTTTCATTTGAACTGACAGATTTGAAAATAAGACATTTCTCTTCTATTAGTTTATTCAGGGTGAAGAATAGCATTAGAAAAATAGAGGAAACCTTCTCATTGGTGTAGTTTTTCAACAGCTTCAAGCTGTTAACAGTTACATTGTCCCCAGGTATGGGGTGGTGCATGTTATGGCTAAATGATTAGTTTAGAGGCTCTTGACATACAGACTTTTTCTGTTCCCCAGTATCAGCTGTGAAAATGTATTTCCAAGCAATTAAACCTCATCTCCTGCTGGCTTGGGAGCCAGGAACCTTCAAATTTCAATTCAAATTCTTCAACACCTACTACTGCTGAAAAAAAATTTATAACTCGGTTAGTTAGAGTCACAAAGAAATCTATTGATATATGTTTGAGTGTGGTTTAAAGAGGAAAATGAAAGGCCTGGGAAGAAAAGTTGCTAACATTGTAAGTAAAGCAGATGACAAAAAGTATTTGCTTTCATTTTTGCAGTTTTGGAACTTGTAGCACACATACACATCAGCATGCACAACTGAAAGAGAGGTGTGCAGTACAAAACAGTAGGAAGACAGAATTAGTATCTGACTCTTTCCTCCTTCCCCCCAGCCCTAAAGAAGACTTTCTGACTATACCATTTTTAAAGGAAGGAACCTGTATTTGCAAATGCTTGCTTGGTAGCTCAGATGATACAAAATGCAGTAGTAACCACATGGTTGTTGTATGGCACAGCTCATCTCACAGTGACCTGTGTGGCAGCATGATTTGTGTCCAGAGAGGAGAGTGCCAGAGAGCTCCAAGGGAGGAGGAGACACAGCATCACTTTCACCAAAGATTGCCAGCTCCTCTATGCAGATGCTGGAGAGCTGAATATTCAAGTTCAAGTTAATTTCCAACTATATTCAAAGCACATTAATGGCCCATTGCTAAAAGCCAGCTTGTAGGAACATGAAGGAGAATAAGGATACACTAGTAATATCTCTCTGTATTACTTACTGTGTTTGCTGCTGGATCTTTTGAATGATGCTTTGCCATAAGTGTTTCAATTCTATCATGTGTTTCTTCTGTATTTCCATGTCTTTTATATTAGAGGTACAAATAAACAGGAGAAAGAGGGAAAAAAAACCTTGATTATATTGGTTATACATACTAAGGAAAAAAATGGCAAGAGCTTTCCATCAGATGCTGTCACAGCAAGGACAAAGTGGTTGCTTTGGGCAGATGCAGCTGTTGCCTGCAATATTCTCTTTATTGTTGCTTGTAACATGTAGTTATAGTTTTCAGCTTGCATAAAGCATAATCAATCATGCTGACCAATATTTAGCCTGAGTATGATATAATTTAGGGCAGTTTGATGTGGGAAGTTTAATAATTTATATTGTAAGGTACAAGCTATTTGAATGAAGGATATATAATAAAAAAGGGCTAATATAGTTCATGCATATTTTGTAAGGACTTGGCTCAAACCACAGGAGAACTGACTTCTGGGGAGGACAGTCTGGTGAGCATGAAGGTCCAGGGACAACGTCCTCTCTCCATGATTTGTCTCTTTGAGTAGAGAGGAGGCAACTTTGTGATTCTACGCCAACCTCTCTAACATTAGCAAAAATTACTGGATATTCACCATTTCCCATCATGAAACATTTGTATTTTTGACTCTGATGGAAGTACCAAAAGCAACTAATTACATAATTACCTAATATTGCAGTGCTTCATTGACATAGTGAGGGAGCAACGAAAGGTAACATCACCTTAAGAAACAGCCTGAGTGGTTGGGGCACAAAAGCACCTACCCAGTCGGGGAGTCATCATGGTGCTGCTGGACCTTCGGGCTTGTTGTCGTGAAGTGGTGTGCTTGCTAGCTTGTCTGCAATAGTCCTCTTACTTGTCAGATTCATCAGCAAGACTTAGTAATATGAAGTAAGAGCTTTTAGTTAATTAACATTTCTGCTCTGATTCAAATCTCCTAAAACTTGGACTTCCTACATGGAACTGATATCAGGCTTTAATTGCAATTAACGTATTAGTACCCCCCCATGTGTTCTTAAACTGCAACAATTTCCATAGTTTTATCATACTAATAACCTGGCCAATGGCTTCCCACAATATAATTGAATTTAATATTTCTAGTTGAAGTTTTACATTGTTTCTAAAGGGTGTAACTTGATAATATGTTAATCTCATACTAGCGGAAGAATGATATTTTACTCCTTCAGACTCTCTATTTTAATACTTTATCTGATTTCCACAGATGTCAAAAGTAAGTAATAATTAGAATTGGATGAATACAGCAAACATATTTCTATGAATATTCTTTTGATTTTAAAGGAATTAGTTTAAATTGTGTACACACTGCTTCTGTGATTACTTTCCACAAATATTCTAGTTAATGAATTTGTAGAAAAGAACATACAGAAAATGAGGTACTTACATACGCGTATTGTACAAATCATTTTTAATTTAAAGTGTAAGTATTTGGCTCCAAAGTTTCATAGATAAAGTTATCTAACCAGGGAATAAGAATATACTTTATGACCTTCATGACAAATCTCATTGTGGTAGATGCATGCTGGCTGTTCCCAATCATCTTTTTGTGATTTTTGACTAGAAGCTAGGAGTAGAGTTTCTCCATTTTTTTTTCCAGGTACTAACAGGCAAGGAAGACAGACAAAACAGAAATCTTTTGGGTGAAAAAAGATTAAATAGAGTTCTGAAAGCAGATGACCCTCTTCCATAATTTTCTTTTTCTTTTTTTTTTTTTTTGTTCTTATCCAGTGGCTTACAGGCATTAAATTCCACAGAATCTCCTGTAGGTCTTCAGGAGTGTTTTCCTGACGAGTGTTTCCTGGCTGTTGTTCACACACTTTTTAGAAGCTTCTCCTATTTAAACAGATTTAGTAGCTCTCAGGTGAGGTAGAGTTTCTGCCTCCAGCAAGATCTCTGGAGTACAACTGCCAGGATGAAATGGGCAGATGACCTTTCTCGCCACTGCTTAATTTTGTTTTTTAATAAGACTTACAGCATACAATATTCAGGCAGCAAAGTGAAAATGAATGAATTAGATGATTCTACCATCCGTCATCATAACACATCAACAGTAGTTCAATTCTTGATAATTAAAATGAACTTCTGGCAAGCAAGCTGATCATTTTCTTCAGGTATGTTTCTTTACTCCAATTGGAAGGGAAGGACTTCTCACTGGTGGCAGCCCGTCTTTCGCAGCCTTTGCCATTCTTTTTGTTTAGCCCCATATTGTTTTGACGATTCCTAAGTCAACCTCTGCTGCCTGTCTTTTTAATGTCTTTTGTTTGACATGATGCCTGTGACCTTGAGGAGACCAGCCCAATGTCTCTTACATTCCTCAGGAATTTTCCCTATTTATTTTTATTCCAGCAATTTCTGTTTCTTTTCCTTTTTTTGAGGTTTCCTGTCTTCTGACTTTCTCTTTCCGTGCTCTTTGTTTATGATTTTTCCTCTGGCCAAGCTAAGTATTTTTTGCAGGTGAGTGTTCACACAGATTTTGTGTTTAAGCAAGGGAGATTTGATGCCATACAGAAAAGCTTTAGGTTAGTGGTAAACGTAGATAATTTAGCCTTGTAGACTAGGTATTTCTCATGGTTGAATATTACAGAGATCATGCCAGGCTTTCACTGTTTTGCTTTGCAGGTGACTCTTGTTTTGCTAACAATATGGCCATAAAATATCAAACATTTTTAATATCTATTCCAAACTCTGTAGCTGGAATGATTGATGATATACAATCAATGGGCCAGAATTTTCTAAAATTGACTCTCTCCTGTATCTCTGAGACAGTCATAGGGACAATATATCAACAGAAGATAGACAAGATTCAATAGGGAGACAATGCATTCAGGTTTGATTAAAGAAAGCCCAGTACTGACTAGTAACTTTATAGTTTGACTATATTATAATTTATTCTTTTGTCTGGATGAAAGAGAATCAAGAAAAGGATAGGGAATAAGAAATAGTCACAGGGAAAATCCTGAGAAATAATTATTTTATTTACATTTAATCGCAACTGTAGACTTACATTAAAAATGAAAACTTTAAAATATAGGATGAGATGAGACACATTAATTGTTGAAGAAGAATGAGAGTCTGGAAATATGTGCTTACTGAGAGAGAATTAAATTGGGTCAAATCTTCTCCATGGCTTTCATTCAAGCTGCTTTGTAGCAAAAAAAAGAACAAAAAAAACCCCCACCAGTTAATTTTTGTGACTAGTGTTTAATGCTTACATCTTGCATATGTATCATGGTGTATGCAGTGACCCATGAACTAGAAGGTAGCACAGAAGTAGATGCTCAGATTTACATTGTCAGCAGGATTCTAAATAGTTACAGTACCTTGAATTTGCCTATGCACTCATTTATGGGTCGCTCAAAACCAAACTCAAGTACAGCCTGTTGTTGCATTTCAGCTAGATGAAAATGAAGGATGCACTTTGACTATAGCAGCTTGATTTCCTGATCTGCATTCCCTCCTCACTCTAGTGATGTGGTCTTCATAAACTAAAATGTGAATTTCCGTAATAAGTCCTCAATACCCTTTCAAAGTTATGAGGGAGGAAGACAAGTATATTAATAATTATTTCAAAGCTGTATTATAGTGAATTATAACAATGTAAGCTTGTGGTTTTGTGACCCATACTGAATGCTGCCTGCTCTTTGAAAAGTCCCGTAAAGGAAAAGGTTTTCATCAGCAAATATTACTCACACTGAGCAGTGCATTTCTCTTTGATTTGCCAGAGGATACAGTACCGAGAGTGCCTTCATGTGAAGTACCTTATTCTAATTCAAAATTAGAACAAGCAACCTGAACTTCAGCTATACTCTGTGCATGTAGTGAGTTACTGCTGATTACCAAGTATGCTATAAATTCACATTTCCTCTAACCAGCTGCATTCTGACTATTGCATACAGAGAAGCCTTGAGATGTTACCATGTGTGATGTAAGGACCAGGCAAATCTTCGCAGTTTTTTCAAGGCTTCTTTTTGCCTTTTTTATCATGTAACATTTAACAGTAATGGCTTAATCATTCTTAACTCCTTGATATTTATTGCAGGAATATTAATTCTGATAGATTCATTTGGTGTTAATACGGCCGCGATAGAACTTTAGTAGAATTTCCACTAAAATTCAGAATTAATTATCTGGCCCATTACTATGAAGCTACTAGTCTGTTATGTAAGACCTGTTCTCATAGCTCTTACCTGAACAAAACTTAATGAACTTCCACAGAGTAAACAGGGTAGGTGGTGTGTTCATATTGGCCCCACTTAGGCCGAAAGTGGCAGAAAGTGACCCAATGAGCACTGGGAATGTGAGTTCTAAGGCAATTATAAATGGCTCCAGTTTCTAGTGTCAGCTCCTCAAAGAATGTGCTACTTTTCAGATGCTGTAGTCATTTGTAACTATGCTCAAGAGGAAGGACAGAAGTATAGACAAAGTGAAGCAATTTATCTAATAGAGGAGGATTATTAATTGAGGTGGTGTGGTTCTTTTTTCACATACAGAAAACCTGATTGCACTTAAAATTCCACAACAGCCAACACATGCATAGTTATTAAATAAAAGGTTACCAATCAGTCCTTCAAATCTCCATGGAACAAAAAAAAAGTCTAAAGACCACAGCAAGTGTTCTACTTATTCAGAGACTGTCTGCTGACCTTCTTAACAGACTGGAAACTCACAGATATTGATCACTGTTGTAAGAAAAATGCCTTAAAAATCCTTTTGTATTTAAAACTTTTGTTGTCCTGACCTGCATTTAAAATATTACGAATGGAGAGTGTCTTGCTTTGGAATATAACTTTTTATTGCATTATTTTGATAGAGCTTTTTAGCTTCTTAATAAAGTTATTTTAATCTGCATTTATAGTGTCAAGGTCTGTCCATTATTTCATAAAATAAGCAGGGATTATAAGTGACTTCTTAGTCATATTACCAGGATCTGTACCACATCATAGATCTTTATAAGGAGGTCTGAACTGATAAATTATTTGGGGGTCTGTGTATAATGGAGTGTGAATTCTTTTTCCTCTAGTGACCTTTTTGCATTCCATAACTCATCCTCTGAGTCAGTACACTGAATCAAGAAAACCTCTTTTTTCTTAAACGAGGACCAACATTATGGTCCCTATTTTACTGGCCGCTGACAAGTGCATTTTAGATGTAGTTAACAGGGCTGGACTAAAGGAAAATGAAGAGGTTGGGTTTTTTAAAGTATATTCTGAAACACAAGACAAATATTCCTATGTCCTTCAAAGAATATAGACTATTCTTGCAATTTCTAACAAGTCAAGTTCTATTTGCTGATGCAAATAAATTTTCAAAATAAGGGAAAGACTTCATCCTGCAGCTGCTTCAGAGAAGAAAATTTTCAGCTTTGAAAAACACCAACATGGTTATCAATAAATGCAACTGACAAACCAGCTGGAAATTGCAGATTAGGACAAAATTTAGCAAAAACCAGGCAAAGCACTGAGATTCTATTAGGAAGCATAAATGTTTGGGTTTTAAAATATGTCAAAGCAGGATTTTTTTTTTTTTTCAAAACTATAATAATTATTCAGTTAAAATCCAGCTTTCATTCAAAAAAAGTCTGAATTAAAAATTTCTGAGCAGACTTAAAATTTACATCTATGTATCCATAGAGAGAGTGGAGATTTAGACAGTAAGCTCTGAAGAGCAGGAGAAAGGTTTTTGTTTTGCAACAAATCACAGAGGGCTTTTATTCAGCTAAGAGTATATCTCATTTTTGAAATTAATCTTTGTTGATACTGAAAAAGTTTTCTCAAAAACAGCAAAAACACTCTGTGTTTGCTCATTCTGGTGTGGTACAGGTGTAATTTTGTTGATAATTAATCAAAAACTAAAAGTAAAGCAGCTGTGAGTTACCAAGATGGTTGCTGAGATGACTTATAAATTAAAAGTGTAAATTGATTTGTTGTAGGATAATCTAGGTTTCCAGATAAGATTTCCTTAAAAAGTATGCATTAATCAAAGATTTATCATAACAGTAAAAGCATTGTGGCACATTACTATACTTCTCCCACAATTCAATGAGTCTATGTACAGCTTACAATTTTGAAAGAATTTTAGAACTGCTGAATTAGTGAGTACAGCAGTGTATGTGAAGTCTGTTAGGGCTATTTATGTATCTCCCTGACTAGAGATGATGAAGGATCATTAAACTCTGATGAACATTACTCAGACAGGTGCATCTGAAAGAACAGGATGTTGAAAAGTGAAATAATCCTAAATAGGAGAACAAACCAACCAACCAACCAAAAATAATTTGTGAATGCCAGAACTTCAAAATTCTAAGATCCTAAGAAATATGCTCAAAGTGGGATAAAATAGTTTCAGAGCAATGGACAGAGGCAGGGGAAGCCATCGAGTGGGGCAGTACTTCTACTAGGACAGAGACACCCTCCTGGATTGTGTGAATGCCTGGAGAAAGCTTGTAACTGGTGCCAAGAGGGAGGGCAGGTCACAAAAAGACAAGCAGGTAATCTGTAGAGCACTTTGTCAAGAATACCTAAAAATGCTAAGAGAACTTAGGCAAGAAAATGCAGACTGGCATTTAGGCAGGATATTTAAATTGCAAAAATCACATATGAAGTGTTTGGGGTGAGGGGGACATGGCCCATTGTCGTGGTTTAACCCCAGCCAGCAACTAAGCACCACACAGCCGCTCACTCACTGCTCCCCGCTCCTTAATGGGATGGGGGAGAAAATCAGGAAAAGAAGCAAAACCTGTGGGTTGAGATGAGAACGGTTTAGTAGAACAGAAAAGAAGAAACTAATAATGATAATGATAACACTAATAAAATGACAACAGTAATAATAAAAGAATTGGAATGTACAAATGATGCGCAGGGCAATTGCTCACCACCCGCCGACCGACACCCAGCCAGTCCCCGAGTGGCAATCCCCCTGCCCCCACTCCCCCCAGTTCCTATACTAGATGTGACATCCCATGGTATGGAATACACCGTTGGCCAGTTTGGGTCAGGTGCCCTGGCTGTGTCCTGTGCCATCTCCTTGTGCCCCTCCAGCTTTCTCGCTGGCTGGGCATGAGAAGCTGAAAAATCCTTGACTTTAGTCTAAACACTAATGAGCAACAACTGAAAACACCAGTGTTATCAACATCCTTCTCATACTGAACTCAAAACATAGCACCGTACCAGCTACTAGGAAGATGGTTAACTTTATCCCAGCTGAAACTAGGACACCCATATTGTAGTGAGGTGGTCTGGACAAATTTCCAATGAAGGTGGAGAGACGTGGGACTGAGGAACTGACACTATCATTAAATGGCTGAGTAAAAAAAAAAAGCAGGTGTAGCTCACTGGGTGACTCAGTTTCTCTGTCTATAAGACAGGGTCTAATAATTTCAGCTGTCTTAATAAAATACTTTGAATTATATGAACAAAGATCACTATCAAAGAGCTAGATATCATTAAGAACTATGACCTCAGCCAAAAATAATTTGGGTTATAATAATTTATTCTAAACTTATTATTGAAATAAATGTTGTGTGTTTCATCAATCACAAAATATGTTGTACTGTGTTCATAAATCAAGTACTGTGTTTAGGTTTTCTAAAAGCCCTAGTTAAGTGAGGACAGAGTTTGTGATATACGTCTGCAGATGTATATGATCATAATATTTACTGATGCTATAAGCTTGGCTTTGATTCTCTGCATTAACTTTATCAATGCAAGATAACAAATGACTGAATGTAACCGAAAGCTCTGCTAGAAAGGCAGCGTTGGGTGTATGTCTTTTGGCTGACCTCATAAACAAATCACCGTTTCTCCCTGTTCGAAGCATTCTCTGAGGCCGCTAATCATCACAAAAGAAATATTATACTTTCATTCCCAACTCAGACAATCCATAAATTAAGGCAGGACTGATTCTCACACCGTCGACGGATACAAAAGCAGTTTCAAGAATGTATTTTCATTACCCGAGTGCCACATCTTCCTGTGTGGCAATTTAGTCCACCCACCCGTACCAGTGGGAATGTGCTCGTTAGTTAAAATAGATTAGATCTCCTATTTTCTGAGGAAAGATATAGAACTCTTTCCTCTTCCTTTTTAGTAGTCCCAGAGGCATCTGTGCAGGAGATACTTATCAGCGTAGGCACGGCTGGGGCAGTGCTGACAGATAGCTGCGGAGCAGCAAGGCGCTCCAGAGGCAGCACAAAGCCCTGAGCTCCTGATGCCAGAGTTGTCAGATACATGGCAGCTGGAGATTCGATTTACTGAAGAGTGTCTGGGTGACCACAGAATCCCCTCTGTGCCATCGGCAGGGTGACGCCGGGTAAACTCCATAAAGAAGCATCTTGGTTTTTCCTCTCCTCTTGAGGCTTCTTTGGCTTATGCTGCAGGTTTCTGGGCATCAGGCAGCCTCCCCGCATTGTTTACATTTATTGTATGGCTTGTTCTTTTTAAAAGTTATAAAAGCGAAGGGTAGCTATCCCTGAGATTGCTCAGATTTTAAATAGACGTATTCCTTTCAATAATCAATTAGGATAAATGTTAACAAGACATAGCAGGAAGGAGTTAAGCAAATTAGAAGTATTCCCAAGAATTTACTTCTGTTCAACTATAATTAAAATCAAACAATAGTGCAAAAATAGTTTGGGAATATCATAGAATGTAGCTCTGAAAAATCCCAGGAGGAAGTTACAAATGCTTCCAGCAAACAAAATAAAAAGAAACATTAGTCAGTTGCAAGCCTCATTTCCTCAATGATGGGAAGTAACAATGCCATAAATCACTAGTTACCTTAAGTCATATGATCTTTTGTGCCATGGGCTTTTTGATAATCTTTACATTTACCATCATGGGAATATTTATTGAATAAATATTTACTAGACCAACCACACTATTTCACTACAACAGGCATTTTTGTAAACAGCACTGAAAAATGACTTGTACGTGCTAGGGACTCTCAGCTAACTATCATTTATTATCAGATTTATAGAATAATTCTTTAATAAAGGACGTGTGAGGAAATACACCTCCAGTAAGAGAACAAGGTGTTCATTACAATGACTTAAAATTCAAGTCAATACTTTGAATTGGAAATACACCTGATATATTCATATAACCTGTGGTGTTTTATTCTGGAACTGACAAAAAAGGAGGACACTGAACATGTGTCTCAGCCAGGCCTAGTCTCACCTTGCACAGTGCTGGAGTACTTCAGTCAGAAAAGATGACAAGGATGGGACTGCAGCCACAAATACGCTTTGCGCATGTTGTGGTCAAGTTACTTTGTTCTGACACTAATATATATAGTTCATAATACTGTTTCAGTCTAAGCATAAATATCCACAATTGCTTGTGCCTTCTTAAATCTCATGGAACTTGCCCAATGTGGGGGAGTTTTTCTAAGTTCTTTTTTGAAGGAAAACCAGCTACAACAGCAATGTCAGGTTTATGTGAATAAGGAGTTCTGGACTGGAGTCATAGTAATAATTACTAGCAATTTTTATAGATTTCTTTTATGCCAAATAGTTCACATTTATATTTTATCCCCCTTGCCAATACAAACAGAAGCAGAGTAATTCCTAGGGTGGAAAAACTGCTATTCTATGGAAAACACCTTTCATTGCTATGTGAAAAACTGAAAGGTAGAGACTAGAATGAGAAAATATCTGGCTCTCTGTGAGGCTGGCACTTAAAATGTGATTATCCGTTACTTTTGCTGGTGATGGGAATTTCTCACAGTTTGACTCCAGGGTTAGTGTATTAACTCTGATTGCTGCTGTTAGGTGGAGCCTGGGGAAGCAGAGGAGGCAGGTGACGTGTGCTCAGGGGGTGCCCTCCACACCCGTACCCCAAAACACCAAGCAGCAGCAGCCTGCTTCTCAATGCACGGTGAGGAACCTGCTGGAGGCAAAACACTGGCTTCAAAGTGTTTGAGGCACTCGGGGGGACTGGTTTGGGGACCAACCCCTGCCACTCAGGGTCAGCTCTTCTTACCTTCCTATGGATTATGAGACCAACAGTGGAGTCTTTGGCCAGTCTTCAAAATTAAGCAATGTTAATCAGAAGGTACATGGTTATGGGCATTGGTGAATAAAGTGTTTTTGTAGATACTGCTAATGCATAAATGAATAAATTGGTAGATTAAGATCAGCTCAGATAAACTCACTGTCAGAATGCGTTTTGGGAGGTGATTGATTTTATTCCTACATTTTCCACCCGGAGCTGTGTGATTCACAGAGCAGAAAAATGTAGGAGAAAAAAATGAGGTCTTTTTCATTTGGAGGATATTGCAGAGCATGTTTTGGGCCAATCTTTAAAATGTTATTCTTCAGCATGACCTAGAGATGGAGAAGTTCTGTGATATTTTAGGGTTCTGTTGGGTCCAAAATTGTGTCATTTGAGAAGGATCATCATTATAGGTGCTTGTATAATTTCTGTTGCTAATGTCATGGGAAGAGTTGTAATTAGCAAGCAAATGTCTCTACTTATACATTGAAACTCATGAGCTGCAGAACATCCCGAACTGTAACTAAATCAGAAATTTTCCAGAATTCAATGAAATAAAGCAACTTAATTTTTTCCTTTTCCAGTTAACAGTGCAAAGCAAGTGCATGATTTTTATATAAATGGGTGATGTTTAAAGGATTAAGATGAAAAGACACTGCAAAATCAAACAGAGCTAAAGCAAAGCATTAATGAACATGAAAAAAACACTTCGTAATGCCGGTGTTCATGATTTGACAGAAAGTGGATAAAATCTATCAGAGATTAAAACAGACACAGAGGTAAAATACCAGATTGCCTGTGGCAAATTCTGGGAGCAGGCTTGTTCACATGGAATGGGAATATAACATTAAGATATGACAGGCCATGTTTTATTGGTCCATTAATACATGCCTCAGGTATGTTTTCAGGCAGGAGGCCACAGGCTATTAGTTGAGATACTTTGCAGTGGTTTTGCCCTGAAACACCAAAAGCTATTCTGTGATCAATCACAGAAAATCAATCACAAAAATTCCATGTTAGGAAGATGTGACAACCTAAAATATAAAATAAATAACAAGTAAGAAACAGACAGACAGAGATGACCATCTGCTTTGTTTTACCCAAGGAGTTAGAAAGGACTCCTACAAAGTAAGAATTTCTCAAACACAATAAGCCATGCAGAAAATAAAATAAAATAAGGATATATAAATCAAACTTTGCTTGACTTATATTTTATTAAGTGCAGGTAATCTGCAAAGATCCAGGCTGAGCTTAAGTAACTTCATTACATTCTTTATTTCCATTGAAATTGTTGCAAATATTGTCTGTGTGTTGAGGTCTATAATGCAAGATTGCAAAACTACTATATCCACACCATTTGGGGATTTAGCACTTGTACCTTGGAACATAGCCCTGTAATTTATAGAAGCAGTTAATGGCAATGCAATTGAAAAACAGTTATGAAAGCTGAGTCATGTTATGTGGAGAAAGCAGCTGCAGTTTTCAAGGAAAGTGGGAACAATCTCCCAGGCCCAGCAATCCCACTTGACAGAGTCAGGGTTGGATGAAGGTATGCTTCATTTTTTTGCCAGAAGTAGCTCCCTGTTGACCCTGACATCCATGAATGAATGCCTTGGTAGCAGATCTTCATCTTCCTGTTTTCTGCTGAGAATTTCCATCTTAGAACATTCAATTTTGCATATTTTATCTTCACTGAAGTTCAGAGGTTTTATTTGCCTTCCACACAAATGAGAAGTTACTTTCTTCTCTTTACCCTAATGTCTTTTCTCTGTGAAATTCAAATAAAATGATTGTTCAGCTTGCAACTATTGTGGCTTACAGGACCATCCTACAGTTCAAAGGCTTCACATAAGAACCATCTTTAAAGAGTGAAATCCTTTCAAGGTATTGAAAAATGTTGTTCTCAGGATAGAAGAATAAGGAGAAGGGCTCAGAGGTTCAGGGTGAAGGAATTGTAAAAAGAAAGGACAGTGAAACTACTATGGATAGCATTAGATAAGAAACTTTACAAAAGATGTAGCAAGCATGAGCAATGCATAGGAAAGAGTGGGTTAGCAGGAGTTGCCCGAGAAGAAGAGGATAAACAGCACAGAATATCCAAGGGGATTAAAATGAGGAAAAAACAATTCTACAGATTAAGGGGCTGAAAGAATCCTTAAAAAAATGCAAAACCTGAAAGATGTTTTGGTAGTCTCTGATCCTGTGGCCAGCCACACTGCTCTTGCTTAGCTCAAAGACATATTCTGTGAAAGTAAAAGCTGGAACAACAACAACAAAAAGATCTTTTGAAAATCCTCTGGAGACCGTAACCTCTTATGAATATGTTGGTCCATAGTAGTTGTCACTTGCACGGGGGAGAACCATTGTTAGAATGCATCCTTTGTTTGCATTCCCATATAGTTTTGTGTGCTTAGCATATGTTCTTTCCAGAGGTTTTTCTTCTTTACCTTCTAATCACCATTTCAATCATCTTTTCTATTCCAAATGTATTGTGTCATGTATTCTTCCCAAGTTAACGATTTTCTGTGGGCTTCTTTCCTATATGTTTAATGTTTCATGATCTAGCTTTGTATTATTCCCTCTACCCTTATTGGTGTTTGCATATTAATGTCATTTACGATAATGTGGAAAGGCCATTTATATACTGCATATTTCTCCTTCCAGACCATTAGAGAAGAAATTAGTTAAGACTGGAATCATCACCTATTTTTGCAGTTCCAAACTAAGCACTTCTTTCCAATTCATTATCTCACTTTCTATTACAGCTCTTTGTTTAGTTCTTTAGTCCATTTAAAATTCATGCAAATCTTTCAACCAAGATAGTTTAGATTAATTTTGAGTGTAGGATTTTGTAAAACACTGTATTAAATTATTTATATTATGCTTGCAATGTTTCCTTCATTCACTAATCTGGAAATTTTATCTATTCCAGCAATCAGGTTTCTCTAGCAAGTGCTCACCTTTCATACTTATAGTTAGCATAGCATAAGCTCATTTTCCCTTTTTCCTGTCCTTCCCACCAACCCTTATTTTAATTTCTTTGCCTTCCTTTGACTAAGGTATATACTTTCTGGTGCACATATTTTCTATATAATTTAGTAACAGTACATTTTTTGTTTCCATTCTCCTTCAGTCCCAAACTGACAATGCTTCTTTGTTACTTCCTTTGGTTTTCAGTTCCTGAAACCTAACCTAAAATAATTCATCATTGGAGTGAAGCTCTCTGGCATTATAAACACTTCTGGTTTATAAAAACTCAACTATAATTACAGATTTATTTATTTATTTATTTATTTCCTAGACAAAAGATCATACCATCTTTTTTTCTGTTCAGAGAAATTCAAAGGCAAAATGAACTGATTCCATTTAGCTTAAAACTCTTTTATTTCGGTTACTTTTTAAAAAGACAAAAATGTTTAATCAAACATTTATTCAGTATTTTTCATGCTATATTTTTAGTGCCCAACAACTAATCATTTAGCTGTGCATATCTTATTTATTTCTTAAAGTTAAGTTTATATTTTAGCATGTAAATTCTCTTCTTAAGCTCTATATGATGGAAATATTCAAAACTTAGTTACTGATAAAGTTTGACACACTATTTCAGTTGAAATATCTGAGAAAAATATTAATTCAATAAATAAAAATCTTATTAGTACTTTTGCCAATATATAATATATAAGATGAGATGTATGTAAAGATTATATGACAAGAAACTATGTGAGTCTGCATGAAGGACTATGAGACAAATCAGAGTGAGAAAGTTATTATTGAAAAAAGAGGTACCTCATTTTCTAAGTAATGTCTTTACACTGGGTGACACAAATAATTTTCTTGTTTGATGTGTTGTACTTTTTTTTTCCATCACTTGAACTGATAGCTAGTATTACATTCCTTTTTGAGCTAAGATATTATTTCCCACTACAGCCTAGCAATGTTTCTTCATCAGAGTATGCCTTTCCTTACACGGTTGCATTGGTAAATAGCTTTCTAATAACTTTAAAATGGCAAAAGATCATTGAGAAACAGATAAAATCAATGTATGTCATACAAAGAAGCTATCCTTGAAATAATTACAAGAAAAATAATTATTAGAAATCTCATGGCTTAGTTTCTGTATGTAGATTATTATGATCTTAATACAAGAACTATTAAATCAACAGAAGCTTCCTACTGATTTTACTAAGTATTTTACTGGGTTCTATATAATGAGTGACAATTGAACATCTATTATCCCCCAGCAAGACAACATTTAAAACATCAAAGCATAAATGTAATATGCTCATTATTATCATCCAACAATAGACTATACACAGCTCAAAGAGGCAGAGCTTTGACAACTCTGTATTAGTGAGGTGTATCACAAAGGCATGAAACAAGGCAGCTTTATGGATTTGAGAGAACCTTTTCTTCCAAAGTCATTAATTATACTGAAGTGTTAAGCAAGTATCATTTCAACTTGAAATATCTTTGAGCTTTCTAGTGCCTTCCATTATCACCTTGATTTTAGGCTAGTTTGTTTATCGTTTTAACATGTATGGGAGTACATTGGTGGAAAAACTGTCAGCACAGATGTACTTTCTAAAAGTAAGAGCTGCAGTAGATTACTTAAGCACATTTTAAGCCCTTGATCTAGCCAAAGTGACATTCAACAGCTGTTAGGTTGCAGATGTTCCACATACATTTCCTGGGCTGCAGATACTCTCCATTCCAAGCAAGAAGCACCACCTTCCTAATACCTATTACAGTAAAGCTTATTATGTCTCAATATCTCCTCAGAGTTGCTCAAGGACACATATTGCAGCAAACTGTATGATCCAGAAAAACTAATTAAGGAGAACTTGGCAGCAGTTCATCTCCTGGAGGGTGGACTGAGAAATATCTCTGTTGTGAGAGCTCCTAGCAATTAAGGAGTTTAAGATTTACGGTCTTGTACAGATAACCTGATTCCTTTTGCTTTATTCCACCCTGCATGGATACTGAAGATCTCGAGTCCTTGCTCTCCATTGGTCTGGTCATTTAGGCCCGTGCAGGGTTTGGTGTCAAATGCAACCAAATTAGAAAAGCAGACTTTTGCACTGCTCATTGGTATGAACTGTAGGGCAAGGGAGAAACTTTTCCTCCATCTCTTATTATAATTGGTAGCTCTATTTTTCTGACCATGGTCTGACTACCCAGGGAAGCTTTGATTAACAGAAAATTAAATAGACTCCTTTATAAACCAACCAACCAACCAACCAGCTACAGACCATGAACAAAGCAGGGCTTTATAGAGAGTTGCTTTTCTACAGTGACAAACTTAAGATCACTCTGCTATCCTATAATCCTTAAGGTGGATAATAAAATTGACAGCTCATTTTGTACAACGTCAGTCAGGAATCCAAAACATATTTTTTCTTTGTTGTGACTGTTAGTAACTCAAATAGACGACTCAAAGCAACAATACCATCTTAGGTTCCATTACTTATGTTTGGATGTGAACCTGTGTGAATATAAATTAAATATAAATTAAAAAGACAGTTTTCAGAACTAGATTGCAGTCATAATTAAATCAATAACTCTGGATTACCCAGAAAAACCCATCTGGTGCATGAGACAAAGCTCAGGTGAGACTCTTGTGTACAGAACTACAGAGATTATGTGGCAGTGGAAACAGACTTCTCATCAGCCCCTGATGTTGATGAGAGAGATGCCTTCAGAACAGGAGCAGTCAGATACAAATAACATTAATTCACAAGTAGTCCAGGGGATGACAAAAAAGATTCTTGAATGGAGATACTCTAATTTCTGGTAGATGTTGACCAGTATGTCTCCCTGAGGTGAAATATCTTAATACACCAGAAACTTACTAAGCTCTATTAACATGTTTATAGAACAGCATTTAAAAATTTAGCTTTTTACTCTTAGCCCATATTTTATTTGTGCTCATAACTGTTATGTAGTGCATCTATTTATTTTGACACTCAGAATACAAATACTTGAGGACCTCAGTGCAGCTGCAGAGACCTTTTATAAAACTTAAACTTGCAATACAAAAATGATATTAAACTGCTTAAATCCAATGCCAGCTGTCCATACAGCCATAATCTAATACAACTTTATAATTTAATTATATTGTATTAACAAATTCCCATCCAACTCAAACTTTGTCCAAGACACCATGTGTACCATCAGTGATAGCTGCAGTAATTCAAAACAGGTATGAAGATATTGTCTGACCATCAGAGAGAACAGGATGTAGATAAAAGCTGCTCTCAGTAATAAGAAGTGAAGGAAATTTATATGATATTCCCACTCATGAACATCAACTTTTTTTCACTAGTCACAATTTCCCACTAAAAACCTTTGCTACCAGATGTTGTCATGCTGATTTAATATGACATAAATCATTCACTCGCTAGTACAAAATGATCTCATTCTCAATTCTGCCAGACCTTGCTGTTACTATCAAACATCTTTCAGTAGACGCTAATGCTGCAAATCCTTAATAAATGTATATAAACATAGATGAGATTTTGAGAAGCATGTACCTTTTGGAGGATCTCAGTTCTGTACATTTGCACCACCAAGAGCTTTGAAACACTAATATCAATTCAGCTCAGTTCTTTAAAGTTGCCAATACTACTATAATTTATAATAATTTGTAATTTATCTAGTTCTGAGTGGCGTGCACTGCAACTGTGTAGACAACTACGGCCTAATAAAATTCTAGAGTCTGAGCGGTCAGCTAATAAAGTTTATCCTATTTATGCAGAGGTCCTAGAAAGTGATCTTTTTAAAAAGTTGTACAAACCCCACATACTGCTCTCATTCAATGGCATTTAATATTACATAGCTACTGCTTATCAATACAAAGGACTATAACACATTATGAAGTAGACATATGCATGGAAGACATATCTGGAGGTGTAAGTAACCTATCCTGGAACTGTGCAAACTCTGTGGATAGCATTCTGCTTTGCCAATAGAAGAATGACGTAGTGCAACACAAATGAGTAGAGCATGCAGTTAATCAGCCAGTTAATCAACACAGCAGCTCAATTCTTCTAAATTTAAACCATTCTCCCCTTAAAAAAAAAAAAAAAAAAAAAGCAGAAAAGCAAGCCCCCTGCCCCAGAGCAAAACAGTTTGGTTTTTTTTCATCAGCCTGCTGATAAATAAAACAGCATAATTATTTATTAACACAATTTTCTGAAGACTGTAAATCCAACAAGAATTTCTTTAAAGAAGGCAATTTACAAGTTTTGCTTCCTTTTAATATTGTTAGTTAATGCTAACACTATCTAACTGTTTTAAACTGCCCAATTTGCTGGTTTTAACTCTTCTAGTTGCAATGTGTCACTTTAATTACATTCAACACTAGTTATCTAAACAACAGGTTGTGATATTGCAAAGTATCAATAATTTCAGCAATAAGATTTATTTTGAAGAAAAGATTAGATATATCCCTAGATTTCTGATTATTTCGAAGAAACTATGATTATGCAAGTGACACTATCTTTGCTAATAATCACTTTGGAGTAGAGTCCAACGAATATTTGCATACAAACATAGTCATTCAGAAAGCACTATATAACCACATTAAACAACGCATGCAATTTGGATGGGCAAAGTTAATTTAAGCTAAGGAACATAAAGCACTTGTAAGTATCTAAGAGGGAATTGATCAGCAGACCCAAACACATTTCACATTTATCAATAACACATTGCTTTCCGAGGTTGAATGTTCTGGAAATGCAGTAGTCATTTTATTAATTAGATCCAGTTCCTCTTCATGGCCGTTGATTGTCCTTTACTTAGAAAGAGAGAACACTGGGTAGTTACAAAAGAAATTCATCACACAAATGTCTCAATTTTATATATAATCAATTACTCTGCCTACTTTTTCCCTCCGACTTACCACTTAATCTTATTTATACTGTTCTAATATTGTGCCTTGTTCTCAGATACCGCATGATCAGTTTTCAGCATATATTTACCAACAAAGCTTTCTTTAATCAAATTTTTCATGAGCGCAAGTCCTCAGAAGATATTTCCAGTAATAAATGCTGTACTGCCAGTTAGATTAGTTTTGTACAGTGTGTAATAAACTGGGTTTATTGTGACTGGAAAAGTAGTTTTACCAGGATTTTCAGCTTGCATGTCGTATCTCATTCATCAAACTCTTGTCAACAAAAGAAGAGGGGAAAAAAAGCATCAGAAAATCTTCAGGCACTTTCATTCTAACACGTTTCTGCCAATCAAGGTAATCCTGTAGATAAACTGGACAATAAGAATGGACACAATTTCTTTGTTCACTACTAATATCCACAGTTTAGACAGTGGGACCTCAGCACAGATGATACCATGTTGATCTTAGTTCCCAGTTCCCACAAAAACAAGGTAATTGCATCTAGCTTTTCTACTTCAGGTTTTTTCATAATTTGATCTTTTAAATATCAGCAGTCCACATTAATACAATGAGCCATGGGTGTGGAAACCATGTTTGGGACATTGTGGGTCCTATAACCATGTATGTCTGTTCAGCACAGCTCTTTTCATTGTAAGAGAGAATACAGTCTGGTTTTATTGATTTAAATAAGAATAAATTTACTGTTTGCTATCTCTTGGTGTTAAGAACTATTTTTGCCCTATGGAGGCACTATTAAAAACATTTATGTGCCCTCATGTACCAATCCACTCTAGACAATATGCAATATTTCTGTTTTTAAAATGCCTAAGTCTCCATTTCACTGAAGCACTCTCTACAGTTTTACACTAGTAAAATTAGTTTAGATTCAGCCTTAACAAAAAAAACCCTTTTTTTCCTTAAAGAGAAAGGTAATTTTTTTTATCATTTGCTAATACTAGCTTTTTGCAATCAGTATGAATATTTTTTGACAACCCAGTTCAAGTGGTGAATTTGATTTCTACTTTAATAATCACTAGCAGCTTCAAGCATGTTAATGTTTTTATAGATAGAAAAATGAGAACTAAAGAAGCTATGAAGTTAGAAACAAAGTAAGCAGAAAATACAAATCCTGTTTCACTTAGGTGCTTTTCCTCTGCAATACAACTTACAGGTTTGCTCAAGTTGAAAAACTGGTATAAGCTTGCCTGGACATGGAGATGTCTATATAAAAATCACTTCTTGTAGCATCTATTCAAAAGTTCTGAACAGGTGATCTTCCTTTTTTAAGAGATATTTTACAAAAAATATATTAAATCTATTATATTTACAGAAAAACTTCAATATTTTAAAATCAATATTTATAACAGGTTTAATATTTATGGTACCAAGATTTTGTGAGCTGAAAGTCAAACAATTTAAATTACATTTAATCTTGGAATATTAAATATATAGAAAGACTGATAGTGAGTTTTCAGGTCTTTATGCATAGTTCCAAGTATGAAATTGATGTAAAATCAGTGTGATGATTGACATTTGTAGTAAATTTGTTCCACAGCATTTTGCTGTCTTTCATTTATTTGGGTGTTAAACCTAAAAATAAGGCTAAAAACCATGCAGAGGGTATTAGATGGTGACTACCGCTTCTGCCAGTAGAGAAATGTTAAATGGAAAAAACACCTACAAAAACAGAGTAAATAAAATTGTTTTGCCACCCATTAAAATTAAATCACCCTAGTTTTCTCTCCTAGGTAATTTCTGAATGAAATCTAATTAACAAATGATAGGTCATGAAATTTCATTAAATGGCTTGATTTCATTCCATGTGGTTGTTGGTTAGAATCCATAAACCCAAATCAAGAAGCACCATCATCATTGTTACCAGTCTTAGCAAAGACAATTTCTACGTAATCTTTTAAATCACATTGAGGCATTGCAAAGTAGTTTTCTTCTTCACATCCTGCAATACTTTTGTAGCTAAACAAAGATCTTCTTTCTCTTCAGATATCAATATAGCATCTTTCAGGATGATTATATTTTATTAAAAAGAAATTAAAAAAAACCCCAGCAAACTCCGTGTTTAATGAAGTAGGGAATAAGTGCTTTAATGATGATTTACATTTCTCATGTACATTTTAGCTAGAATAATCCCAAAGTACTTTAAACTATGCTTTTTAACATACTGGGATTTGCACACTAATGCACTGATTATGATTCCATAACTGAAGGCTAGAATTTATCTTCTTCTTTATGTATTAATTATACTGTATGTCATCCCTAATCTTACAGAATTTATTCTTAGACTAGAGAATGAGACAATGTATTTAAAATGGATTTTTCTGAACATTTTTGTGAATCTCAGCCTTTTCCATTACTGTCATGAATAGATTGTTTTTAAAAATTTCAATTAAACTAAGCTATTAAAGTGATTATTGGTTAGTTTGTTATGCTTGTGTTTAGGACAGGACAGTTCTTGAAGGCATTTTTAAGAGGCTGACCTTGTGACATCATAAGGTGCTTTTCCACTCTAATTTCATGCTGCAATATTAAAGTTTGGATTGAGTCAATGTGGGGAAGATTTCTTATTGTTTGAGTACAACAATTAAAAGAACATTTACCATCAGGAAGTTTTTCCTAACATCTAACTTAAATGTACTTTGCTGCAGTTCAAGTCCATTACTTTCCATCTTATTCACTAGAAGTGGAAGCATTTATTCTGTTTTTCTGTGCAATGGCTTTTTCTATGCCTGAGGGCCATTATGTACATCCTTTAACAAAGTTATTTCAGCTGTTCATAAGGACTCTGGCTTTTTTGTTTCTCTCTTCTGCAGTTTCTTCAACTGGTCCACGCAGTACTCTAGCTGAGGCTACCCTGTTTTGGAGTACAGCTGGAGCATCCTACAGGTAATGTTCCAGCTAACAGCTGTGCTGAAAACTTTGTTGATTGATTTGGTTTGGTTTGGTTCAATAGAACCATCTGTTAAAATCTCTGCCTGGTTCCAACAGGCTGTAAGAATTAGAGGCAAGAGGCATCGAAAATGGACAACGGAAAGAGGAGCCATCAGGTGAAAAATAAAAGGTCAAACTTGCTCTCAAAGAGGACAAGCAAGCTGCCCACCACTCCTCAAAACCAACTCATATTAATTTGGCATTGGCTGCTATTTTTAAAGTCCAAGTATGAGATATAGTTTTTGACAATGGCATGATATTGTGTCTGATGTTCTACTAGTGATAAATCATAAACCTCAGGGTTTTCTCTGCATAATTTTTTCGTAATTCATTGTTCTCCATTCCTGCCCAAGTTCACAGTGTTGCACCTGTCCCTATTGCTCTTCTGTCTCATTTCTTTCAGACCATTTTTCCAACTTGTTCACATCATTTTGAATTTTAAACCTCATGTATTTTAATTCCCTTCAACGTTGTTAGGTAGCTGTTATCTGCAAACTTAATAAATATGTTCTCTATTCCATCTCCTGGGTCCCAAATGAAAATGTTGAGCAAAATTAGATACCCACTTTGCAAGTGAACCATTGATAATTGGACCTACAATACAGTTTTCCAGTCTTACAATAGGATAGGAAAAACATATTAAAAAATTGTTGATTTAAACACAGTCAGTCTATTTGGTTGCAAAGTGTATGTTTAGCAAAACCTGATTGTCAGTTTCCTAGGTTTTTAACCAAATCTGTGGTGCATAGGTAAACCTGATTGTTATACAATGTAATAGGTTTTTATTTCAGAGTAAAGGAATAGGTTTTATTTTTTACATAACAGTACAATAGCTTTTATTTCAAGACAAGATGGCTTTTTTCCAACAGCGAATCAACACTATATAGACATTTAGGAATGGGAGATGAAACGAAAAAAAGAAAAAGAAAATCTTTTACTTTGCTCATATCAGTAGGAGATTCAAGTACATAGAATGCTGTTGCCTAAAGTAATATTGACAAATTTATTCTATTCTTCCTTTATATTTTTCACATATTTATGCTCTATGTGGTGTATTCTCTCCCTATATAATGCACACAACTGCAACATGTACTACATTCTTGTAGAAGAAGGATGTGGTGGCTGAAAATCGGTTAAGGAAAGTACGATGATAAGAATCTTGTGATAATGTCAGTCAAAATACTTTAATACATTTTTTATGAACAATAACATTTTTACCGCATGTAAAAATTAATCCACCATCTCTGAGCTTCAATTCTTTTAGAAAAATTCTATTTTCGATTGAGAAAATAACCTCAATAAGAATTACCATTGATTACTTGAAAAATAATTACCTGTCATCCACAAATGCAAATACTTAGCCCAATTAATATTATTTGAACTTGAACCAATGATGCAATGATTTTGTTTGGTTTTCATTACTGACATTCCTTTTGACTGTCTTTTTTGTTGAATAATTCATTGTATATGACATTCCAATTAGTAAACAATAAATTCAGTCCAAGGCAGAAAAGTATATTACATTTTCTGTACCATTCAGTTCTCTTTGCAAACAGGCAATAAGTCATCACTTAAGACACTACTCTGGAAAAGATGCTACAGGATGATGGATCACACAGCTAATCTGAGTGAGCAAATTGCAGTCACCTTTTTTAATACATGGAAGCCAACCTTGTTCAAAAGCCACACTTTTAAATTAGTGACTGACAGAATAAATGCAAATGCATAGAAGACCTTTTACAAAGAAGTGTTTTTCTAAATTCTCTGAAAACACAAACACAATTGTTCATCATCATTGAATTGAATTATGCAGGAAATTATATCTGAGAAGCTGGCTAGATAAACAGATCACAAATCCAAGTCAGTACATTTCCAGTATTAAATCAGTTTGCAACTTTCCCAGATCATTCAATACATTTTAAAAAACTTTCTGGATGCAATACAAAGTTATTTCACCTCCTAAATCAGCCTTGGTTCTATCATTGGTTTAATTTGGAAATGTATTTTTTATCAAAATAATCCATTTTAGACTAGCTGTGTGTACTAAAAAAAGGCATTCATCTAAGGTGCCTCTAGCTATTGCAGTTGCAAATAGCATAATTATCTGTCGCATTTCAGTGTGTTTGTAATGATAAGACTGATCCAAATGGGAACTAATGTACCACCTGGATGTCTTTCCAAAGGAAGAACAATGAAGGAACAGAATGGACCATGCACAAGGAAGGGATCCCACTACCCTCATGCATGAATGACATTTCTGCCTTCAAGCTCTCTTTCCCACTGCTCCTTGTCCCTCCAAACCTACTCATCTATAGTTTCATTTTATTTCTTCATTTCCCTGCCAGGTAAGCCTTAGGGGAAAAAATTGCTGCCTTTTTTCCTTCCTGCGCTCTCTCTGCAGTGTCCTCACCCTCTTTGAATATCAGGAGGGACAGCACTGAAAACACAGGATAAGACAAACTCTCTTCATTTACCTTGAGAAAGCTTGTCTTCAGCCATCAGATACAGACTGCTGTGGATGATATTGTTCTGACAGCTTGAAACATTGACCTGTGTTACTATAATCAAAACAATTTGGAAAACTAAAATCATGTTTTCCTTACTTCAGCGTAATAAAGATACCTCCACACTTCAGGTGGATTCTTAACATTTTATCATCTTTAAAAAAAAAAAAAGTTTTTCTTCTTCTAGGCGCAGCTACATATCTTTGGACCTTTGCAAGTAAATTAATTGCTTTTAATTTTGGCTGAGAAACTGTGTATCTGGCTATGGACTGGACCCAAGGTGGCAAGGAAGGCATAAACTGCTGTATCACATGCCATAGCTGCAGCATCGCCCTGCCAGCCAACACAATGCTTCACAGTCACACCAGGCTCTGCCACTTGAACTAACTCCTTGATAGCACAGGTATGATTTTAAGACCACTAATATTTTGTTCTTCTCATTCATTTCCACTTTATTTAATGTAAAATGGATTTATTCCAGTCTTTTTTACAGAAAATGTATAGAAAATGTCTGGAAAGTGGCAATTCCAACCCTGCACTGCACTGGAGTCAGAGGTACTGGACAGAAAAAACTAGCCCATATGGGACACAATGCTTTCCCCACTGATGCCAGTGTTTCTGGCCAAGCTGGCACCTACTGAAGAGATGATTTCTTACTATTACCATGGCACTAGGAAGTGCCACCTTCTATTAAGCAATTCATTTTACTTAGCTTGAATTTAAACCTCAGTTTTCCAGGAAGTTCTGGGTAGTTAGAGGCCTCAAAGGATTTAATTTTACCAAGCAAAAAGAAAAGACACCCAAGTGAAATGTTTTCAATTCTAATTTGGAATTAAAAGGTAGAAGTTCTCTCCTACACAGTCATGGTTGTGCTCTGAGTGTGTTCCCTGCTCTTTCCCTGTGCTGGTCCCTAATGAAGTGGGTGGAAACAACGTAGTTGAGAAGATAGTAAAATAAAAGATAAGGAATACATATGAATTGATAGCCACCTTAGTTAAACTTTCTATGAACTAATCTTATTTAGAAGTTGCCTTTTCATTTGTTTTTTCACATCGTTTATTTTGGCATTTTAGCAAACTTCTTTTTAATGCAAATTAGGTGAAAAATGCTTTCTGCTTTAACATTAAATCCCTTGACTCTGTTCATCTTCATCATGACTTTATTCTGTTAAAAAAATGCTCTACACACTACATTATTGCTTAATTATCCCACATCACATTTTCATTGACAATCAAAAACTCAAAACTGCTGACATTAACTTACTAATAAACATGAACCCTCTTCTGCCCATTATGGGTGGAACAAAATTCAGATCATCTGGGCAGTATTTGTTGGATATTGTGGTCATATTGTAGTACTTGAAAAAAAAAACAAATCAACTTCAAAGTTAGTCACATCTTGTTCGTACACTTTCCAGAAAAAAACTACATAGAACATCTCCAAATATGGGACCCAAAAGTAACTGTGGGTCCAGCTGAAACCACTGAGTTACTGTCAATAACAGAATATCTAAAAATCAAGCCTCTCAGCAAACACACTAATCCTTTAAAACACAGAGTACTGCTAATTTTAAAGAATTAGAGGACACACCTGTAATATAAAAAAACTCTATTTCCTTAAAAATTTATGTGTGTATGTATATTTAGCTATAGCTGTTTCTGACAAGAAAAAAAATATTTAAAGTGGCTCAATTTATTAAACAGTGTTTATAAACATCTGTGTTGTACCCTTAATAAATCTTCATTTATTATATGATCAAGCTTAAGTCTGAGTTATGCTACTCACTTACCTAAAAGTAAGTTTGTTTGGTCATGATTTTTAAATTTTGACAGTCACAAAAAAGCAGACCATTCAAAAATAATCTTGGTTAAAACTCAGCTTCCTAAAACTGTCCATTTACAGGTCCAAAGGATGCAATATATTTCATATATGGGTAATACAGATTCTATTATGAAGTGTCTGTTTATTAATCACCAGGCCAAAAATAAGGATCACAATAGTCATACAAAGCATAAAAAATCTTTCGATAAATGTTGATTGCTGCTGTATCCTACTGTTTGTCACTTTCATAACTTAATTTCAACAATAACGAAAATAAGCAGGACTTTTACCATGATCAAATGTGTTAATAAAGTAGCTATCATAAAAAACAACATCCATCATCCCCTCCCCTTCAAATTAAAACTAATAATAATAATTCATTTCATGGGTAAATCTGTTGAATCTGTGGCAGTCTAATGGCAGTCTAATAGAGTTGCTGCAGAATGACCACAATCATTAATCATATGCTTTACTCCAGTTAAATGGTAGAAACATTGTTTAGAGATCAGGAATGAACACATACTGTGTAGTGTTGTACAGTCTGTAAGAATTAATCCTTTACTTTTAACAAAAAAAAACAAAAACCAAAACCCAAACCTGAGCACTTGCAAAAGCTGCTGATACACCCACAGTAATAACAGGAATTTTGAAATGATAGATTTTGTCATTGAGGTACTTTTGCTATTTGCACCTAATTAATTAGTAATAGATGTGGAAGCAGCATTCTGACCTAGTTATAAATCTCCGTGGGTACATGTATATTTATAGAATTCCTCTTTGGACTAGATCATTAGACAGTGCGCAATACATGAACTTTAAATGATTTAGCGGTGTTAGTTTCTTGTCCACTTTCACAAACACCTCTGGTGAGCAGAAATATTTATAATACGAGCACCAAAAGTTAAGTACAACTATCCTATAACATGTCCTGGTTTTAAATTTTACACACTTTATTGACATTTTGAACTTGCAGCTCAATATGCTATCTAGTGAACTTTTACCTGTGATGAGACTACTATTGATCCACACAACATCTAAAGCTGTTCTGATCTTTAAAAAGTCTTTTTTTGTATTTACTTTTCCTTCTTTAATACATATTAAATCCTTTCGTATTGTCTGATGCACTAAACTCACCTAACTATAATACCAGTCTGAGGATGGATAATGCTTTTCAGCTATACTAACTGTCTAAATTTATGAGCACAGCTGGTGTTCCTCCCTTATTGCTTTATGGTGCTTTCTTGTGGATTTTTCTCTGATAATATCTCATCCTTACATATCAGAGAGAAACCTGAACATTAATCACAAGAATACAGAGAAAGGTGCCTCTGTGTTAGAACCCTATGATTTTTACAAAGCTAAATCTTTTGAGCTGAATTGTATATGTACATACATATATATACAGTATTCTCTTGTGAACACCTGCAAACAGTTGAGTTTAATTAAACTGCAGCTGTTGCTGACTGAGAACAGAGATTTACCAACAAATATGCTAACTTTACATTGTCTTTCACTGTGCATTTTTTTTACTCCCAATTATCTGTTAACATTTTTTTTAATGGTAGAAACATTTTGAAATAGTAGCTGTGTAATTAAGGACTAAAAATCAAAGTGCTGTCTAAAGTGGTGGGCATGCAATGCAAGTGATGGTGCTTCCTAGATGAAGACCTTAGAGAGTAATGTATATGCAAATAATATCAGTTTACTGAGCACCTTGAAAGCCAAATTGCTCATCAGTAGACGTTTGGGAAAACGAAGAATATTCGTAGATAAAGTAATGCAAGCCCCTGAATTACATGCCATCTTGCAATTGGATAAACTAGTAATTAGGCCATTTCTTAATAAGAGGAAGGGAAAAAAGAAAAGAAATAAACTTAAGAATAGAAATAGACAATAGAGACAAAATGTAGCAGAAATTTATTCACATTTATGTTGTACAAACAATAAACTAAAGCCAGCTTGTCTGTACTGACAGTCAAGGACCATCAGCAGCCAAGGAAATTTAAAGGTGTTTCCAACCATTCGTGGTCTACAGTTACTTTTCTGGGAAGCTTTATTGCTGATAAACTAAGCAAAAGAAAGTTTCCCATCAGCTATTCCATTTAATTGGTAGTAATCAAAAGCTGTTTTGTACCTTATATTTCCAAATTATTAACACATTGTTGCACTGGGTGGGAAATGATACCTTAAGCAGCCCAGATCCTTTTATTAATCAATTTTGGTCAATTATGATTCTTCAAACATTGAGTAGTAACATACACAATGGAGATGTATGATGTCCAAAACAAACAGAAGCTGCTAATACATGAACTCAACAGATTATGAACTGAGAAGCTTCAGAACAACAACACAGAACTAAGTTTCTCACTATCTTTTAGCCATCAGACTTATTTGTGAGTAGACCATAAGAGAAAATAAAGAAATATTTTATGTTCACTTATTTCTGTGGCAGGCTCTCTCTTGCCATTTTATAAAGATGTATTACTGCTTCACTGACATATCCACAAAAGTAAATGGTGTAATTGGCACTCTCCAATGAGTCCGTATCGAGTCGTGCCATCTACTATGAGTTGTATTTTCATCAAACTATGTATGTGTCTTTCTGCTACTGAGAGACAAGAACAAGTTTGTAATTAGCATCAGATAAAAGGTGCCTATTATAGACTTCAATGATAGATCAGCATAATCTCTTATATGTAAAACAGTATTTATGACTGCTGTAAGAGCTGCTGGTTGACATAAATGAATGCTTTCTGTTTCTTCCAGCAATCTGTGAGATGCAGGAGTCAGATCCACAGGCCCTCTGAGGAAGAGCATGGGAAGTCAAATCCCAGAGTGCAGTTTCCTAATCCCCATACCACCACCGTCGCGCTCTCCCCTGAAATGAGGCAGGAGCATAGGTGAAATAGAGCCAGTGTGATGGAGCCTAGAATTGTTGCCAGGAAGTTTTCCTACACTTCTAAAATTGCTCAAGCCTAAATGGGGATTCTTTAAGCATCCCACTGCTGAGCTAGAGGTTAAACTCGTTGTGGGTGTTCAGAGGTGGCTGGCATTCCAGGTGGAGCAAGCACCTCACAAAATACATTTGCAGCTCTCCTCTATTAAAACAGTAGTCTGAGGTGGAGGTAGTGATCTTCATATACAAAACATCCTATTTTTATGCTTGCCTTTGCGTGAAGAGTTTCAAAATCATACTTCTGTCTCTCTGGGAGTGTCATAACTACTGGACTACAGGCAGGTGCTGGACAGATGTAGTTAGTTGGCATCTGCCTACACCACTCTGCGTAAGGGATTTTGAGATCCGCTACTTCACAGGCAGGGAGCGATGGTCTAATTTAGGAACTACATCACTCACCTGGAGGGGTTCTGGTCCCAGAGCTGTAATGTGAAATACATAATCAGTGCAATTAAGGCACAGTCCCCAAGAAAGGACAGAGGAGAATTTAACCTTCATCACAGTGAGAAAAGAACCAAACAAGATTCTTCTCCATAGTCAATGCCAGCCTGCAGGATGAAGCTACTGAATGCTAGAGGAGTGTTCGGCACCGGGCATGAGCTGCAGGATGAACAGTGCATTTCTGAAAATAGGAAGGAACCATAAAAAACCTCCAAAAGCAGAAAATTTCTACCTAGGAACATTGAATACTGCAAGCAGAAGCATCTGGAGGACTCTTAACTTTTCTAGAGTTAAATGCGAACTAACTATAACTTCCTAGTGCCGCCGCATTCATTCTGGATGTCTATGCTGGACTGAAATCCCATTTTAATGCATCTACATCTCTTTTTGGAGGTGGTCCTAACTGTACTTGATACTTTAAACACTCGCTTCTTTTCATATCATAGATTTACAATTAACTAAACCATTAATATTATAATCAATTTAGTATAGATATTTTAAAATACACAGAAATTTAAACATTTAGATATACAGCTACATTTCTATTATTTTGTTTTCTGATTTATCTGTTTAAGCATCCAGCTGCCTTTAAGCACAGACTTTCCTTCGATGCTGTACAGCCAACTGCTTAAGTCTCACTGAAGCCAGAAGCTCTGCACATACCTAGGTACTTTGTGGAACAGGTTTGTGATTATATACTTCCTCTAGTGCTTTGCAAAATTAGGGACTCAATTATTGCCTTAGTGTTCAGAGTAGCAGTGCTTACTATGCTCAAGGGGCTGAGACCTCACTGTTCCTACAAGCAGTTTGTCCTTTGAGGTTTTCTCTTGCACTTGTCAGTGATTTAGCTTTCTAGTGCGGTGTGCTGGAGCACGTTCTGTGGTTCTTATTAGAATCCCCTTTCCCCTTATCTCAGAAATGAACTCCCAAAGGAAAGATTTTTTTTTAATTTTTTTTTTTGCCTAAATACTCCGAATCAGGACTCTTCACTTTGCTTCAGCTTGATTTGAACAGCAAAAAAGAATTAAATTGGTTCCTACATAATGAGCCTGTTCGTTGGCATATTGAGCCGTCACACAGGTTTTTATGTATGTTAATCCAACACACTTTTTAGATGAAGTAATCTTTTATTTGCAAATTGTATTAACCAAATACTTTAATAAGGGTAGACCATGAAATAACATTAGAAAATAAATTGGCTGGTCATTCTCAGCTTTTGACACCTGGTTTTACCCTTTCCTTCTTTGATCTATTATAATTTACCTAATAAGCCAAGCTCACAGTATTTTTTTCAGAAACACTAGACATTTCAAGTTTTACATATTTTACATCTAGCTTTTGCTAGCTAGGGAGCTCATTAGCAGTTACTTCTTGTGGTGAATAAAATGCCACCTGAGAGCATAAGAACTCCCTAATTCACAAGTTCACATTCTTTTAAGAGGTCGCTTAACCTTTAAGTCAACTGCAGCATATTAAAATTAAGCTGTTTTCAGCAGATAACAGATTATTCAGTTGTATCGGAATTTCTAGGTTATGCAGTTGCATTGGAATGTAACTGTTTAAAATATTGCCAGGCATGAAATTCCTATAGTTAAAAGTCTGTGCAAATGCTTTAAAGCATAAGGGTTAAATTTGTTTTGAATTAGATGCAATCTTTGAAGGGAAATACCTCATCATTGTTTTGACTACTGTAATGCAAATAATCAGCATAATATCTGGAATTAATAATAGTATCCCAGACAGCAAAAGAAATGAGCAGGAATTGCTTTTGTTTTTAAATTCACAAATGTAATTTGTGGAAGGTGGCAGACTGACAAGCCTGGGAACGTAACATCAGAACAGCTAATGGAACTGCAAGTTCCCTAAATCACTGAATACATCTTTATGAAAAATTTCTTTGGCAGGGCAAAAATCCCAAGGTTTGAAATGTTCCTGCAAGTTAGACGTGATTGATAATATTGTTTTTGAGTTGTTCACAGAAACATTTGGCAAACTTTTGCTTTTAATGTGCAAATTCCTGTCTATGAAAAAAATTGTGTATACTAGGGACTTGAGTTAATTCACTTGCTGGGAAGCTTTGCATGACAGAAAAAGCTTCTATTTCCTTGACTGGTCTTCTGACATCTAAATTCAAGAGAAGTCTTTTCCATTTTATTTGTTTAAAATAGGACCACTACAGTTTAGCTGAACTTTTACTCTTGCTAAGTATTTTGTCTCATCCTCATGCTAATGGAAAGAGACCTAGTATCCTGACATATTTGAAAATTACTTGACTGTATGGGTTTTGGTTTTGTTGAGCTTTTTAAAAATTATATGGCTTGTGGCTACTTAGATGTTTTAGAAAATGAAGCTGTATTCTCACATTGTTTATCTCACAAGTGAAGTAGAACTCTAATGCTATAAAAGAGAAATCAATAACTGATGTAAACCCACACAAAGAGATGCAAACCATTGCATACAAATTTTGCTTTTGATTTCAAAATTTTACTAATGGTAAATATTAAATTTGAAACCAGTGAACTTCAAAACACTTTTATGATGGCTATTTCTCCAATGGCTTCCAAACTTATGCTTAGGTTTGCAATTGGATCACACTCATGTCAATTACAATGGTGACCTGTAACATCAAAAATCTGTCTTCCAAGAAGCTGTGCAGGTAATTTTTACCATGGATACCACAAGGTTTTCAGACAAAAGGGACTAAATATATCTATCCTTTGGGAAACACCTTATTCCTAGTGCAAAAATTTGTGATGGAATCCAGAAACAGATGGAATTTATTAATTTTGACTCTGATGTAATTTTAAACCAAGTATGAAACAATCTGAACACTTTTTTTTTTCCTTTCTTTCAATACTTTCATCACATCAGACAGTCCAAACAGTGTGCTTCAGTGAAGAACTTAATGGTGGTGATCAACTCTCTTGTGCTGCATTTCTTCTTAAAAAGCTGATACAGTGTAGCAATAGAAGTGAATGTATTTCCTAAGCATAGTGAGGATGGTTTTGTTCATGGTGTCTGAAAGTTTCTCATTTATAACTGAAATAAATCCTAAGCTATTGACAATAACATTACAAGCTTATTTAATTTCTGAATCACTTTTCATTCATTGTACTTCAGTAATGAACGTAAAAGTCTGTCAGTGCATAAGCCTTGTGAGAGAAATTTGATCTCAGATCTTTCAGTAGAGTAACACCCATAATTTTAGCATCATTGCTCCTTTCAGACCAAAATCAACTTTGAGATACTGAAAAACACTACATTAATGAAACACTATTTATTGCACCTGTTAATATTTTAACAAAATTATATACAAATTTATTATAAAAAGAAATTTTTTTTTTTTCACTAAAACATTCCTTGTACTTAGATACAGCTTTACATCATCCATGTACTTGAATAGTGAGCAAAGTAGTGGTCTTGGTATTTCAGGTGAAGTAACTAATTTCAGTAAAATTATTGCAGAATGATAGCATAGATACAAATAAAAACTTTGCTCAGTAGTGAATACCTACATTTAGGACAACCTAGCAGAGATTTTGAGATTAAGTCTCTGTTAAGAGACCCATTTTTTGTTCAGTCTGTGAAAGAACACTTCTGGTGTCTTGCCGAGAACTGAAATAGGACATGTGAGAGGGGGAAGTTGTGGGACTCCTGGATACAAATCTGTCTACCTCGTCATTTGATGATATTTCAAGGCAGCTGGAGACCTAGAAATCAACAAGTTGGCAGCCTTAGCTATACATTTCCTTAAGCATACTGCTTCCCAATGGACTTAGGAAAAGAAAACAACTAATGCAGAAATTATTCACTAGAAAAAGTACTTAAACCAAGACTCTATCCACAGTCTTGGCAAGAGAGAAGGCTGCCTCCTCACAGATGTAAAAAGAGAGTGAGGAAGGGGGGGGAAATTTGGATTCTGCCATTAAGTTAGTCCTTACTGAACTGAGCAGTGACAGTGCAGTTAAGATCACTCAGACCTGATGGGCTATGCCTAAATTAGCATTTTCTTCTGGAATTTCAAAATTTTCAAATTCAAATTTCCTAGCTGTCTCAACTTACCATGCTCAGTTCACACCTCAGAGTGGCCTTGGAGCACATAAATTGCATCCAGTTTAGATGAGACAGGATGGGAAGATGTGCTCTGAGAGGTCAGCTAATACACTTAAAGTGCTAATGGATGATCAGTCCAAAGAGCAGATTAGAGAAAGAGCTAGTCCAAAGTGAAACTCCTGAAAAAAACCACCTACTATGGATGCTTCTCTCCAAAAAGCTGTTTCCACCCAGCCACTCTTCTTGAAATATCCACAGAAGTCGTAGAGATATAGTAGAGCATGGTCATGACTCAATGTAATGTAACACCTATTATTCATGACTACAAAACCAGACAAAATGCTATCTCAGCTTGTAATGCTGCCCTCTGTGTGCATGAAATCTCCTTTCTACAACTTCCCATCCAGCATCCAATACTGCGAACAAAACATACAAGGCTAGTGCACAGCCACGAGTTCTACTCATTGCTTTGTGCTCATTAAGAGCATTTTACTAGTGGAAGATGAACAAGACTTGCTAGCATCAGCTGGGGACAAGCTCTTTACTTCTATTTTCCCAGTCAGCTGCAGAAAACGAGTCTACTCTTCTGGGCACAAGTCCTCCCTGACTTCCTATTGCTATATTCCTGCTGCTTGGCCACCACTCTCATTTTTAATTTTTTTGCCCATTGTGCACCAAGCTAATTAACGTTTATGATTTTAATAAGAAAGCAATGTATGTTCAATGTGAAACCAAAGTTTGAAATAAAAAGTGGACATACAAAAGTATTTCCGGTACCAAATCTTAAATTTCTCCAGCTGTGAGATTATTCTACTAATATATACAATATACACAAATATTGCAGAAGCAACCAAATAAAGTAATACATTAAATATTGTAAGATAGAGAGAAACACAAACAGATTTAAAAAGAAACTTCTAACCAAAGTTTAATCATAATTGAAAGGCTGAATTTTAAAACTGGACAGATCATGGAAAAGGAATGTCAAATGTGAAGTTTTATGTCAAATCAATATCCAAGTCAAGCTGATCTTTGCTATGTTTAGGTTCTGCATTGTTCTCACCCAGCAAATTCTTCGCAGATTTTAAGTGCCCAGAATACAGGTGCACAGAGTTATGTTGGCTTACACCCAGCTGAGATTTAACTAAATAAGACATGGGTGGGGAATAGGTTTTTTTAATGACAAATTCCTTTACAGATTTCAGGTAGAAGATATCTATTTGATTATTTTTGACATTATATTTTCTCTGTATTTAGCTTTAAGAGTCTATGATTGAAATCAGTTACCTCAAGAATACTTGGAATTCTGACCCCTCTCACATGACTCCAACATTCAACATCACTTTTCAATATTTTCATGGCATTGGAGACTATTTTGTTCTGACTGCTATGGGTGAAATTGGTAATACCTATCTTAACTTGCTTTCTCAGAGATCCTCGGTAGGTTATGTGTACATCTGAAAAGTATTTCTCTGTGCACCCCCTTTTTCTCTGTAAGATGTCAGTGACTGTACTTTTCATCTACGTCGCCTCCTGGACCCCAAAGTTAGCACTTGGCTCAAGAGCGAGCAGTAAGAGGTTCACCATGTTGTCCTGGGAAGCTGAGGAAGCTGATGACTCTCCCATCCTGGCAGGCAATTTTGTGTATGGTGGTCCATAGACCCTTGAGGTTAGAAGCCTTTTAATTGGGCAAAAGCCTAGCACACTTTATTTTTGGTTTATGGAATCTCAATTAAATTCAGTGACACAAAAATAATCTGTTCTATGACCAAACCAGAAAATAACATGATTGAGTAGTAAAAAACCTAAAGAACAGTAAACACAATCCACAAAAACATTGAGCTGAAACTACTAAATGCTCTCACCCCAAAAGGATAACATTCACCAAATACAGGTTAAACTTAAAGCGATATTATGTACACTAAACCAAATTGTAAGTTTTTAGGATGGTGCATGAATTTAAGTTCTCCATTTCAATAAGGTAGGCACAGATCTAAATCCAATGCTGTTTTTAAGTCACATAGCAGAAGTGACACGGCAAAAGTCAACTCTACAGAAAAGCTACAGGGAGAAACACAGTAATATCTTTTTTATTATTTTTGTTTTAATATTAAAAGATTAAAGGATTTCAACCAATATTGGCAGATTTCCTAGCTTTCCTGACTCCTTGTGCTGTCAAAAAATACACTATTTCCATATTATCCTTACAATGTAGAAACATGTTCTTACTCATGATTGCAGAAAGTAACAAAACCTACACTAACACTGTGAATTATTAGGCAGGTTTATAAGAGGATCAGGTCAATATACTCAAAGACAAATAAACTGTCTTTCTGTAGAGAAATGTTATGTGGAGAATAGGAAAGAATCAGTTATAGTGAAGCTAAAGACACATATTTATGAGGCAGTATCAGTAGTTATGAGTCCCTTTACTCATGTGGGAAAGGCCACATAAACTTTTTCCAAGAAGAGACTTCAGAGAGGCTCTCCTTGACTTTACCAAATTAAGTGGTCTGGTATTGAACACCAGGCAATATTTTTGCTCTGAAAACATATGCAGTGCTGTGTGTCCCTCCCGTGAAAGGCAAAGGTTTTTTCAGGTGCATAAGATACGTATCTTTGTTATACTGCTCTGAAATTACACATGCAGGTAAACTGTGTATAGTATTTCCTGATGCTGTGGGTATTTCATCAATCAGAGATATAATGGAGGTGGATCAAGAAAGCTGATGTTTCTATACTATAGAAAAGTATGCATACAGAGAAGGCAGGAATTTACTGTCTACCTCAGTATATGACCCAGCTGAAAGGCATGGGAGGTTGCTAAAATACCAGTAGCTGTTCAAAATGAATAAAAAAGACTGAAAACATTTTTCTTTTTGGAACTGAGTATCTCAAGTCAGCCAAAGTTTTGCACACCACTTTATATTTCACTAGCTAGAACCATAAACGCAGCACTATATTTTGTTAGAATGTATTATTAACAATAGTTACATTGCTTACATACGTTAATAACCTTGAAAAAAAATCTTTACTTCTAATATAACTTAATTGATTTTTCACTTTTCTGTAGATAAATGTTTCACCACAGTCTCAATACATCCTCTATTACAAGTCACTATGTATACATCATATATTTTTGTTATTCTCCTTCAGTTCCAAATATACTAATTACGACTGACTCATTAGCAAGGGTTGGTTGCAAAAAGCTCATTTCACTGCTATTAACACACATGTACAGTTATGTGGATCTAGGACAATTGCTGAACACCAAATCACTTGCACTTGTGTGAAATCTAATCTGGCAAGACTGCAGCTATGAACTTTGGAGAAGACTCACATTTTGCTCAATAGAGAAGACCATCAGATATGAAACAGTGAATCTTGCTGTGAGGCTTAGCTGGAACTGCAGATGTGTCTAGGAATGCAGACATCTGGAAATCTGAGGATGCTCTAGATGGGGCTGACACCCCTTTCCTTGGCCCATGCAAGGTCAGGCTGTAATTACACTTGAGCATAATGCTCTTAAATCTATTTACCTTTCAGATGATCATATTTTCCCTTTTATTACTTCCACAAATTACCAGTTACTTGCTTTTGAAATAGATCTTCTTGTCTTATTTATTCTCCCTCACTTTTCTCTTAGAAACTCAGCAAGAATTGGCTTCAGTGGGACACATATGTGTTTAGGTACTTGAATCATTGGTTGTGCAACATAGCCATTATATCAAATCACTGCTGTGAGAACAGATCATGATGCCATAGATATCCTCACAAATGTAAGCAAAAGAGTGAGACTATACAGGGGAATGGAGGAACCCAGCCCTTTTATAAGACCTGTACAATTCACTGTGTGCTAGTTCAAGTGACAGTTATGTTCTCATTCCCTATAAAGCCTTTCTACCAAATAAGCAATTACTAGCATGGAGACAGTAATTCTATTCACTTTCATATATTGTCTGTAGAGGTCAGTAATTATCAGTAAGGATTATTTATTTGTCTGAAGATTAAATATATAAAATATCATTATTTTTAAAATTATGCTTCCCAGAAAACACACTAAGCTTTATATCGTGTTCTCTTTCTATCAGCTTCCTAAAGATTGGGTCTGAGACTGAAAACTTGGGGAAGAAATGCATGCCCATATAGAAAAGAGATAGATATGATAAAGGAATCTTAATTCCTACTTGCTTTGAAAAAAACTGATCCTGCTCTAGAAGATTTGCTGTAAAATAGCTGTGCACTTGTCACTGCCTGATCCAAAGCGCATGCAAGCAAAGTGGAGACTGACTGCTTTGAATGCACTTTGGATCAGGCCATTAGTTTGTCTCCAGTATGACTACTCTCTGCATAAGCAAAGGGGAGTGCAGAGTGGACGATATCTGACATTTTTCATTCCCTGTGTTGTTGACAGGAAATTGTCATTCAAGGATTTCTGTTCATCGGTTTCTCTGCCACTGATTTTCTAGTGGATTTTGGGAAGACAGATAAATCAAACACGTCTGATTTCAGTTTACATACATTCTCGTCTTTTCCCACCGTGAAACTTTATAAAACATTCTGTAATGCTGGATGGGAAAATGCTATAAAAGTACAAAGTAGAATACTATGTTTTGCTCAAGTGGGATTTGTGAGCTTTATGCACTTATAGTCCTAATGTCAGCAGTTCATTTCTTCCCTATGAAGACAATGTTCTAAGAACTTTTGATATGCAGGTGTTTGACATTCAATATACATTTCTTCTTTGGTCAAAGAAGAATCTCTCTTCAGTTCCCTAGTTTAGCCTTTACTTTCAAAAGCCTAGGTCAATACAATACCTCCAGTATCCTTCCAAAGAAGATAACAAAGTATCTGTCCCCAAGGTAGCCTAATGATCACCTAAAAACACCAGTCGACTTTTCTCTTTTTCTAACTTTCACTTGCCAAAAAGCTTATCTCCAGGGAGTTTTTAATTCAAACAATACAATATAATTTACAATATCAGTAAATTCAGAAGAATAATAAAATGTCTAAGTATATTTGATCTGCTCTAATTTCAGGATTAAGCTAGATTCTTTCTAATGAAGCAGAAGCCACTAGAAGACACTGCAAGTAGTAGTTTCCAGAGAGCAGTGTTTTGATTTTCAAGGAAGAACAGGTAACATTTCCATTTCTTTCTACTCTTGGAAATTCCCTATTCTATGCGGGGGACTCCCAACAACCTTGCCTGAATCTATTGCAGTTAGAATACGCTCTCCCAAGGACATCACATCTTCCACTGTGATCCCCTTTACACCATATCATTTGCTGGTCCACATCTGTTTGCACCATGCAAAATCCTTGATAAAGGAAGAGTATGCAGTCATTTCCCTCCAATCTTACAGCAAAACATCTTCATTTACTTCTTTATAACTCAATTTTACCCAATGGTTTGGGGTTTGTTTTTTTGTTTCATTTGGGTTTTGTTTTGTTTTTTTTAAATGTGGAAATTAATCCATTACAAATCTAAACCTCATAACCTAAGCTCAGCCTATTCTGCTGCGGTTTATTTCCAAGAGTGTCTACCGTGGTATACAACCAAGATACATTTGTTTTGCTACAAACAGGCATGAAGTGAAAGTATGGTATCCGAGATGGACTACAAGATTATGATCTTAAAATGTCAGCAAAGTAGATTTATACCGTGATATTTAGTGGTGTTGTAATAATATTGGCTATCGTAATAGTGCACTTCATTGTTCTCCTCATGCCTTTAATCTTCAGAATGAGACACCACAGTTAAAGTTGGAAATTGCTAACAGTGCTGGCCCAAGTAACACCATCAATTTTGAGGGTACAAAGCAGGCCTAATAGGGTCCCCTCCTTTTTTCTTTTTTTTTTTCTTTTCTAAATTTAAAAATAAAATAACTGTCCATTGATTACCTTACAGGTTATAGGGGTTACCTAAACATGAATTATTGTGAGTGGAATCACAGACACTGAATGAATCAGCTTGAAGAGGTTTTAGAACTCAGAGGAGTAGCTGGCCACCTCAAGGACACCCATTTCCTGAAGGATATGAGTGCCAGTATAGCTTACTGTTATTTTTCTCAGAATACTTGATGCATAAAAATTCTCATGTCAGTTTTCGTAAAAAATAAACAAATAGATAAATAGGGCTGTTGTCGTATGAGTAAAGGTCTCAAATACTTGGGGTTATGAATTACTATAACAATGCTAGGTGACCCGACAATACAATCTTGTGTGCTGAGAAATGGAATGAAGCAGTGATTGCCAAAAATAAGTGGACTAGGGTTTTTGGGGGAGGAGGGAGTACTTTGGAAGGCAAAAGTCAGCACAGCTTACAGTCATATAACATTTTTCTCTTAGACAAATTAAAATGGAGACTAGTTCCTAAGGATCAGCTATAGCTTTCTAAGAAGTAGGACCTATAATGCAATAACTTTACTTGACATGGAATGTAATGTTAGAGCTGATTAAGTGTAAGTGTAAGAAAATTTGCTCCCAAAATACTACCAAATGTACCTTAGCCAGCATTACTTTCAGACAGTACTTTTTCAGATCTTCCTGGTGCTGCAGACTTCAGGCTCCTGACACAGCTATCTAGGGTGGTTTTCAGTACAAGAAGGAAGTTAAAACCTTTTCAAATTCTATATTCATAAAAGGTTTAATGTATGACTGTAATTTTAGTGACCAAGACCAAAATGCAGACCTTTATAGGCATTTTTTTGCCTCTTCCTCATCTGGAAGCATTGAAGTTCCCTAACTGCACAAATTTCTAAGTTACATTTGTTAAAGTTTACACTTCTGCCATAATATACAAAATCAACAGTGGGTGGAAAGCACTGCTTTGCAAGCTTCCTACTTGCGAGACTGTCCTTAGCTAACCTTAAGCACGTTTACTCTTTCCTCTACACTTACATGGTTCCTGAATCAAAACATACCGGTCAAACTACCACATAATCACTAAACTCCTGATGGTGAGAAGCCCTTCTCGATCACAACTACATTGAAAGCAAGCAATCAACAAAAAACATCACCCACACATCAAACCCCAAGAATTCCTCTGGTTATCTTAGCTATAAGCACATCTGCCAAAGTAACCCAATAACAATCCGAAAACAGCAGGCACTACTAAAAAAGAGAAGAGTGCTCCCCCACCCCTTAATAGTTAGAGTAGGTAGCTTCTGTGGACCTGAGTTCATAACCCTCCCTGTTTCAGTCTGACAAAGGGATTAAAGTCCAGTTTGTCACCCTCCTGAGAGCCTGCTGTAACCATTAGGCTATAGCACAGTCCAAGGTAAATCTTTCACTCTCTCCAGCTGACACTATTCCATTTGGTATAAATAATTAAATGAAGAAGGACGTGAATCTGACTTTCTCACATGATTGCCCTAACCACCAGGCTATAGAGTCAATCTCTCCTCCCTTCTTTTTCCCCCAGCTTAATTAATATTTAATTGTTTACACAAAGTGGAACAGTTTTAATAGGAGAGAAATTCTGAGAGACAGAATTCCCAGTAAGACAATACTCGAGACACTTTCCTGAGAAATGGGAGCTCTACCACCAACTCCCAGTTTCAAATCTGGGAATCAAGCCTGCCTCGTGGGGTAGGCAAGAGCCTGTTCTAATTTGGAAAAATGAAGCATTACCCTTAAATATTCATTATGGTTTTACTGAGAAATGAAGTGTGTGGCTTAGGCACCAAACTGCAGGATATGGCCATCACTTGCAAATCCTAGCTGGAGGAAAGGGGATTGCAGGCTCATAGCTGAGCATCACGTCTATTTTTACCGCTTCCTATCACTTATCTTTCCTGCTTTTCCATTCAGCTCTTTGCCTTCTGCATACCTTATCTTCAGGCACCTAACGCAGCACGTGCTCATAAAGCATGCAGACACTGAAGCCAGAGTGCCTGACTCTGTAAGGTGGGGTGATGCTCGTGAGGCATAGAAACATGACAGCCAAAACCGTTTGTGATTTATAAATCAGTCTTCAGTATATTTGCACTGAAAATTCCTTTGAATTTTCATTCCTCAAAGCATTCCTCAAATTAGGTTTCGATTCTGGGGCAGAGGGCAATACCAGTGGGAGTAAAGCTGTTTTATGGGATATTTTACAATTCAGATTGATTGTTCTGTGGGACACTTTAGTAGAGCTGCTACTGTCAGCTGTTCAGGAGTGGATGTTTTTGAGATGTGGAAAACAAACCCCTGCAAGCTTGCAAACACTTTGTTGTTTGCCCCTTAGGCGCATCTGGCAGAGAGACTGCTGCCGCTGACATGAACTCTCAGACCTGATCTCACTGCTCCCAGGATAAAACAGTTAGGTAAATCTGATGTGAGGGATCAGGAGTCAGCTTGAAGCACAAGGAGAAATTGTCTTTTTCTGTGAAATGTTTCTATGAAGTGAGACTAGAAAAAGTAACCACACAGGGACTGGATGGTATTTTTTACAGTAGGGACCAGTAAGCTGTCTTCCTCCTCCCACCACTTTCATCCTTTCTTTTTCTCTTTGACAAGGTCTGTAAATATGTCAGCTAATCTCAGAAAGTAGCGCACAGAAGACTCATTCAAAAAGGTCAAAAGGTCCACACAACTCTTTTGTGTTAATATTATTCACATGCTTCATTTTCTTCAAGCCATTTCCTAAATCCTCCTTTGAAAGTTCTCTTTTCTCATTCTTTCCCCAAGCCAAAAGGTACACAATAACTCAGGTATTTAAAATACAAGAAAAAAGTGCATGGTATCATTTACACAATTTGGAAGGACTAATGGCCCTGTGAAGAGACTTATAATGCAGTGAGTGCTGGAAAAAAGAATAAAATAAAAGGACATACATTGTGAGACTTAATTTAACTGATGGTTTTTCTTTAGTTCAAGTCTGGCCATCAATTAGTTCAGAGGCACACAAGCTCTGTAGTGAATCCTAATCCAGTCATTTTTGGAAGCCTTAGCTTCAGCCCCACAGGTGACCTTAGCCCAGTTTCACAAGATCTTCCTCAGATTCTCATATATTTTTGACCCTGCAAAAAAACCCACAACCACACCACACCAAAACCCCAACGTAAAAGAGAATATCATTTCTCTATGAAGCATTCTTGCTCAATCCTTTCAGGCTTGCTGTGCTGAAAGAGCCCAATCTACTTTTCACATAATTCCAGGAGACTTTGTGGCAATTGAATGCTGTTATCTTCTTGTGAGAGCTTCCTCTAAACTCAGATCACTCTAGTCTTGTCTAATAAATCATTCCTCATTTCAGGTGTTTTGAGATCATATGCTCAAAATTGGCCTCAATCTATTCTTGTCATTTTACCTACAAATGCTGACCAGAACTGCCTTAAGTTCTTGACTTTCACAGACAAGATATTCAAGAATCATTTTGAGTTATTCCAAGTCTATGGAAGCAGTGTATGAATAATTTGCTGACAGCTCCATCATTTCCCAGAATCTCCCACCTGATGAAAACCATCCCATCCAGTCCAGTTTCAAAAAACCTTTCCGGCAATCTAGGGAGCAGAGGGTCCAAATTTTCTTCTCTAGCAAGTGCCCAATGTCTCAGTGTATTTTGCTTTTGCTGTCTAAAAACTCATTCTTAAGAAGAGAATTGGGTCTCCAGTGAAGCAGAAAGATGCATCACTTGACATGTCTATTGACGCAAAAACTGGAGAAAGGTGCCTGCACGTCTTGTTGATTTGCCAGATTTAGCTGTAGGTTTTCTGTACAAGCCTGTTTCACCTCACCTACTTTGTTATCCCTACGAAACAGAGGGCTTTAGGAACAACATATCAAAATCTGTAAGCCATACTTCTTGTATCTCTTGTCTTAAATACCACCTTATTTTTGTCTCCCTTTTTAAATTGTGAGTGAGATGGCTGAACCCAGAGATGCCCCTGCACATTTTCAGCACTTTCCCTGGATAACCCTGTGCTTCTGGCACAACACCGCAGGGCTGCTGGTGGTAGGTCCGAAATACAGCCAGTACTAAGTTAGCTGCTCACAATGCTTTCAGAAAGAGCTTTCCTGTCCCTTTAAGGCTCCACCTCTCCACATGAATGTTTCATCGGGACCTCAACAACTTGGTTTAATTGCTGACCTAATCCTTGGGAATAATACAAAGACCTGTCTTGCCCTTCTAAACAGTAGTAGTTTGATGGGCAATGCTTTCTACATTTACATCAATGGTATGAACTGCTTCAACCATCACAGGTAAGACGAATTATTCCTACACAGCCTATCCTATATAGCCTATTCCTACATAGCCATAGGCTAATTACTCCTAAATAGCCTATCAGATCTTTCCTGATACGTTGCATACATACAGTAATTATTGCAGACAATTACAGAAATATTGGACGGAAATATTCATAAAATCTAAGAAATCTCATAAAATTTAGAAAAATAAAAGCATATAACCATATAGGTCCTGAATCAAAATAAATATGAAGCTTTGAGGGGGAAAAAGAGGAACAACACTGAGTTAGTGTCAATAACTTAAAAAAGTCAATAACTCTGGCAATCCTCCACCGGCATTGAGGAAACAAGAAGTAATTCATTTCACAGTGCTTCTTCCCTTTCACACTTTCCTGTATCTTCCTCTTCTCACCTCAGCCCTCACATCAATCTCTTGCCTTTCAGCACTCCACACACACACACACACACACTATACATTCCTTCAGGGCAGCGCACAATTCCCTTACCTGTTTTGACAAGAAATGCACATTGAGTCACACGCCAGAGGCCACGGTTACACGAAAGTCACAGGTCAATAAAGATCACTTACATTTCCTAAGAGCTTTTTCATCCTCTTTTTCCCCTCCGGGAGCCAGGGCCTCAGAAAGGAAAGAAAGAAATGTCAAGGGCCCCTTTGTGAAGTGCTTAAAAAAAAAATCCCCCAAACTCACCATTGGATGCCCCCCTCAATCTCTTGTTACCTTGCCTTAAGGAAAGTGGCTTTTTTCTCTTGGCCTCCTTCACCTCGAAAGAGTTCTTCATCCCTTCAAGAAGTTGGTCACTGACTTATCTCTCTCCCTTGATGATGTAGAATAAAGTAGAAGAGATGAGCCTGTATTCTTTTAAAACTGTCTTTTACAAGGAAGCCAATAATATGATCTACATTGTATCACAGTTCAACGTATCTGACATCTGTTCTGTAATAAAATTCACTTCATACATATGCTTCTTCAAGCTCATACATATGCTCCCCACAAGCACCCCCCAGCTGATCTTCTGAGACTTTTTGGTAACACAACTATAGTATTCTGCTAAATGTATTTAAGTAGGTATTCTTTTCTCTTTAGTCTAGTAACTACTTTGAGCAACTCTGCTTGGTAAAGGTAGTACTGTAAACTACACTAGGACTCCTTGAATATCTCAAGAATTTGCTCCTTTTCTCTAGGATCAAATCTCAGGGATTGTGTTCATTGTTCCATTTCAGTCTTGATTTCCACAAACCTGGATGAAATCATGTTCCATTCACACAAATGCTCATGATAAATGGAATTAATGCTTAACACACTGAGTGTATGATTCACAGAGTCTTTAATAAAATAAAACAACATTAAGAACTTAAATGAGTAAAAAAATGATAGTTTCACTGAACCTTTCACTGTGAGGGCTATACATTCTGAATACCAGATATCAGTAATGCAAATCATCAGAAAATGCAGGCAGCACAGTATCCACCCTAATATTCGTTCTGTGAACACAAAAGGTGCAACCTTGTTATTGTATTGAGCTGGATCAGCAGTAAATTTCTGAAGCACTCTTTCCAGGTTTCCCTTCTAACTGTGATGTGGTTTCCTCTTCTGAAGGCATTTCAGACCACATGACCTGGATTTCTCCAAGAAGAAACCGCACCAGAAGATACACTGCAGGAACATATCCCAATGCACTCCAGCTGCAAATAAACATAGAGGTAGTCCGATGTAAAGATAACTAAGGGTAACTGCCCACATTAGCAGTTTTGGTCTATAGATCTTCTCCTATTAGTTCATGCTATTTGCTAATGGAAACATTTTTTGTATTTGCTCTTATAGACACCTTTTGGTCTCATTCACATGTGTGCCAGCACAAAACACATAGGTAAATAAATCTGTGACAGCTGAGCTGAACCTGGCACATGAGGGATTCACCTCAATATTTGTAGAGTAAATTATTACCCAGGAAATACTGTCCCTGATTCATTATCCCTTGTTTTATTACCCCTTGGTTTCATAGTCATGATAGTGATGATGCCAGCGTATTTAGCAGAATTCATCTCACTTTTTGATGTTAATCCACTGGAAGCACAGTCTGCATAGGTACCTCTTAGGAGCAACGTACCCTCTGGACTGGAAACCTGAGTTTCTGCACTGCTTTTTCCACAGCTTCATTACATTTATTATATGAATGAAAATTAACCTCACAAAGTAGATGCCAGTTTTTCTCTCCTATCATTCCGATATTTAAAATTCAGCACTCCATGTTGGCGATTTAAAAACAAAACAAAACAAAACAAAAACTCTAAAAACCAAAAAACACACCACAGCAAAGTCCCATCTATTATTTGGTAGTTTTATATAATTTTAGTAGGCGTATCAGGTGCCCAACATCAGAAATAATAGTAAAGTAGCTAATCATCACACACATGAATATTTGGTGAATAAAGATAGCTAGGATCAGCACAGACTGTTTATTCCTACCCCCCAAACTCTCAATATGTAATAAAATAAAGTTAACCTGAATGCTTCACAATGTACTGCAACATAAAACATTTAACATGGCTGCTACATAAAAGGATTTTCTGAGAGTTCTACAGTGATGTCTCACATCAGACTTTCCATCTCCATGAGAACAGGAATATGTGGTAGAATCCTGCCATACCTGTTGGCAGCTAATAGAGATGCATGCTAAGTTTTCAAGGCAATTCACAATTTAATTTTTCTAGTATTGAAATTAAGACACATTTCATATTAAACAATTTTCTGTGCCTAGAAGAGGGGTCTTCTCCTGTTGCAGATCTGAACAAGGTGAAGACAAAGAAATCTATGATACTTCCCAATAGCTCTTGACAGGTTCAGTAGTGCTAGCAGGCGATAGCAGCCTGAGGAGACACCACTGGGAAGCCTGCTGAAGCATTCATCCAGAAAAAAATAATTTCTTCCAGGAAAAAAAAAATCTCCTTTTATTTTGAGCATCTGTATTTTGTTGTCATTACAGCCTGTGATCTGATATTACAACTAAATCTATGGACAATATATTAGATTTTTACAAAGAAGTATTCAAAATTTAAGAGGATGTGAAACACTGCCATCCAGCAATCCTGTACACCATCAAAACAGTCAGAAATAAACAAGTTCCTGCAAGTCAGAACACGTGTCTTGAACACACTGGATATTTGTTTTGTACTGACACAGGAGAAATTCTTAAGAGGAAAAGATTATTTTAATTAAAACAGTCATAATTACTCTTTGGAATGCTGCCTTGACATATGGGTCCTATGATAGTTTACCAAATACAATACCATCTCCTAAATACTGAAATGCCTTGTTATCCCATGTCTATTGCAAATTTCCTCAGATAGCTGAAGTCTTGATTATCCAGAAGACAGACCGTCTCATCAATTTTTAGCCTTGTTACAGATACCAGGACTTGAGGGGGGGTGGAGGGGGGGAAGCACTGTGTTTTGGGAAAGGTTCAAGTTAAGTTTTCTCTTGATTAGAAGCAAATGCCTCTCTCCATTAAGACTGGGTTCAATGGGGAGGTACATCCAAGGCTCCATCACACCAGCTCTGCAAACCACTGTCTTGGATTTTACACACAGGCACAGAGTAAGATGAGAACATGAGCATGTCCAAAAGGTACAGGGTCAAAAAGTCGTGGAAAGTATTCATGCAGTTTACTTTCACTAGCCTTGTGGTTTGATTAAATAAGGTTTTAATAGTCACCCATCTGAGATGCTTGTTTCCTTATTTTGAAGGAAAAGGAAATTAAAACAAAACAGAAAAAATAAGTCTTGAGACAGTAAGGATGTTTTCTTCAAAGCTGCAGGAACAGGCAGTTAAAAGCTAGGCTCTGGTTTCCCGAACCTAGGCAACTATGCCTATTTCTACTAACTATACTACCATAAATCCAGAGTAACTCAATTGATTGCAGTTGTAAGCTAATGTAAGTGAGGTCAGATGTGTGACCAACAGGTCTTTAAACAATCCTTTACTTGAAAGGTAATGAAACAATTTTGTAAATTGTTCCCATTCGATTCTGGATCTATTGAAAAAAGCCACTTAGTACTGTTTATGTATTTTTTGATCAGGGAAGAGAAAACTGGAATAAGGTAACCCATTTGGAGGTTGCTATTCCTAAAGACCTTAAAACAATAATTTTGTGAGCACCATCACCAGTAACCTCTATACAATAAAAATCTCTACAATGGGTCTTCAGACAAATTCAGTTTTGATTTATTGCACCATAATTGTTACATATTGTTAGAAGGACTTTTACAAGGAAAATAATTTATTTTCAAGGCCTCCCACCATTGATCCGTAAGTCAGACTACCTTACAAAGTTTGTGATTAGTCTGTTTCAAGAGATGCATGAAAACTGGTCAGAGGGAGTTGCAAGTGATACAGCCTATTAAGATAATTCCATTTTTATGATTTAAGAATTGCTATTGATGCACTAGAATATTGAATATCATTGTTAAATTTACATAGTTAAAGATACAAGCAGTAGTTACTAAGTTTTTAATTCATATAGCATAAACTTTAATGGAAATGTTTAAGCCCTGTATAAGCCTTGCCAGGATCTAGATATGGAACTAAATTACTTATATAAAAGTGATCAATCTAATTGCTCCCTGAGAGGTTCACCTGAGAATTTGCCTTTACTTACCACTCTTAGCATTGTCTTCAAGGGCTTTTGATTTAAGACTGATTGGAATAGACAAAAATGTATTTAAGAACCCAAAGGGTTATACATTGTTTTAAATCAGAAACGTGTCAAACACTTGCAATCCCTTGATCCTATCACTCTATACTTCATAAGGGATCCCTTCTGAGAAGGGTTTACGTGTCCCGACATATTTGGAAATGTTCCTTGACAGAAAAATTCTTTGAGGACATAAATCAAAACTACAGCTGCTCCTCTAAAAGCTGTCAGTGATAATAGCATTAGAAATTGGATTAAATAAGTCCTGTTGAGAGACAGTATGTCCATTTCTACATTCAAAACACACACAAATTATCAGAGAAACGTTTATTCCAAGAGTGGGGAACAGATAATGAGGAGGTATAATAATGTTTTTCAGCATATAGGAGCCCAGCTCAGGAGCTTTCCCAGAGCAGTGCTCCTCTTGCTTTGCGTAAACCTGAGCATGCTGCTTTGAATAATGTAAGCATAAACCCCTAACATATTCTAGAGTGGTATGAATAAAACCTAACTGTGATTTCACCCAAGAATGGATAGGACAAACACATTCATTTGCTCCAAAACCAGTAATCTGTGGTATAACAACAAAGGAGAAAGAATTTTACACAAAAGTGATAAATATGTAACTTGGGATTTCCAGGTGACAGTATGGTTTGGCTCCCTCCTGCTGTACCGTTTTTCACTTTCCAGAAAAGGGTTGCAAGAATGCAGTGGTGATTTATACTTACTTACTTTGAAGGGGGGAAATGTGGAAAAGTAAACAGACAGTGCTAGACTAGGGCTAAGTTTATTCTCTTTAGTTTCATAGTAGAGCTCACTACTACATTAGTTTCAGCACAAAACAATTTTTCAGCTATTTCTCAGTACTGTTGGCAACTACACCATCACGGCTAACACACACTCGGCCATTACCCATCAGTTTTATTTTTCTATTCACTTTCTGTGATCCTATTTAAACAAGAAGCAAAGATTTGGGGGAAAAATTCTGCTCTGATTTATACCAGCGTAAGACATGATGAGAAGCTTATTTCTATGATATATTACCACATTCCTTTATATTTCTATTTACTTTGTCAGAGTATTATAGACATAATGGATAATAAAATAGATTATCATAAACATTTAAATACCAAATCTGAACATCAGCCACAGCTAAGGAATACAGGTCCTGTGATCTTTGTGCTGGTTTGTGCCCATGACAAATAGGGTTGTAGGATATGCTTGACTTTCTGCTCACACAGCTACCTAGGAAGGGTTGGACGTGCTTGCACATGGACCATGCAGTTGATTTGCATTGCACTTTAGATGTAGCTTTGAATTTTCTCCATGCCCCTACAATGATTGGCCTCAGTATGTCACGTCGCTGTTATTACTGAGCTCCATTGTGAAACAGCTGTGTGAGTGGGATTGCTAAGCCCTTTTGTCCCCTCTCTATTGCTCTCCCTCTCAGTTAGCAATGGGTAGCAAAATGCCCATACCCACATCGTGCACCACAGCAGCTGCTCCAGCCCCTTCTCCCATCCTCTTCTCTCTCAGCAGATAGCTGTTTACCTCTGGGAAGTATTCATGCCTAAGGCTGATTGCCTCTGCACTAGAAGTAATTTTGCTTGTGTTAAGGAACCTGCTCTGCTCTTCTAAGATAAAAAAATAAGCATCAAACATACATTTGCAAAAAATGTCTGTGATCTGCGTAATATTTATAGCACAGACAACTTACCTGTACATTTTAGGATTAAAAAAAGAAAAAGAAGAAAGAATTTTTACAGTTAAAATACCCTTTACACCTTCATTTGTTTAGTATTTATCAGAATATATGAAGTCAGGAGGATAAAACAGATTGTTATCCTTAGCTATGATGTATGCTTTAGGCTCAGAATCAGCAAGTTGATAAAATAGTTATTTCTGAACGCATGGACTATCTGAATTCTACCTTATATCTTCAGGGTCACAAACCAAATGCTCATTTGTTGCCCAAATAGAGATTCATTATTCTGACTGAAACAAACAGGATTACTTGTTTATCAATTCAAAAGTAATCCATTTTTTTATTTACCAATACATTACATTGCTGAGCAAAGAATTATTTTTCCATTGTTTATACGCCTCACTATTTAAGAGGATTATTATTGTAGAATAATCATCTTGCTTTAATTACCAAGAGGAGAACCACATCATTTTATTAATTTTAGGATTTATGCCAAGTTGGAAGCAGAATGTAAAACACAGAATCAGTCAGTAACTGACAGCAGCTTTGTTAACACTTTTACAAAATCTTTATTGGGAAGAAAAAAACCCAACAAACAAAACCCACCACAAAACTAGAAACAGAAGATGAATATATATTTTTTAAATAACTCAGGCAGTCTCAGCAAACAATATGAACACACATTCTTGCACTGTACATACCTGAGGCACAAAACACATACACATCTTTTCTTGATTACTAAGAAGCCAAAGTGACAAAATATTTCCCTGGATTAGTGGCAGAGCTAGTGCTGCAGACTGCATCGCCCAGAGCAGAAGGCAGGAGCACAGCCAGCCCACACGCAGCAGCTGAGTCAATCTTTGCCGGTTTCAGACTCCAGAAGGAGTAGACCAACTTCAGCAGCCCTCAAGAAACATGATTAAATTAATGCTGATTGCCAGCACCTGCCAAAGCAGTTAAGCAAACACACTTGTTTTACTAATCCTTCAACTTATCTTTTTCAGGTGGTGGTTGTATTATCTCAGAAATGTGGGTCTCGTCCTGCACCTGACTCAGCTCAGGAGACCATCATCTCCTCTGGTGCATTCAGATTGGTGCAGTGTTCTGTTTGATATGGCTGTATCACTAGTTATAGGATCAGTGGTGACCAAAAGCAAACTCTAAACAACAGGGACAACCGTTAATATGCATATTTATTCAACTGCTAACGAAATAAGTCTCTATTACTATTGCTTTTAAAAAGAATAAATGTTACCATCTATAAGCAGAAATCAAGCTACTAACTCAAATTATATTCCTTTAAAAATATAAAAAGTAATGGGCATAAAGACTTGGAACCTTGAACAAAACCTAATTTTTTCCCCACTGTTCTTTCTTGGCCTGGTTGTTTTATCTAAGACTTCCTCAATCATTAGCTGTTTGGAAGGGCATGTAGAATTTAGGATTGATGTCTGCCTTTCTCTCTGTTTCATAAAGTACTGTAGACAACCTGCAAAAGACAGCATTTCAGTGGCTTACTAAATCCTAGCTGCTCCATCTCTGCTGGCTGACTCTGAGGAATTGATGTAACTGCACCTATCTTCAAAAAGAAAGGCATTAAAAAAACAGTATTTTTTAATCCCTATTTAGAGTCACCTTTCAAATGTCATCTTCTCCTGTGGTATTATACACACACAGGAAGAATCTTTTAGGACAGAGACAAAATGGTTGACTTTTTTTTTTTTTAATGTTTGGTTTCAGCTCAAACCCTGTTAGCCTCAAGAACTCCATCAAGCAGGGCTGGACTATCTCAGGTTTAAAAGGCTACTGCTTAAAAGAGGTTAGCACTAGCTGCTGCAGGCTTTCCTTTTTAAGCCAATTATGCCCTCCCCAAACCTCCAGTTCTCTTTCAAAATTATAAAAAAAAAAATTAAATTAGAAGCAACAAGATCTTTTTCTGTGTAAAAAGAAATTATCCTTTAATGCATGAGAAACTGTGGTGTTGTGCATTCAAATCCCTTAACAACCTCCAAAATACTGACTCTTCTACCTCTTTTTCCAGAGCCACCTAATATGTACTTTCAGCTAAACATGAAAAACCTGATTATGCTTAGTATTTGAAAATGTTAAGAGATGTTTACCCCAGACTCAGAAAATTAAGAATTAGAAGGATTTTTTTTTCTTCTTTTTTTTCATAAAATTAGGTGGGTTTTAACTCCCTGTTACTGTTTATAAATCACTAACTGAAAGTTAAAACTGAAGTTTGTTTTTCAAAAGATGTTTTCCTCAACTATTGTTTGTGCTAGTTGATTTGTTACTTCATGGTTGCTTATGATTCCTGACTGCTGGCATTGATATGTATATGTGGTATATTAAGAAAGAGAAAAGAACTGAAGAATTTTTTCTAATTAAAAAAAAGTAGTATATGATCTTTGCAAAGAGATAGAGGATTAAGAATTCATAATTCAAGGCCTTCTAAATTTGATGGTGTAAGCTAAGGTCACCTTTTTGCTCCTGATTCATTCCTTGAAAATATCATATTCTGGGAAAATCTGTTTAGTAGTAATCAAGCAAACCAAAGGTATAATGAAGAGAGCTGAACAAATAATTCACACTGAATAATTTACTCAAACCTCATTTCTAGTTCTGGAGTGTCAATGAAGAGATTCCTTGAATTTTGTTTATTCAGAAATACTCAAAATATTTTATTTTTAACTGTATACATCAAAAGTTCACTAAGTGTATCTGATTTAAAAAAATCAAAGTCATAGAGCTAAACTACAGTTAATTGTATAAACTTTGTATAATTTTTTTCCTGATTCTCTAATAAATCCAGAAAATAATGAAGCACCTAAAGTCATTAAAAGCAGAATTAAAAAAAAATATCCAAGGTATTGAACCTCTTATCTAGTATGTAAAAGTAAGGAGCTTTAGAAAAAAATATGTTGTCTCCTCTTCAGACAATGATACCCTTAGCCAAGAACAATCATTCTTCATCCTTGAAGAAACAGGAAAAAGTAAGATTCACTGGTGCAAGGTTTTAATTTGGTACTCTCCTGCCACACCTCACATCATGCAGGTGTCTATTAGTTTTCTTCAAAAAGTGCATTTATGTTTTTCCTTGACTTATTTAGACTGGAATATTTAGAATAGAATAGAATATTTCAGTTGGAAGGGACCTATAAAGATCATCTATTCCAACTATATTTAAATGCCTTTGTGCTAGTGTTGTGAGGAGGAACAGGTAACATAGTCATCCTCTCACATACGAAGCAGCTAGTATTCCAGCTCTTTAAAGTAAACACATCCTTTTATTAATTTCACTGGTACGAAGCTTTGACTAGCAGTTTTGTTGTGATGCACAGTTAGTTGTGTAGTGTGTAAACATCAGTTCCTTATATGATTGTGTAGCATCTATAGTAAGACCAAGTTTAAAAAAAAGAAGGTCTTACAGGTAAATCCAGCAAAGTCTGCTATAGATGACAGGCATCTCATTTCTTCAATGTGGTTAAATTTATCTTAAGTTTTCTTACATTTAGATATATCTAGACAGTTGTCAAATGCAATGCTTCACCTTGTACAAATATCTACAAGCTACCTTCAACGTAGTGGAGCAAAAAGTTTTGCCTATGTTCTCAGCTGGATTTTGAGCCTATACTCATCTCTCTGCCCCAGTGATTAGACTGCTGTTGGTAAATAGACTAAAGCTATACCAGGTTACGCAAGTAACTTCGACTCACCCATTGAACTGCTGCACAGACAAACATATGGAGGTTTAATATCTTGGCTTTCTTACACAAAGAGGTACAAAACTGAGTCTTATAGCATTTAAATATTGTTATAAAATAGTAATTATTGAGCATCATTACATCTTTCTCCTACAGAAAATTTTATGGGTTGTTTAACTCTACAGAGAGCAACACTTTATTAAAATTGATGGATCTTTTCTATATGTGTCAAAGTGATATCCTGTGACAAGACTTTGAGCTATGAATCAACATTTAACATTCATTGTCTGAAATTCTAGAGGTAAGGCCCATATTTGCTTATGCTTAAAGGCAACTCTCCTCCCCCCTCATTCTACTTATTAAATTATATTGAAATGGTTTTGCTAGAAAGGTATGATATGACAATACAAGCAAATCAGGCGACACCAATATACATACTTAAACACATGAAAGTAGAGAACATTTTCAAATGACTGTGCTGTTACCTTTACCTAGTGATAACGAAATGGATGCTAGCATTCAGCTGTTCAAAATGCTGACTTCTTTTCAACGCAGAAAACCAAAAGATAAGGTTTCTATACTCCTTGCTAAGGCTTTAGAATCCTAACAGGATGTTCTAAATGATGTAGAAATAAAAACTACCAACCTTCTGGAGTAGAAGCCATGCAGAGAAAACTATAGTCTCATTGGATTGTATTTAGGTTATTGTCTTTAACCTTTTTATCCTTGGAAATACTGTGGTTTTGTTTATCCAAATAAAACATATAATAAAAATTAAATAGTAAAAAAAAAAAAAAAATCCATACAGAACATTGTCCTCATTAGGACTTCATATAGCATCCTTTTCTTTTCCTCTTTTTTCTTTCCTATGCCTTTTTTTAAATTGCACATATTTTATCTGGTTTAGCACTATTGGACTCATTATTTAACCAAAAAAAGCAGATTAATTCCTAAAATTAAGTTTTAAATTTCTCTTTGGAGGTCAGATTGATTTCTATTCTGAAAATTCACCTTATGATATTTCACCTTAGAGGTATTATTTAACTTTAGAATAAATCCTGTTGCAGTTTCAGCTTGAGGCCTCTGTTGGGAGACTAGTCTTATTTAAAAGTACAGGACTAATAATTGTGTAATCTGGGACCGATTTCCTGTTCTGTCGCAGATTTTCTGGGCAATCACTTATATCCATTCAGGCCCAATCTGATGAAATGAGCTATGGAACCCTTCCTGTGGGACTCAATCAGCATGTCATTTTACTGACACATATAAAATGGGGAAAATAAACACCACCTCTCAGATAACTTGTAAATATTCATTAAATATTTTAAATTGTTGCAAGATTCTTAAGATACAAAATATTATAGGAGTGATTTTAATATTTAATGTGCAATATGGTTTGGGTTTTTTTTTCCCTCTTTCCCAATCACTTTATGGGTAAGAAGTCCCTTCAGCTATTCATGAAGAGATTGTAAATCCACACGACAAAACAGGTAGTTGGATTTGTGGTAAAAGGTGAAAACATTGCTGGTGCTGCCTTCTCTATAATCCTGTTCTCTAATACAAGGAAAATATATAAACCTTGTTAAGCCTGCAGGGACTGTATATTCCCTGTCTTTGCTAGAGAAACAAGAAGTTGAAGAATAATTACTCATCAAATGGTTTCTAAGGGAAGATTATTATTTTTTTTTTTAATTCAGGGAGAATTATTTCAATTTTATAAAAATAAAAATAAATATATTTTTTACTAAAAAATATTTTCCTCACGCTATTTATTTAGCACATCTCTGAAGATGCACAGTTGCTTTCACCAGAGTCGTCATGGACCTAGTAGAGCTATCTTTCCGAATAGTGGTTCTCATTTGGTTTATCTACGGAGATACATCATGTTCTTTCCTTGGATAAAGAGTGACGATGAAGCATAGGAAACTGTATGCAACAAACACATTTCTTCTTCTTTCATGTTCAGCTTTTAAAACGAAACTAGCCAGAAATTTATTTGACAACCACAAATTTTATCACATATGATTCATCTACCATCCAAACAACTAAACTACCAATAAAGTGACACAGAAAAGCAAAGTAATGAGATTTAAAAATATTTTTAGTATTCAAACTACAAAGTTGCCCTAAAAATGGGCCACAGTATTATGGCAAAATTTCCCAGTCCTTTAATTTTTGCTTCATGTACATTCAGTGCCAATTAATTGAATTCTGCATGCTTTTGAAAAATATTTCCACTGACCTAACTTTGGGTTGGGAGGTAAGGCAGTAGCTGTGGAGCTAGACACCCCTAACAATTTTTTTTTTCTTTTTTCTGTTTTCTGTTAAATAAAACTGACAGGTCTCCAGGCAAAGCAGTTCTAGGCTGATTTCCGCCATACAGTACTGTAACTCTTCAACAAGGGTTCCTACGGCTTACAGTATATTCATGTATCCGCGGAAAGACTGGTCAAAATAAAATACTGCTTTAAGCTGTATAAAACCAAAAAATGCTTCCTGAAATTCTGTTACTGAAATGTGCTCCATGGAAGAATACTTAAAAAATACCACAATGCTTTGCCAAGTTTTCCTTAGCGAGTGCCATACAACTGAGGTGTGGGCCACCGTGATTATACTGTTTATAGGGGAAGACTTTATAACAATGAAATAATTAAAAATTAGTTCTCTATATTCAGGGAGCTACCCTCTGCTCTGTTGTGCTGCTTTCATGGCAGTGTAACTGCAGGGTAGTCAAAGGACCCACGTAAAATGGATAGTGTGGAAAACATGTCGTTTTCAAAGACCTTTGCAACTTGATGTCAATTGCAGTTTCATCATTACCTGAACCTGCAGCCATCAAAGCCAGTTCAGCTGTGTTTTCAGTTCCCAGAAGTGATGGAGAAAACAGTGTCTGACCCAGTACTGAAGAGCTGCTTTTGATATTTGGCACCGCTAACGATGGACACGGTAATGAGACAAAAGAATAAAGCTTCCCACTCCGAGCGAAACATTTGGGGCGCTTGTCTAATCAATGTCTCAACTGAATCCATTAAAAGAGCCTGAGCCCTCTGAGAAGGCTCAGATGTGGTACGACATTATCGTGCTTGAGAAGTCAGGGAGGTGTTTTCTATTTTCTCTACAGAGCACAAGAAAAAGAATTTGCAGAAGTTCACTAACAGTAGTATATATGTTTCTTTCTCCGTCATAAACATTTGTTTTTGTCATTTTGTTTTCAGATAGCAGAGGAAAGCCCAGCTGGGAGATAGGCAGGGAGTCAAACAGAGGAAAAGGGATCCCTGGAGGGTTAGTGATGTTCAAGCAGATGGGGGAGGAGGGAAGAGAGAGCAGGAGCAGATGGGAGGGGGGAAGAGACCAGAAGCAAAGCAGGTGTGGGGGTGGGAGGGGGCTAATTTTGGTTAAAGACAAAGGAGGACAAATATGAATTAAATTTGTAATTCACATTTAGAATCTTCTTTTTCCCATAAACACACTTTTTGTGTTTTACACGAAGGGAAAGTTTGAATAGCCTGCAAAACACGAAAGACAGAGGAAAATAACATCAATGTCACTTGAACAAGCACTAGAAAGCGGAGGGGTCTGTAAGAGTTTCTCAACCATGAGGTTTTGTCTCTAAAAAACTGGAAACGGAAGGTTTCCACCTGTACTGTACTCCACTGCACAAAGTACACATTTGGGAAGACACGCAGTAGCAAAACAATAAAGAGGAGTCTTATGTATGTGGATAATGAACAGATCTTTGAATTTCCTGAATTAAAGAAGACTAATAATAAAATTTGACTTATCGAGCCATGAATAAATTACACACAGGTCTTCCCTAAATAAGTAATAAAAAGGTATAACCTATGTTTGCATGAAGAACATTTTCATGTCCTATGAAGCCACTCTCTATATTCTGTCTAGTTCTATGTTTGAAAGTTGCATTTCGTTGCTGTGCTTCCTGGCAGGGTGTATAGGTTGTAAGCGAAGTCTGACTGAGAATGCTGCAGCTGAAAGTTAATTAGTGTGTTGGCAAGCTGTCAGCTAGACTTTTGTCTGTTTACTATTCGTACAGAAATGAATGAGAGTGGATTCCAGAGGTGTCTGAGTACAATTAAGAATCTCACTCTCTAAAATAAATATTTTATATTACTGCATGCTTTTAGGAATCAGCCAGAATGTATCTGTTGATGGTATTTTCCACTGATATCCTTAAATGTAAATATATGTAAGTAGGTAGAAAAGATGTAGTGTAATTGCATCTGTTTGGTGGAGCATAAAGGGCCAGACTCTGTGTTTCATTTAAACACAGAATAATTCTGTGTAATCCTCAGACCTGCTCCAGGTTTGTAGAGGAATATTGGGGATCAGATTCTGGCCCAGATTAATTGGGTCTAATTTAGTTGCTCGTTATACGGCAGCTGAGTCTGTGTAAGTTGTTAAAAGAAGATTTTCCGATTCTATGTTGAAAAAATGCTAGAAATCTTGGAATATGAAACTGTCTACACCCAGTAATAAACCTGCACCCACAGTAATGACTAAGCATGTGACAAAAGGATGGCTAGATTTCACAGCCCAAAATGAACGTGAGAAGCCTGGAGTGGGTGCAGCAGGGAAAAAGGAGGGCTAAAAGGGTACTAGAGAATGGCAACCTTGATTCAGGCTGGATGCCATTTCCACAGGGACCCTGCCTATAGCTGGGTTTCACCTGACCAGGGACAAAGAACAATTTCTGCATTTGCACAAAAGGAGGTGCTCCAGGTACCTCAGTCCTGCTGAGAGGATGGGCACACACCAGACCAAGCCAATAACAGTCAGTGTGCTCAAGTCTCTTCCCCCTCCTGACTTCTGCATAGACTTTTTGCTTTTCTGTCTTAAGTTCCTTTACTAAAAAGCCCTTGCAGTTCCCCACAGGTTCCTCGCAGAGAATAAACCTCATGTTACGGCTGGGGTAATTACTGTGGACTGAAGTAGTGTCGCAGGGTCAGCAGCCTGGAGACTATTTCCTAGTGCTTTCACAGACGTTGGCCACTTACACTGGTGGACCCTCACAGGGGACACGGTGCTCCGTTGAGCCTTCTGCAGCAGCTGCCCTTGCAGTCCAAACTCGTTAGTCTATACACAACTGCAGAGAGAGCTCAGGGTAGATTTTAGATTTTTCTTTATGGTGTATTTTATTTCTTTTTGCACACTGTCACTTATTTCCCAGGTTGCAGAGTTATGCCCTCAGGACAGGTAGTCACATCGTTTGACTGGGCTCTGCACACCTCTTTTTCCATGATCCAAGGATTAGCTCATTCTGAGTGGGATGATCTGATTCCTCCCTCTCTCTTGCACAGCAGCCGTAGAGAGGACATGATTATACCCCAACACTGGTGTCAGCTTCAATGTCCATGGTCTCCCTGTAGGAATCAGCATCAGCTCTCGAAATCACAAACCAAAAATTATTTCTGTCTTTCCTTGTCTCTAGGAGAGTATATTCACCTTGGGTATTCAGGTATGCTTCAGGTGTTCCACAAGAGTGCGCAAATAACCCCTGTGCAATAGGAAATGAACCGTGAAAAACAAAGATTGTGCTGCAGCCCACAATCTAGGCCTACTGTTGTTTGTCTTGCAACCAAGATCCCCCAAAATCTGATGTGTCCAGCCACATCTGAGGCCCTAGAAACTCATGCCTTTGTATGACTGCACCCAGAGGAGGTGCTGGCCTCCACAGAGCAGGCTGAGTATCTCTGTGCTAGAATTAGATTGTCCTGAACGAGATTTATGGCCCCCTGAAGGAGCAAGCACAGATGATACAGGTGAGAAAAATCTGCAGCAGACTGGAATATTATCTGGAGGCACCACAGGATATATTTCCCAACAAACCTGAGCATCTGTAGCACAAATTTCTATTGCATGTTGTCCTGGTGCTGCAGGACAGATGATATACAGGTACCCCAAACCAGGAACTTCCAAGTTCTTTAAAATGACCAGTAGTATTCAATGTATATTTTTTTACTCTTTTTAATATTATAAACTTATTTTCTATATTAAGGTTGGCAAACTTTCGGAAACCTCACAGTAGAGAAAGTCACTGAAACACCTAGGCACAAGGAACTCGTGTTCTCTTGGGCGCAGTTGTCCTCTCTAACTGTTTGCTTAGCTGGCTTGTGGATTAGCACAGAGACTGGGCTCGATGCCGGTCCCTTTCTGAATCCCATTTCTGCTTTGTTTTGAAGTTCAGTGCGAAAGTGCCAGCTCAGAGCCTTCCCAGGTTGTCTCTAGCTTTTACCTGAAGAAGGAAGGCTCCCTTGTGCCCTCATCAGTACACACATGTGTGAAGTTTAGAGTATTAGTTTATATATTTTTAGAAAGGATGTAAACTATTTGGAATAGAAATGGTTCCCAAGAGTTTGTATATAACCCACAAGGATTCATATTCATCCCTAACCCACTAATCCTGCAGTTTTGATGGCTTAAAAGCCTACTACTTTAGAATTCTTTGTGTCCGTATCCCCAGCTGGTCCTTAATTGTTTCTCTTCTATATTTATGTGTACTCCAGATCATGTGTTGGTATACAATGTCTTTATCACAAATTGATTTAAATCTGTCCGGCTCCAACTTGCAGAATCCATCAGCATAAAGCAATGCATTTATTTCCTGTCCATCACACAATAGTGCTGAAGCAGTCATGACTTCCAAGCTCCAAAACACATCAGCACATAAATTAGTAAGTGCAATTTATGAGAACAGATTCATAACAAGTACATTTCTAGCAGCATTGTATTAAACAGGAATCTTTAAGTCAGGGCAGCTTGTCCCTCCAGATTGTCAGTCATTTTCAGTCACAATAAGAAGTGAAAGCAATTTAAGGAAATATAGGAGTTTCTTTGTTTGAGCCTTTTGTTTTAGCAAATGTTGCCAAGGTAGAAATGATGCCAGCTGAGAACTGGTTAGGGTTTGCCAGTTTGCCTCAGCTGACCCCAAACCATAAGCTTCTGAGAGCACTGAAATAAAGAGAGAGACTATTGTTAACATTGCTGAGCTTTCCAGAGGGTCCTAAAGAGACCTCTGTTATCTTTTATAAATACCAGGAAGATCTAATCCAAGTGCCACAAGAGAGGCAGGTTATCTTCATTATGGGGATGAAGGAGTGAACACGTAACAGCCTGTAGGATTAATACTGCTCAAAATAAAAGTTACAGCATACTTTTTGGTACAAGCACCCTGTTAGAACACGTTTCGCCTCAAGTTTAAAGCCCATTAATCTTGTGAAGAGCCAGAAATCTACAATCCATGTCATCTAGCTGGCAGGAAGCACAAACCGCTCAGCAAAGCTGCTGAAATTCTGATCTAGAATAAGCTTGTGAATGAGACATGGACAGCCTTAGCAGCTCGTCACTTCTGGTATCTGCCATCACCAACTGCTCTTCCCTTTTTTCTTCCCTAGTCATTGATTTGGCAGCATGCAGTGTATTTTTTCTCTACTCACCTGTAACGTTAGAGCTGGCATATGAAATAGTACAGCAAAGGTTAAAGACAACGTGTTTGCCCTTTAAAAGAGATATGCTACCAAATAATAAGGCCACTTTATCAACGTGCAGGCTTGGAGGCAGCTAAAAGCTTCTCTGTAGAGATTTCTCTGACCTCATCCCTGCCGTGCACCCCAGTTCGCTAGCACCTGGAAGATGCAGCCTGAAGCTGCATGTGGGCAGCTCGACTTTGCAAGGCCTCCTTGCACCCTGGGACGTGTGGTGGGTTGACCCTGGCTGAACGCCAGGTGCCCAAAACCAAAGCCGTTCTATCACTCCCCCCCTCAGCTGGACAGGGGAGAGAAAATAGAACAAAGGGCTTGTGGGTCGAGATAAGGACAGGAGAGATCACTCACCAATTACTGTCACGGGCAAAACAGTCTCAGCTTGGGGAAAATGAACTCAATTTATTACAAATCAACCAGAGTAGGGTAATGAGAAATAAACCCAAATCTCAGAACACCTTCCCTCCACCCCTCCCTTCTTCCTGGGCACAACTTCACTCCCAGATTCTCTACCACCACCACCACCCCCCCCAGCGGCACAGGGGGACAGGGAATGGGGTTTACGGTCAGTTCATCACATGTTATTTTCTGCCACTTCATCCTCCTCAGGTGGAGGACTCATCACACTCTTCCCCTGCTCCAGCGTGGGGTCCCTCCCACGGGAGACAGTTCTCCACGAACTTCTCCAATGTGGGTCCTTCCCACGGGAGACAGTCCTCCAAGAACTCCTCCAACGTGGGTCCTTCCCATGGGCTGCAGTTCTTCACGAACTGCTCCAGAATGGATCCCTTCCATGGGATGCAGTCCTTCAGGAGCACACTGCTCCAGCGTGGGTCCCCCACGGGGTCACAAGTCCTGCCAGAAAACCTGCTCCGTGGGCTCCTCTCTCCACAGATCCGCAGGTCCTGCCAGGAGCCTGCTCCAGCGTGGGGTTCCCACAGGGTCACAACCTCCTTCAGGAACCCACTTGTTCCGGCGTGGGGTCCTCCCCGGGCTGCAGGTGGATATCTGCTCCCCCGTGGACCTCCCTGGGCTGCAGGGGGACAGCCTGCCTCACCGTGGTCTTCCCCATGGGCTGCAGGGGAATCTCTGCTCCAGCACCTGGAGCATCTCCTCCCCCTCCTTCTTCACTGACCTGGGGGTCTTCAGGGCTGTTTCTCTTACATGTTCTCACTCCTCTCTCCGGCTGCCATTTCTGTCTGTCCCAACTTTTTTTTTCCTTCTTAAATCTTTTATCCCAGAGGCGTTACCACTATCGCTGATGGGCTCGGCCTTGGCCGGCGGCGGGTCAGTCTCAGAGCCGGCTGGTATGGGCTTTGTCGGACATAGGGGAAGCTTCCAGCAGCTTCTCACAGAAGCCACCCCTGTAACCCGCCCCTGCTACCAAAACCTTGCCACACAAAGCCAATACAGACCCCACTCTTGAACACCTTGGACATTGTGTCCTGAACACCTCACGTGCAAGAAAAATGAGGAGGATCAGAAAGCATCTGATGCACAGAGACACACAAATGTCTTGCAAATCTCTACCAGCCTCAAAGTGAGGCCAGGTTCCCAGCCTTGCCCTTGCTCATGATCCCTTCTGGGGACCTGCTGTCCATCCCACCTGCCAGACTCATTTCTACCCTTCCCTACTTGCCCTTCAGGTGTCAGTGGTTTCTGTTCTGCCTGAAGACATCCCCAGACACCCCACCCACAGCCTGAAGTTGGGACAGCAAAGGTGACAGAGGCCAGTTGCCAATCTGACCAGGCTTTCACCTGAAATTCTGAACACCCAATAACTCGTTGGATCCAAGTCCAAACAAGAACACTGGTGACTTGCCAGGAAGGTCTACAAAGGACAAAATACCAGCCTGAGCAGGACTGACTACTTAGTACCCCCTCTAACCAGGCACACTTCTCCCAAAGACCCTTGTGCTCTGCAAGGGCAAGACTGAGCACGCAGCTGCCTGCCCCTTTAAACTGCTGTCCTGGTTTCAGCTGGGATAGAGTTAACTGTCTTCCTAGTAGCTGGTACAGTGCTATGTTTTGAGTTCAGTATGAGAAGAATGTTGATAATACACTGATGTTTTTAGTTGTTGCTCAGTAGTGTTTAGTCTAAAGTCAAGGATTTTTCAGCTTCTCATGCCCAGCCAGTGAGAAAGCTGGAGGGGCACAAGAAGCTGGCACAGGACACAGCCAGGGCACCTGACCCAAACTGGACAACAGGGTATTCCATACCATGGGACATCCCATCTAGTATAAAAACTGGGAAGTGGGCACAGTGAATCGCCGCTCGGGGACTGGCTGGGTGTCGGTCGGCGGGTGGTGAGCAATTGCACTGCGCATCATTTGTACATTCCAATCCTTTCATTATTGTTGTCATTTTATTAGTGTTATCATTATCATTATTAGTTCCTTCTTTTCTGTTCTATTAAACCATTCTTATCTCAACCCATGAGTTTTACTTCTTTTCCCGATTTTCTCCCCCATCCCACTGAGGGGGGAGTGGGAGTGAGCTGCGTGGTGCTTAGTTGCTGGCTGGGGTTAAACCACGACAACTGCTTACCTCACCCCATTTCTGCTTTAAGTACTTCTCTGCTCTGAGTTTCCTGGGGAGATTAGCTACACTTTGAGAATGAAGCTGAGAACAGGATGCTCACAAAAGTTCGATTTTTATTATATTATTATTGCACACAAAACCTAAGAACAATTTATATGGTAGACAGCTTACTATACCTAGAAAATGCTGCAACATGCCAGTTTTCCCATATTCTGTTGTTAGTAAGTTCATTCTTGTCAGAACTTGTTTGTATGTTTCTGTGGGCCGTGAGCGGCACACATTGCTCTGCACTGGGCTCTGCAGAATGAAACACCTTGGAGCATGACCTTCCAGATGTTCTCAGAAAAGCAAATAAAACAATTCAGTTCAAGACAAATCAGAGAAGGGAATCGATGGAAAAGGAGATGGAAAACAGTCATTGATCCTAAAACTCACACAATAAAATTTGTAATAGCTTGACCCAGGTAACCAGACAGACTGTTTTAACAACTTTTTTTCCATTCCTCAGACCTTTACACAGATGATGTAGGAGGAAAAGAAAGGACTGTGGGTAGATGATAAGTTACTTAAATTTCTCATGTGTGTAGTCACAAATTACCATATACAATTATTTTATTTCTTAGTGTCTGTAAAGTCTCTGAATGTTAAGAATCTAGTGGGTTTGGGTTTGTAGTATTTTCCCCCATTTTGTTACTGTAATACCAAGAGCCTTTGTTTTCACGTTTAGTTCAGTCCTTTCTATCAATTGCAGGTGAAATCACAGCTGGAATTAGAAAAGACCAAACACTAGATTATCAACAGGTAAATAAATGTTTTCTACCAGAATAATGTTTTACCTAGCAGATCTAGCATTCAGAAAGTCCATTTATGCATGCTGTTTGCAGGGGCTTACCTTCCTGTCAGAAAAAATCAATAGCTCCCATACCAAATACTCAACAGTGAGAAGTTAAAAAAAAGAAGTGGTCGAGCCCACTTTTAAAAGAGCCCATGTCATACAGCAACAGGTAAGGACTGTTGGCTTTACTCTGCTGTTCACAAATAAGATATGATTGTGTACAGTGAAATTAATTTTCATGCTGTATACAGGCAATAGAATTCAACTTACACTGTAAAACTTGCAGAGTCAAAATCCTCTCACATTTCTCTTTCTTCTCTCTGTATTTGTGTATATGGATACATGAATTTTACCAGGCAAACATCTTGAAACTAGAATATTTGGATGGAAAAATGTATTCAAATAATAAATTGAGCAGGAATCTTTTTGATCACTAAAGAGAAATATATTTACATTTTCAAATGCAATGATTTATTGAAGTAGCATGTGTTGAGACATTGCCAAGGAGCTGACTGCTTGCTCGAGTTCATATTTCAGCTTGTGAACACTCATGAACGAACCTCAGAATTTTGTTTTCATTGTTGCTCAGTACTGTCAATCTTTTAATTCTTCACAAAGTTCTAATTACTGGAAGCACTTTTTGATGAATATCCCCAAGGCTTACAGTAAGTGAAAATCTGTATTTAGAAAAGCTTGTGAATGCAATCATCCCATTAAGGCATGACGGAAAACCAGTGTTTTTCCTGTTTGTCCTTTGCTATCGGTTTTCTTATTGTAATAGGTCTTTTATCTCTGTCTGTATTTTATACTGGCTATACTCTGTAGTGCTTTTGTACTCAATGGCATCGGATAAATCAATACTTTTGATGTTTGTTCCTGCCTTGATATGTATTCATAAATCCTATTACCATACAGATTGGAGAGGAAAACACACACCAGAATTAGTCAAATTAATATTTTATTTGTTATATTTGCTTCTCATAGTGACTGATTCCATATTTGGTCTTTAGCCTTTATGAGTGGTTAAATCAGTTGACTTAAAAGTATCCAGGACTCTGTCTGAAAGGTCTTTTTACTGCAAATTAAAATATATTGTACATATATTTTCCCAGTATCTGGCCAGCGCTATTACAGGGAAGATGCTAATATGACACACTGAAGCACGCACTTCCCTGTGGGCACCAGAAAAGTGACACATTTTCATAGAAAATTCATCGTATCTACAGGAAGGCAGAATAATCAAGGTCTCTGCATAGCCTTCTGTAGAGACTCACGGGGAGGCAGCGAGGCCCTCTTTTCCTTTCCAGAAGACTCAGCTGGATCCTGCACACAGGAACCACAGGATACTGCAGGCTGGATCCATCCAAATGCTTCTTCTAAAGCCTCTCGTATGGAACTAGTGGAGAATAAAGAGAATACAGTGAAGATTAAAAACATTAAACACCCCTCTGTTATGGCAAGGGAACATTGCTGATAGGAATTTATCATTACTGAATGAAATTTAGGTCCAAGGAGAGAAAAAAAATTGTAAAATGCGTGACTGCTCAAGGTCTTCTTCTCTCATATAGGTAGTTTGCATGTGTATACATTTAGTCACAACAGCTTTAGATTGCGTTTGTGAAAATGAATTAACAGATGACAGTGCCATGACTTACCCTGGAGAATTCTGCAAGTTGAAAGCTCTAGCCTTGTAATTTATGTTTAATAATTTAACACATTAATAATATTTTAGATTTGGATTATTGAACACAAGCATGGAGATTATTTAAATGAATATTTAATTTTTATTCACCTTGCAAGAAGACAGAATGTGTTTTTAATTGCCAACAATAAAAAGTAGAAAAATTATCAGTAAAGAAAGTAATTAAGAAAGTGTTGTTACAAAGAATTCATGGGGTTTTTTGCTTTGCCCGGATCAGAAAGATTACTATAATATGCAAAATTAATGTGAGACTTGACTTTTTTAAGATGATAAAACAACCTTGTCATGGGAGCTTCAGCACTAAAAGCTGATGCCTCCAAAATATAATCAAGATATTCAACTGAATCAGCTTTAAAGATGTGATGATTTTCATTTGCAGTTTCCTGCTAATTTATCTGCATTAGCACAAAATAACACAGGTTGTTTTTCATAGAAAGTTACCATCTTTACTTTCCCATTTTCTGAAAGTATCTCTGAAGCTTTACATGCTGTGGTTCTGCCCAAAAACTTGAGTTTCTTGAAGACCAGTCAAGCCCAGCTTCTAGCTATTTACAATGTAGTAAATGTCATCTTGAATGTGACTCTTGGGGAAAACTTTGACAAGTCCTGAAATTCCTTTGTATATATCCTACTTTTGGTTTTTTACTATGTATTTGTTCTTCTGTTATTGGAGAGGCTATTGGTTTGTGGATATTTTCCTGAAGATTTTCTTTATTTATTCTTGTCCTTAGGATGCAATCAAATCAACCTTTGCAGAACAGTATCTTATTTTTAATACTGTTTCTCTGAAGGTATTACTTGACTGAATTTCAATTCACTGACCTACCTTTCTTTAGAATTTAGAGACACTTTAATTTCTACCTTTTGCCTCAAGCTCATACATTTTTAGCTTTACTTGGGTTTAGTTTCTATAATTCTTAGAAATTGAGGAGCATTTTTCTTCCCAGTCTTCTAAACACTGAAACAACATTCCAAATAAACTCCAGAACAAATCTCACTCTTAAGAGTTTTGCACCATGTTTACAACCAACTACTGCTAAACTAAATAGCCTGTGATGCAATATGCCAGAAATCATGCATATCTTTTGTGGGTATCCAATATGAGCCACATATGTGCGATTTTTATTCAAGTTCCCTTCTGTCTAGCCAAATTATCAGATCATTATGGCTTGCTTGCCTGTTTGGGCTCCCTTCCAACGCATTCCACATTTGTATCCATTTTTCCCCTACTGGTCACTGACTATGCTGGAGGCTATTCTTAGTATTCCTAACTCCTCCTCTCATTTAACACTTTTCAAGTATGCAAAACTCCACTGCAAAAAGCAAGGGAATAATTTCTTCCTTATATCCACAGTGGACAGCACAAAAAATAATGAGCTTAAATTATAGCAATGAAGATTTAAATTAGATAATATGAAAAAAACCAAAGCCAGAGAACAACAACAACAACAACAAAATACTTTCCAACTAAAAGGAAGGTTAAGCATTAGGATAGATTGCTTGGGGAGGATATGGGATCTCTGTCACAGAAGGTTTTAAAAAACAGGTTAGACAAACATCTGTCAGGAATGGTTTAGGTATAGCTGATTCTGCCTTGGGGCAGAGGGAATGGATGAGGTGACCTCTCAAGGTCCCTTCCAGCCTTATTTTCTATTTATTTCTATTTTTTTCTTTTTAGCCTGGATTTGGAAGGGTTCTTCAATGCACTTTCCATTTGCAATGGATGGTCAGATTTCTGTTTATAAAATACAGATGGGGTGTTGCTGTGAAGAAAGATTCATTCAAATAGAAATTATAGTTAGGGAAATTTTGATTAAAAATATCATTTAAATGCAAAACAGGGAAAGAATGTTTAGCAAAGTTAATAAAAACTAAAAAGAAAAAACACAGAAAGCAGCACTTGAAACCATTAATTACATAAGGGGCTTCAAAACATTCATTAGACTGTACCACTTGTCCTTGTTGTAAGTGGTATTGACCCTTTAGAAATGAAGTTGATCCAATAGTTTCTACTATAACTCCTCTTAGGGATTAGGAGATTTCAAGTATTTTCTCTTGTGATATTCAGTCCTTGATAGCTTAGAGCCAAAGTGAATTAATTCTTCCCATACAAAGAAACTATCAAATTCCAAGGAACACAGTTAAGTATATATAGTACATGTGTAACAATCACAGAGTCAAAAATATACTTTGTGTGCTTAGTTGGAATCAGCTGGAGTCATGTAACCCTTTAATTCCCAGAACATCATTTCAAAAGGATTTCTTTTCGTTCCTCGAGTACTGCTGTTGGAAATATAAAGCAAAGCTCCTATCGGGGGTGATGGAAACCTGTTACACCCGCTGGTTCCTGGCAGAGTCTGTGGTTAATGCTGGCCAAAGTGAGACTGAAAGTCTTGTCACAGGGTTGTGCAAAACAGTTCTCCCTGCAAAATAGTTGCTGGGGGCTTCCTATGCATCTAAGGAAAGCTGTTCTTCTACCTCAGAAACCCAGAAGGCATTCCCCATGGCCAGGAACAACAAAATTCAGTTGCAGTTGGATCTGCTAACTTTATTCCATTTTCTTTAATATACTGTAAGTATAACTCATTCAATTCAGATATATTTTAAAGATATTTTAAATATAAATTAGATCATGTGGAAAGCAGTTTAGATGTTTTATAAATATTTACCATTGTAACATGTCATACTTTGTATTTCAGATTAAAAATTCACAAAGCTCAACATATTTTTTATCTCAATCAGTTAGTGAGTTGTCAGATTGACTTGTTATTTATTTATAAGGGCTTGTAATTGAGCCACATCTTCACGCAGGTGATTGGTGAGCCAGGAAGTGACACTGCGATACTGCAGTGGACAAATGTGCTGGTGTCACATGAAGTTCGCTGCAATATGCTGTCAGTTTTATTAGCAAGCGCAGAGCTCTTATGTACATTGATATGTTTCTGCTGACAACACAGTGGTTCTGCCTCTTAAGTTAATACAGTCTCAATGATGAGAAGAACATACGGTTTCCCTGAATGCTTTGGCTCAGCCCAGATGTTAGGCTTTTGTCTGCATGTCTAGTTAAGACAGACAATGCAATATTTTGTAGCTCCAAGTTTCTTTGAACTTTTCCACTGGCCTGAGAGCCCAGAGTGGCTCCTGCCAGACCCTGAAACCTGAATGGTATCGGTCAGTACAAATCCCTGAAAAACTCTGAAATAACTGTATGGAATGATCTGTTTTTTTTTATTTTACAGTTTGGGATCAGCTTTCTATTTCTTTGCCTATATCTTCCTTGAAACACAATGTAAAGTTGCATTGCAAGACTTTAAGATACTGGGAGATGCCATTGATTTGTGTTTCTCTGAGTTAAAGGGTGTGCCTAGTAAATCTTGTATTAAACATAGTACAGACAGAGTATGACGTTAAAAATACTTTTATCAGATTTTGAAAGATATTAGAAATCTGCTGTAATGCTGACATAGCAACTCCCTTTGAGTTTCACCTGTTTTTCTGTACCTAATTATGACCACACTCTCATGCATTCCAGGATGGCCTGAGAGCCAGGATTCCAGATATTTATTGTTAATTTATTATTTCTATTTATTGTTGATTCCAGATATGCATATTATAATGTCCTCTGTTCTCTGTATGCAAACACTGGGCTCTATGGTTCATGAACAGTTGTTGACTGTTAATGAGAAGGGCAATCCAGGCCATGGGCAAATTGGATACATACAAAAATCCAAAGCTAATAACTCTCAGACACAACTGAGAAGGCTGTAAAAGAATTATTTCATTTCTTGGACTGTAGAACAGCAAACTACTGAGCCAACCTGTATCCTTTCCCACATTATCCTATATACGAATAGTTGATCAGATCATACTTGTTTTCTGACTGTTTTTGTACCACCGAATGACAGCATCCTCTGCAAATCTGTGGTGAGGGACCAAACAGAGCAAGGCAGCTGTGTAATGGGAGCACAAGCCCTCCAATTTCAGTTCACCAACACAGTCCACCTAACAGAAACATTATTGACAGGTTTAGATAGAGAAATCTCACTTAGCTTCTCAATCTGTTTATGCAAATCTTATTCAGCCACATTGGGCAAGAATTAAACCCTATATTTTTCAGAATTGTGTAGCCAAACTTTAAAATAGCATTTTTTCCTAGCATCCAACCACCAGTCTGCAAGTTAAGTACTTATAAAAAGTATATAAACGCCTCCACAAATAAGCAGTCAACTTTGAAAAATATATTGTTTAATATGATTGTGACTTAAAAGAGTTTCTTTGAAGAGCTGTTAAAAAGTACATTTATGATTGTTTTTCCTCTTCTTGACTCTTTGAACAAGGGAAGTAGTGTAATTTTGCTCTGACGGTCAAGTCTCCACGTGTAGACTTTTCGGTTAACATCACCTGTAGTATGAGATATATACAAATTTCTTCCTCTATAAGTAGGATATACTTCTCTAACAGATCTACTAGATCTGTTCCGTTTAACTACAATGGCTATAACAGAACATCTAGATCAGATTCATAACTAGAGACATTATTACTGCAGCTATTGAGAAATTGCTTTGGTGGTCTTTGCTAAATTTCCACTAACAGGCAAATGCAGCACACTAGAGATGTAAATGCTCTGCTTAAATACATCTTTTAGTCTGGATTTATTGTCCACTGTATCTGCTCCTCTTTTGAAATTTTAAAGACTAAAGGAGAATGATAGGCCCTTGGTGTAGAAAATCATGCTGAAGCAGAAAGTAACTCAATGCTGCAAATGTTATCTGGCAAATGTGGCCCAGAGGCTCAGTGTTTATAACCCTCATTCCAGTACATGCTTTGCAGTGCACTTTTCTGCCATACGTTTGTGGAGACAAAAAAAAGGAAAAGATCAATAGCTTAAAACAATCTACTGAAATTTTACCCTAAAGCACAACAAACAACACATAACTGAAGACTCCCAAACCTGTTAATAGTATCTAATACTATTTTGTTATTCTGTCCCTGGTATTAAAAAAACAAGCATACTAATGTTTATTGGGGGGAAAAAGCAGTGTGGTCATATGACCCAGTTTTACCTTATATATACCAGACATTAGTCTGATCTGTTCCTTCCTTTTGACATCCTGAGAACAATACACTTCATGAAATTGCATGGCTCTTTAGTAAGTAAGTTTTATTAAAAAAAAACAAAACAAAAAAATATGCTTTGTTCAGAAAAGCAGTCCACACAGTTTTGTAAATCACATACAGAATAAAATAGTTTCTCTTTTCTATGTAATAGGAAAAGATTGTTTATGTATTATTGTCATGGTTTAACCTGAGCTGGCAACTAAGCACCACACAGCCGCTTGTTCATTGTTCTCCGCTCCCAGTGGGACGGGGAGGAGAATCGGGAAAAAAAAGTAAAACTCATGGGTCGAGATAAGAACAGTTTAGTAACTAAAATAAAATAAAATATAATAAAAACAATAATAATGCTAATTGTAATGAAAAGGAATGTAACAAAAAGAGAAATAAAACCCAAGAAAAAACAAGTGATGCACAATGCTACTGCTCACCACCCACAAGCAATGCCCGAGCAGCGATCCGCCCCTCCTGGCCGACTCCCCCCAGTTTATATACTGAGCATGACGTTCTCTGGTATGGAACATCCCTTTGGCTAGTTCAGGTCATGCTCAGCTGTCCTGGCCATGCTCCCTCCCAGCTTCTGGTACACCTGCTTGCTGGCAGAGAGCATGGGAAGCTGAAAAATCCTTAATTTAGGATAAACACTACTTAGCAACAACTAAAGCAACAGTGTGTTATCAGCGTTATCCTCACGCTAAATCCAAAACACACTGTACCAGCTACTAGGAAGAAAATTAACTCTATCCCAGCCAAAACCAGGACAATTATTTACATATTTCTTACTTTCTATTCAAAACATTGCAGTTACTGGAGTAAATCAGCATTTTATAATAGTTTGCCTGTTTGCCATGTAAAAGTGAGGGATAGAGATGCTTCCTCTTTCTCTTACCTCTATATGTCTCATCCAATGAAACTGTAAGATCTCTGGAAAAGGCTTTTTAACCCATATATGTTTACCTGATGTTTCTACTGATATCTACTGGATTTGCACAATATAATAACACAAACAACATGTCACAGAAAGTTCTGAGATTTCCCATAGTTTTCTGGTAGCTCAGAAGTGCTTATTTGCAGATCACTAATAAAACTGAAGGTGAAATTACTGAGATGTTGTGCCCCAAAATGCTTACATCCATCAAATTTGATTTGAAGTTCTGTAGTGTTTATTTCTATACTTCAGAGGAAAATCATCAGAAATGCTATGATTCAAGTAATTGTCCTATGTTATCTGCCAACAAGACACCCAGGAAAAGCACACTGTTTGACTGGAGCAAACTGGCTGAAGCTTGAGTGTGTGTTCCCAGAACAGTTGAGGATTTCAAGGCCATACAAAAACAGAGAGTGAATAGCTCCCAAGTTTTCAGTTTCTTTCCAAAATTAGCTCCAGTGCTGAATTGTGAAGAGATTATGCACAGCATCTTAATATTTAGTTATCAGAATGCATATCAGAAATAGTCATTATAGCTAAACTCCATAAAATACATTTGATCATTTTCTGTGTTACCAGATTTCCATTTGTGCTGTAGTTTGACTGCAGTCAACTTACCACCATATTACATTAACAGTTATTATAGTACTTAAATGTACCATTAGTGATTTCAGGTGAGGAAAGCATATTTTGAGAAAAATTATTTTAGCTCCAAAGACTCAGATTAGAGAGATGAAAATATTGCAGAACTGAAGGCAGTATGAAGAATGAAAGATTTTTCTAACACACCATATTTGAAGAACTGACTTTATCCCTGGTTAATAAAAATATATTTCTGCATTCTTAACATGAGGGAATAGGCAAGCATTGTTCTGCCAGAGAATATATTGTATTTAGTGGCCACGTGAAAGAGAAAGGATAATCACGCACAAGTAAAAGCACTGAAACATCGAAATTTCTTGAAAGCCAACATTTCTAGTCCATTACCACATCGTTAGTTCAAGCAGGGGCAAGGCTGACACGGAAAAGTTTATATAATTACTTAGGCAGGGTTTGATACATCTGCTATAATCCATCCTTAATTGATATTTACCCACTTTTCTACACTACTGAACAAGTTTTTAAGAAGGACTTGAATTAACAGATGATGGTGGTTTGGCAAATAGGTACTGTGAAGATGTTAATATTCTTCTCAGTAGTTAATATCAGCAAGAGTAACCATTTTAAGAGTGCTGTACCCTAAAAGGAGTAAACCACTTCAAAGCTCAGAGAATAGCATCACCAACAACTGCAGTAGAGATTCTTCTCAAGCAAAACTGGAGAACAGCTTACTTTGGGGAAGCAAAAATATGGTATTATAATTAAAATAATTTTGAGAATAAATTAAAAAATAATTTTAAATATTTGTAAATTAATTAACAAAATTATTATATTGCAAGAAAACAAGGTTATTATTCTTTTTGGAAGGTCACAGAACATATGATTAAGTTGTACTTGGCTAGTTCTTATAATACTTTGATATCTGTTTAAGGCAGCTGAGTAAAGCTAAGCAAGAAAGGAAATGCATAGAACTTCAAAATCTTGAGCCCACTTATTTCAACTTATCACCTATATATAATGAATTCCAATTAACCTGTTTCTGAGTCACCTCAGGAAGGATAAGGAGCTGAATTATTTTTATATCACCTACACAATTCATTTTTCCAGTTGAGCTGAAAGATGGACAGACAGATATAGTGAAATGGAGAAATGCCAGGATCACAAGTCACAAATCATTTTGAAGGTCTAAGGGTTTTAGAAAGATGTTTCTTTCTTAGAAGCCCTCCTAAATCTGAAACGTTCATGAACATTTAAGTAAATAGAAAAAACTGTCAGCAGTCTTTTTTTTTTTTTTTTCCCCGAAAGAAGTTCAAAGCATTGCTAAGGATTTTCTGATTCCTGCTGATTTTGTTTTTCTAAAAATATGCATAGGTTTCTCCTACCTCGGAGATTCATAAATGTTATTAAAAATGAATGGCAGTCCTGATTTAAATTGAAATGTCAGATGGTTGGTTTCCTACTAGTTAAAAAGTAATGACACCTGCATAAGAAGCAAGCTAAATTAAAAAAAAAATTTGAGGGGTTAAATATGGTAGGAATAACAAACTATAAGAATTGAAATGATATTATGCATATAAAACATTTATTTACACACACATATGGATTTAATAATGCAGCCCTACGAAGGGCCAGGTTGACTAATTCTACAGCCCGCTTTGTTCATTAATCATACCATACCTCTTGCTTTGTTGCTCCTGTTCCAGCATCACACCTCAGAGGGGAAGTATGTTAATTATACCAGCTCTGCTGCGGCTGCTGCAGTCACTTAGCACACTGGGGGGTAGCAAGCACAAGCCTGCACTCCCTTAAGACACTGGTTTGCTTCCCCGCTGTTCCTGATAAGGGTAGGAATCAGACTTCACGACATCAGATCTCTTTGGGCAGGAAGGGTCACTGTGCAGAGCCCCCTGAGGGCAGAACAGACTTTCTTTATATCTAGCTACCTTCCCACTTTGAATATTTCTGTTAAGAGGAACTGAGTTACTTATGTCGCTCTGTATCTGACTTTTGCATTTTAATAAACTGATAGGATCATCTGTACTAATATGTTCTAAGGTTGAATTTAGAGCAGCTTGAAGCCTTAAAATTTTGGGACCAATTTTATTACTTTTAAAATTAGATTAGAATTGTCACTGCTGTAGAGCTGTCTTTTAGAAGCAAAACCACCTCTGCGTACTGTGATTTCAAAAACAGATCCTCGGTGTCCCCTCCCTGCCCTTCATTAACCCAAGGGACCCCGTACAGCTTCCTCAAGGGCAGCTCTCATACAAAGACTCGAGGAAAGGGGAAATCTGAACATAGACCATTTGTAGGAAAAACTATTCCAGTACTTTAAAGGGTACAGCTCAGACTACAAGAGTGTGAGATGATACTGCAGAGTCATACCATTAGTGTTCACCAGGCTTCCAAATATTTAAGGTTTAAGAAGTAGGTGTGAGACATTACATGCTCCATGACCTGATTTTTTAATTGTGCAAGAGAAATGATGCTGCATCCTCCAAAGACCTTGAATGCATGGTGAAAAAATAACCTCCTCTAATTATTTCTATTATTCCATGGATACAGTTAATAACTTCATCTACTCCAGCCTGGTATTCTCAGGTATTTTACACATATCTCACCATTAATATATAATTTATGCACCTTTCAAAAATATTTACAAAATTAAAATGAGTTTTCAATTAGAAATATTTTTTATGCAAATATAAAGAATATATCTTACCACTTGGTGAAGCATACAACAAGAATAGCTTTAAATAACATGTGCACTGTAAAAAATTGTTTTCTACACAGAAAAAAAGTCTAACAGATCCTGAATAACACCTTTATAAACTTAACCTTCTATTTCAATTTTTATCTAGAAGAAAACAGGATTAAAAGTCTTGAATTGTAGGTGACAGTTGCTGAATGATGAGTATTAATACAAACTACATAATACTCTATTGGAACTTAAGCTACAATTCTTGATTATATATCATGTGCCACTATTTTAGGAAAATAATCCCATAAATGAGAAGTTTCAATAGAGAAAGACACTAAAATATTCCTTTTTCTTTAAAAAGTACCATTAAGGCTGAAAGAGCAAAACCCTGAATGACCTCATAACCCATTTTCAAACAAAAGAACTGTGCCTTGCTGAATCCAGTTTTATAAAGTATCCTGTTGAGACTAATTAAGGGTGGAGTAATAAAAGGGCTCAGGTCAGCTGTGAGTTGTGTGTATTGAAGATACAAAAAAAAAACCCCAAACAAAAAACCCACAGGACATAAAAAAACCCCAACAAAACCCAACCTCATTTAAGGTACTTAGGGGAAAGAGGGTGAGGGTGATTGGGGTTTGGTCAGCTGGTCTGTTCTTCATCCTTTCCTCTTAGGAGATTTTGGATTTTTTTGCACTGTATTATTCATGAAAATACTTACAATTGTGTGACAGTTTTAGGGAATTTTAGGGTTAATTCTTCTATAGCATAGTCTATAGCCTGCTTCTTGCTGAGAATGAAGACTTGTATTGCAGTTGTAGCTAGGGAATACACAAATTACTCTGCTATAAACAGGTGCTCATATTCTTTCTGTTCTTCTCTATCATGAGTTATAAATGACCAATTCTTCCATTTTCCTCATGAGGCTTGTGAGGTGAAAGTTCTCCTCTCTAGCTGATCATATTAGACTTTGATGTTTCCTTGTGAGGAATAGAACTACCTTTAAAAGGCTTGGGTCTCTAGGTCTTTCTTCTGATCTTTTCTAGGTATAAATAAACACTTTTTTATTCTTAAAGTCTGACTTTACATTTTTGGTCATAGGATGGGTATCTTAGAATCAGATTAAATAAAACCTTCTATGAAAAACAGACATCTTGTAGGATCTGTTAAAAGTTCCTTCAAAGATTTTTTTCCTCCCCTTTTTCTTAAAAGCTTCACTGTTATGAAAACTAAGATTTTATGACTGTTTTTGACTGTTCCTCCAGGAGATCTAGCTGAAAATGAGCCTGTCTTTCTGAAGCCCCAATGTTTCAGTGGGCTTCTCATTATTGTACTGTGTTCTCATGTTTTCACAGAGTTGGACAACGAACTGGTATCTAGCACGACATACCTTTGTGGTAAATATAATGGTAAATAATGATGTAAACCACCCTCCTCTAAACACAAATCTTGGCTGAATTATCAAGACTATATAAAATAACGTCACACTGTAGAACACATCAGAACAGTAACTTGCTTCTGCAGGCAGGACAAAAAAACCTGAAGGGTAACCTGACACCAGCAAAATATTTTAAAATTAACCAGAGGTTTAAATCTGAACTGATAGAGCTGGTCTTAGTCAGTTGGACTATGAGAACAGAAGAATGGCGTTATCCCTGTATTTCACAATCCAGAGACAGAAGGGCAAAAGAGACAGAAAGGAAAAAGTTTCGTATTCTAAAGCTTCCTACTGCTGTTCAATATATTGTATTGTACCAAGATATTCTGAAAAACTAAGCAAATAGAGTTGAAATTGCTTATGAATATAATGCAGGTTTGTGGTATTTCAGGCCTGTTATTTAGTGAGCATTTGCTGATGTGGTTTTGTTTCATAGAACTGCATATTCAGGTATATAATAGTGGTGACACTCAGACCGCATTTAGGTTACATCAGCATATCTAGTGAAAAAGTCTTTTAAGGGAAGAAATATATTATTTCACAGTAAAGGATATAAATCTGCCTCTTGATACATAAGTATTAATTTAGGATTGTGAACTTGCACTCTCTTCAAGGCCCACGGTGGATAGCAGACTCTGTGTAGTGGAACAAATTCTGTAATACCTTCACAAGGCTCCTATCCCTGAGGAGCATTGATAATAGGGAGATATATACCTTGCTTTTCAATTAGTGAAGCTGAAACAGGGTCTTTAGAAAGTGGTGAACAAAAAAACCCCAGCAAGCAGGAGCGAATAGGGAAATCATAACTGACCTAGCTGTGCAGCAGACTCAACTCTTAATTGCCTTGCTTTATCATTCCAAACAATTGGAAATTAAGTTGAATGCATATCTTTATTCAGCAGAGCACTACGTACGTAGTATCAGTTTTCAGAGAACTTCAGTATGCATGTTACTGAAGAGACATGAATATCTTTTTATCTGATCAATTCAGACTGACTCCTGTTTGGGTGAGTTTGTGGATGACAAAAGGAGTCAGGCAAACGCAACTGGAAGTTTTGTATCTGATGTCTGTATGCAAACCATCCCAAGGCAGTGACAGTTTCCAATTTTCCTTTGTAATAGTTAAAACTTTACACCTGGTTTAGCTAATTTACAAATATTTCTGTCCCTATAATTAAGGCAGAATCTTGTGAAAAGTAGTCAGTGGTCTGTCCCTGGTAGTGGTATACTCTTCCCCATATCTATGTGGTCTTAACCATTCCTCAAACCAGAGCTACCCTGAACAGCCTGGACCACAAGGCCCCACATGCCTCTCCTTTTATTTTTCTCTGTGAACAAAACATTCAGATTAACACTATCACCTGCAGAAATAGCAGTACCAAATAAGGTATCTCATTCTTTCATGACTTGCTATCTATCATTCCTTTCCTTTATGGAGAGGTAAGAAGAACCTAATCCATTAAAATAACATTAGACTAACATAACCAAGTAAAAGTTATCTATGCTGTGCTATTAGAATAATTTCTTTTTGAATGCTCTGTTGATTTCTCTGGCCATGAGTGGAAAAAAGTTGCATTGGAGGTAGAGTGCTTGACCATATAAGTGCCTTACCTTATTCTCAGATAGTGGTGTAGGCGGTATTGTGTAAACAAGATAGCTATTTGTCTCATTACAATGGGTTATCACAAAATCCATAATTTATCATTTTTACACCATATTAGAGGCTGTACAGCTATGCAGTAAGAAACTGTTGTGAAAAATCTTAGAATGTGAACAAAAAGAAAGAAAATTTATGCGAGAGAAAACATTCTTATGCCTATTACACAGGTAGAAAACAGAAAAATACAGCTTTTATCACTTGAACACCTGATCCCAAAGATTACACTCTTCCTTGGCTATCTCCCTCAGTGACCTGATTCATTTGCTGTGGAAATTGGACAGGACACTTGTCTCTGAGTGTCTATTTTCTGCTAGCTTCACCACTTCTGTTAGCTAGTTGGTCTTTAGCAAGTGAATTTTGACCTCCAGGGGGCCCTGTGAAATACAAAGCAAACTGAAACCATGACTGACACCCTGTCGCCTAGTGGCAATTCTTCTTGATTTGCAAAATAACTTGATAAAAATGGCCTCTGTCTAGATGTGGGGTTTTTTTATATTGTAGTGACTTAGTATGAGTTCTTACCTCATTACTCCAACATCCTGTCTGGGAGGGGTAGCTCTGAACTGTCTCACCAAGTAACCTCCAAACTTGAGTGGAACTTTTTTGGTCTATTTGTCTCTTAGATTTCTTGTTTTACACAGAATTCCTCATTTATTTTTTCCTGCATTATGAATTATTTTCTCCATAGATACCTTTTTCTATCACAGCATGTTTATTTAACCTTCCTCAGTATGAACACTGACTAGTAGTTTTTCCCCTTCTTGATGTTACCTCAGTGATTTCCAAAGATTTCTTCAGCTATTTTTTTAATTGTTTCTGGCAGGATGGTTATCCGTGTATTAAACTTACAAAATAAAAATTTTGTGCTTAAGGTACTATGGAAAAAAATGAACAGTTAGATATTGTTTCATAATCCATATGTAAATTTGATTCTATTTTGATCATTTTTTTAATGTGTTTTTCTTCGTCAATATTTATAACTTTTCTTAACAGTGGTCTACTGAATCCTTTTACAAGAAACTGTATCTGTACCCATAAAAAGGCTCTGAACAACTTTGCCAATAGATTTTCTGCCTTCATCATTCCCTAATAGTCACTTGTTGTTTTACCACCCTTGCTGCTCAAACCTTCTAGTTAGCTTGCAATCATTTCATAGTTATTTCCTACAGTTTGTTATAGTTATCTACTTCAGTTTGGAGTTCTCATCCTCTGATTTTTTTCAAGGAGGGAACACATTATCCATTTTCACTAGCGTTTGTGTTTGGAACATATATCAAGAATCCTACTTAAACACTTCTTTTCCTCTTGAGAGGAAACCAGTCTTAACCTCAACAATATTCCTGACTGATCCTTTATGCATCATGGCAACCTTTATCTCCCCACGTTCTCAGAAGGGAAATTAGCATCAGCACTGATTTCCCCTAGCTTATGATCAGGTGGCAGTCTTGTTCTTTTAGCTTTTAATTATTATTTGCAACCTTGTGACCATACGATGTCTCTATCAATTATGAATATGATGAAAACGTTAAGTCAGAAGCACTGAATGATGGCACAGTGTTGGTTTCCAAAATGTAAAATTGCCTAAAATAATGAGTCTGAGATTTTAATTCTTCCAGTCATCTTAGGCAGGTTAGGTCAGAAGTCTAAAGACAGCAAAAGTATTAACACTGTCAAGATTACTACCCCTGCAAAATAGTCTGCCTTAGTATACACCTGATTAAATGAGCAGCACTGTTCCTTGTCCCAGAATCCCAGGCTGACAGCATCAATCTTACAGTTGTGTTAGAGGATGCTTTTGTGTGGAATTCTGTGTCATCACAGACACCCTGTCAATATTAATGTCCTTGTATGGAAAGTTGCTAGTGTACAATGGCAGGAATGTGACTAATGAAATGTTTTCTTGCTAAAGTATCAATAATCATTTTTGCCCTCTCCTCCCCCACCACCCGCCATTGCAACTGCTAGCTCAACCAGCTGGACTATTTAACTCCCACACCAATGATACCTTTTATTGCCTCTGTATCTTGAGCACGTATATGCCCGCAGTCATCCAAAAATTTGGTCCATACTGTGTGATGAGATCAAAGGTATAATAAGCAGCAAATCTAGACACTTACTTAAATGTACATTTCAGATTTGACTGAAATACACAGTGAAAGCGAGATCCAACATTTTTATAAAGTAGTCTTATAACTGTTTTGAACTACAGTATTATATGATTAGAACTGTGGTAGCCACAAACAAACTTTAAACTGGACACAAAAGAAATTTTCCTCTTTTTTTAGATTTCAGCTTCGCAAAGACCAGGTTTGGCATGTGAAGCCTGATTCATTCACAGCGCTTTCGTGCTGTCGCAACTTGTAGAGCATCAGGTTGGTCAAGACGTTAGAATGCTAAAATTGTCATTTCAATTTTTCTGCATTTCATTTTAAATTCTTTTTAATGGTGTAGTTACACTGGCCACAGCATAAATAAGAAAACAATATTTGCATTTAGAATGCTGTAAAATACTGTATTCTTTTGGGTATACTTACAAAGGTACCATATACCCATTCGTATAAATCAAGATAAGAATACTGAAAGCAAAGCAATTTGATTAGGTACTAAATTCAAAATGTTACAAGAATGTGGTCTAACAGCCACTAGGAACTTAAGTCAGGCTACTTATACAGCACTGTCTAGAGTGGAAAATTAAAATGACAGGTTTAAGAGATAAAGACAATCTTGTTCTTATTCAGCTTCAGGGTTCCTGCCAGTTTCTCTCTTATGAGGTGTAATGTAATATTACATACACATCTACTATAAACAGTGAGACTTTTATAGATATGTCAAAAGGATACCATTTGATGTGAAATAAAATAAATTACAACCTTGTAAAAGTTCTATAATTTATTCTTATAGGCATTTCCCTCTGAGAGACATGGAGCAAAAAGTAAAGCCTGTATATTTTACCTAGTGTATAATCAAGGTAATAAACTATAGTTTTCAATTATGGGAGATAAAAATTCTGCCCTTAGCTAAACTAATAAACAGTGTCATTAAAGCTTATACAATTTTAATTAATGAATATCTAAAGTTTTTAGAGCATTTCATTTCTGGTTAATAGATCTTAGTGACATATATATGAGTATGCAACTCTCCTCTTCCTCTTTTCCTTTAGGTTACTTTTACTTTCTTTGGATCTCAAAGTTGTTGTAAAAAGTTACTCTTCTTTTTCCCCTTCTTTCTCATCTGACTCAATCATTACTTGATTTTCTTACAATTATGAAGAAATTCCACTTGAGGCTACAATAGATGTTTGCAGACTCGCTCTAAAACAACACAGCCTCCTCCCATCTCCTTCTGATAATGACATCAAAAAAACATTTATGGTTTAGAGATACTTGGCAAGTAACTGCATTCCTTTCCTATCAAGTTTTACGGCTTTTATACAGCCAGCATAGCCCATTTAATCTCATACTCATTCTATACATACTTTTTTTACTGGTATTTTCCTGCATACCCTCTTATAATTAGGAACTAGGCCCCTGAGGGCCCAATTAGCCAACATGTGAATGTAATTATAACCCTTGAAATGTTTTTTTCCATGTGTGTCTGTGATATGACTTTGACCATGCATAATGTGAACCTACTCTCAAGGAAAGTTAATCCCCTAATCATTCATAGAGAGAGCTTTTCTCAGATTTGTAGGAGGAATACAAATGGTTATAGAATAATCATACTCTGAATAGTGTAGTAAATATGTAGTGCTCCTGTGGCAGTATTGAAGAAATAATCCAAGTCTCTGAGTTCTTTAGTACCTCTCTATTTCCATTGAATTGTAACTTCTGTGACCCTGCTAATGTGTCAATAATACCTGGATTTACTTTACTTCTGGGATTTTAAAACTTTATTTAAATATTTGAGATTTAACCTACACATTATTTCAATGCTTCTCTGAGACAAGGGGTTACAGAAACTCCCATTCTCAGGCTCTAGAATGTGGGGAAAGTCAAATCCAATTTTTTGAAATGCTATTCCAAATATTTTCTGAAGTCTGTTTTCTTAACATTTTTGTCACACTCTCTGAATTAATGGTGACAAATCTCCCAAGCATCTGGATATTTTTATTTTACTTCCCATGACTGGGTAAAACCTTTATTGGGAAACTTTTCCTATTTTCTAAGGACTGTTACTGAAATGAATAGTAAACATTAACTTGCATGGACAAGCAAGTCTGATACAGAATTAGAAGTCTTCTAGGCTAATACCTAGGGTTTTTATGCTGGCTTCCTTACTACATATCTGCAAGATATAAAACCCCACAAGAAAATAAATCTCTTCAACATTAATATCTAGCACTATGTTGGTAATGTCCTTATTGGGTTTGACTTGGTTAGGAAAAAAGCCGTGTATCAGCTGAAAAGAGAAATGACAATTTTTCTTTGGAAAGATGTTTATCTCTGAATAAAAATCTTGTACAAAATATGTATGGAAAACCAAATAAACCCAACTCATGAGAATATATCGAAGCTAACAATCTTATGTTGACAGCTTAATTGTCAAAAAGGCCTATTACTGGGTCTTTCCTTTCTGTAGGGTTTGGGGTTTTTTTACTCCATCTCTAAGGACATTTAATCATAAACTTACAAACAAGTCCTAGAAATATGTGGCTGTTTAAATTGACTCCTTTGAGATGTATCAGACTGGCATTATGGGAGAGACTTGGCGTATCAAAACTACTTATGGTTGGCACCTTCCATTTTCATTAAAAATGAAGCACTACAGCAGATGGGTTTCGAAGATATTTTTAAGATTTACATGCCAGCCCATGGGAGGCCTCCAGTGCAAACAGTTCCTTTACAGAGAGTCAGAGCATGCTAGGTCAGGGGAGGGGACCAGGCAGCCTGTTTGTCACACATTAGGATCCTTTAATGCATTTGGTGTTGTTAAATTTCATTCTGCCTGTACAAACAAGTCATTTTAATAGAGGAAGCTTACATCTCTCAAGTGCTTGTCTTGGACCAAATGTAGAGTTTAAAGACATAATAAAATAAAATGCACTGAAATAAACAACACTGTACAAATAAGGTTTTTAGTCATGTCACATCCTGGCTGCAAATGGCACGTCTGGTCTCAGGATCAATTTCTCAGTTTGGGTCTATGCTGAAGCCACTGAACAGGATGGGAATAGTGCCATTGACTTCAGCTGGTGTTAGAAAAATCAGTCCCCTCAGTGATGAGAACTTCTTTTTAATGCGGTTTACCGGTGCATGTCATAATATATAAACAAGGCAAGTATAGAGCCATTTAAGAATAAATTGCATCTTAAACTACACCGAAAAAGCGCAGTCCTTTTTTAATTTCTCTTTGTGTTACTATCTAAAGAAGTTGGTTTTTTCCTTGATTTAACTCAATTAATGATTTATACCAACTACAATCCTTCAGTATTTAAATACTAAAGCTATCAGGAATCCTTGACCAGTTTAAAAATGTCAGCAATTTTGACTGTTATTTCTAAGAGTTCTGTTAAGCTTTCACATTAGATACTTACCAGACTGCTGCAACAGGCTGAATCTGCTTGCTGTCTTCGAGGTCTGACAAAAGAACCCCCACTGTCACACCAGTGCATCTCCAAACATCCTCTTTGCTCACCTCTGATGGTATGAGCCTTCTGCTTTACCACTTAAACTTTCACGTTCAATTGGTCTTTGCATAGAGTTTCTGAGAAAATCATTTGTCTTCACTATGTATCTGGATGTAAGTCTCAAAAAAGAAAACAAATCAGCCATTTTCTGATCATTCAGGGATATTCTTTGGGAACTCATGGACATAAAACCTTTTCGTGCATCTTAGCCTGCTTTTTGAACCTTGCAGGTTTTAATTTCTGACCCTTGTTCCACATCTAAACATCTCTCTCTCCTGCTGTGAAAGCAAAATTATAATTTCCCCTCTACCTTCCCAAAATTCTGAATCCTGCCACAAGACTCTTTCGCATAGTTTTCAGAGTTGTTTATCGCTTTCCTTACCAAAACTTCCAGGGTATTTTTTTCTGCCTGTGGAAACTGGAGTGGGGAAAGACACCAACCTCTTGCAGACAGGCATGAGAAAATTAGATCTCCTGAGGTGGATACCTTTTATCCAAAGCTGTTTCGGTCTCTATAGTCTTCTATTAAGATTTAGTAGCAGATCTGTGCTCAGACCTACGAGGGTTTCTAGGAGCCTTGTCTGTAAGGTCAAATACCTCGTTGCACATACAGAAATACTGTAATGTTCTAACTCTCTGTCATTAGTTCATTAATTCTATATAAGTTCCCTAAATTACGACAAATATCAACTGTGCTAGTGACAGGGGCTTTTTGTGCTGCAGGACAAGACTATTAAGAAATGAATAGAAAACAGTATCATGTACTATCTTGCTGGTCATTAGATCTTCATGATATTAGGCTGCCTGTAAATGAGAGACTCTATGTCCTGGTTTAAACAGTTGATATCTTTTTAGGTTACTAAGCTGATCAGAAAGAGCATTTGTAGCTAGGAAGATTCTTAGCTACTGGTCATAGATCAAAAATGTTTGCTTATGTCTGCCGTCCTTTTAAAAATATGTTCATCTATCTTACATTTCCTTTGTTCTCAGGGTGTTTTAGGGTAGCCCTGTTCGTTAAACAGAGCCATACAATGTTAAGTGCTATAAAACATGTTGCAAAAAAAGCTGGAGTATTTACAAAAGGCTTGTAATCTAAATATGCCTGGGAATCACTTACTGGAAGATAATAACAATAGTCATGACACAGTTTGGCTCTGATAGTGACCATTTGTGCTACCAACCTCAATTACATCTGAGTCAGTGACGCCAATAAAGCAAAGATCCTGCCTCAAATTTTTTTTAAAAAACACACGACTATTTCAGTTAACTTAAAAAACAAAACAAAACAAAACCTAGGGCCCCAAGTTCTTTTAAAGCATTATGACACAGAGCCACTTCCAGATCTTGTTTGGGATTTTCTCACAGTGGCCTGCTATAGTATACCTCCTGTGGTATTTGGTGATCACTAGCAATTTTGCTTCCTGTTTGTAAAATTACAGGTTTCTTCACTTGGCTGCTAAAGAGCTTGTTTGTATCTCTGTGTGTTCTCCTCACATTATGCAGTTGGACCAGCAGCAATAACTGTAGCAATAATATGTCTATCAAGAACTAAAGCATCAGCAGAAAAAGCAACAACAAAAGCCATGATTATTCATCATAATTGTCATCATTAGCAGAAACATAAGATCCAGAATGAATTCCTACAGGACTCATTTGTTCTAAATAGCCAGTGTTTTGGATGGACAGTGTGTTGTTTTTGTAAGGCTTCCTCATGCACTTAGAGGAAGCAAAATGAATCTGTTTTGGGGAGAGAGGTCGTTGAGCTTTTTTGGGGGGTGTTTCTTGTTGTTTTAAATTAGAATAGGTATTTGGATCCTTTTTATCCAAAAGGTCATTGTTTCTCCATGCAAAAAGACTAAGTATAAACTGGTACTTGTATAATAACAGTTTTGCGTAATAAAATGCTAATTTTAGGGAATGGAACATTAATTTGTTGACACTGAACTTTAAGTTACTTACATAATGAGTGGAGAAAAGTAGGATCCTGAGTGCCTTGAATCACTGTCTAGGGAAGCCGTTCTGTCTCCTTTGGCTGTGAAGAGATCTTCACTCTGTTAGATGTTATTAATAATAGCAGAAGTAAGTGTCCCCCTTTGCATTAATGAAGTTTTAGCTATGCATGCAAGGACAAATTTTATGGGTGAAACTGTATCAACAACATACATAGATTGTAGTGCAAGAATAAGGCTCAGCATACTAAGTTCTAGGGTACAGTAAGATAAAACAAAAGAAGAAAAATGTCAATAGAGCTGAAAAATCTGCAACATTGACATTAAAGGGGAAAAAATGACATCATAATTAAGGTTTCAGTTGCACAAAAGGTGGAATAGTAAGGAACGAAAAGTCTCTGAAGATTTACTTCTAATCATTAAACACCTATATTACTAAGGTTAAAGTGTAGTGAACAAGCAAATAGGCTCTTCTGTGTGAATTAAGTAAAGGATTCTCCCCTAGACTGCTGGATTGCAACAGTCCTTAAAACACAGACGAAATATACAGCAGTTGCCAGGGAAGAACCTGACTGGAAAAGAGAAACCCATGCTGAGATTCATGTTGCTGCTACTGGCTCAGCTGTCTCTGCACTACATTGCAAGTGCTACAAAGCAGCCTCTGTTCATTTGAGTTTGGCTTTTTCTGACATGGCGTTTCTTTGTTCTTATTTTAAGTAAGAGACGGTTTTTATATTCGAGCTGACTTTGACTTAGAACACGGCCAATTCTCATTCCTCCCAGAGGACTGCATTGTTTGCCTAGAGGTTTTACTTCCAATCTGAAAATTCATAGAAACACAAAACCTACAAATATTTGCTGCTGCAAATATACTGTGGAGTCTCACAAAGTTCTGTTGGGAGTTAACATGGTCCTGTCTGTGGTTAAAATAAAAAAATGCCGAACTTAACTGGAGACCAAGAATCAAGCCACTGTCCTTTCTACTGCAGAGAAAGGGTTTGTAGTGCATTAATCCCAGGGTGTGCATGCATAACATTTGAATTTGTTAAAGCATTAGCATTAACATTTTAATTACTGATGAATACTTATGATCTATAAATATTTATTAAACTAGGTTCACGTGTTTTCAGTGTTCTGTGTTCTCACTGGGCTACAGCTTGACCAAAGGGACCCAGTGAACAAGTGTTTCCCAGGTGTGAATACTATTCTTTGTTCAAAGAGGGCAGAATTTTAAGTGCTACATGTCTCATGCCTATAGGGTCATGCCATCACACTCTTCTAGATAAGTGCTTTGGAATCAAAGACAAATTACCTCAAAAAGAACATTTTGGAGGAGTAGTTTAAAATTCTTTCTAAGGAAAAGAATCATATCTGATAAATCCTATCAGCTTCCTTAATATTAGCTGCTCTTGGAATTTAAAATGGAACAATTTATCAGCCTCCTAACAGTGTGAATCATTAAGTACCTTATGTGATCCTATTTACACACTTTTCAAAGAATGACAGTTGAAAAAGACTTTCATCTATTCTAACACATTATATAAAGTTAAATATTTGGAAAAAAACCCAAACACAAGCAATTGAGTGTTCTCAAGCTCTAATATCTGAATACTAGATAGACTTCAGTTGTTGAAAGTGTGGAGAATAAGGAACATGAAGGAAGTGTGTTCAGAAATCATGAAAGGCATAGTGAACACTGATCAGTTGTGCTTTATTCCCTGGTCAAATATTTTACTAGAGTAAGGGGACCTTTCCTGAAATAAGTTCACAGTAAAGTTAGAACTGATATTTTTTACATGAGGTATAATCACTGTAGAATTAGCATCTATTGCTTTAGCTAGTTTCATAGAATTTCAAAGTGGTTTGATGGCTGGATGAATTTACATAGCATAGACAGTTGTACTGAAACAAGCAAGTAATACAAATGGTTGTCAGAAAAAAAATGAACCACGTTACAGGTTATTTAACTGCCAGCTTATACAATCAGACATGGATACTCATTTAAAACAACTACATTTTAGTTATCTAACATGAAGTAATGCGGTCTTTCACTTTGCTATATGTTGACCTAACCCAGTCATGGTTTCACACAGTACAGCTTTATAAATAGCCTTTATTGTCATGTTTTTAATGTCTTCTCTTTCATTTCATGTGTCTGAACATGCCATCAGCATTCACTGTCTTTAGTAATGTATAGGTTCTTTTCTCTATACATATAGGTAAAAATTGAGGTGCAAAAAATTACTAGCTTTTTAATGTGTATTTCATATTCAAATGCTCTTTTATACTGTTCCTTAAATATGTTAAAAGAATGTTAAAAATTCTAAGTTTGCAGTGAAAATTATCCTTAGCAAATGCAAAATTAATTAGTACTTGAGAACTGTATTTCTAGTGAGATCCCAACTATAAGCATATACAAACAGTGTTAAGTGGTATCAATCACTTTTAGCATTATAGCAATTTCTCTTCTGCTCTCTTTCTTTTCATTTAACTGGCTCATAAAATAGTACCAAACGTTGAAATCAGCACACTGTTGAGGTCAAATGCTCCTTTTTTACATTTGTATGCCAAAAAATCTGAAAAATGCCCCTTCAAACACAGGGATTGTATCCATTAAAAGCTCCTGTTTGCCCTAAATAGTTCTTGAATTATACCACAGAGATGTAAGTGGGTTGAGTGAAATGAAATGAAATGAATTATTATGATCAGTCATGTTTCATATGGTAGTGGCCCAGTAGCAACTATTGTGGTAGATGAGAGAGAGAAGCAAATGCTTTTCCTAAGCTGCTTATAATCTAAATGGATGAGATGGAAAATATGGGTGAGGGAGAAGATTTAGTACAAATGAGTGAACACAGAGATGGTAGGAAGTGGATACAATTTGTTAAATGTTTTTATACTAAAAGAAATTAAGGATTTATCAGGAGGGGATCAACTGAAAAGAACATGCAAGAAAAGTGAGGGGGCTCTGTAAGGGTGAGGGAGGAGTGGGGAAAATGGAAGACGGAGGCAGCATGGCAGGGATCTGAAGCAAAGGGACTGTAAGGAGACTTCTTGCAGTTATTCGTATTTGCCTGAGTCCATCCAGCTACTTTTTCTCATTTGGGCTTTTGTCTAAAGCTGTAGGGAGAAAGTGGTAAAAGGCGCAGTGAATGAGGGAGGCATCACCTGGGTTCTAGTCAAAAGGGGGATTCTTTGGAATGGTGTCAGCCACAGGCAGTGGGGGAAAAAAGAGTCTTATGGAAACACTGATATGTGTTCATTAAGTGGTCTGCATACACAATCTATAAATGTGGCTCAGCTGTCTCTTCAGGATAGTACAGGCACTTTTCATTGGGGAAGCTTAAGTGGTTGCAAAAATATATGCATCAGAAATTTTGGAGATCTCTTAGCTAAAGCCCAATAACGTTTTACTTTCAGAAGCTGAAAAAGAAACATAAATAATAAATAATATAGTGATCTATCCATGGGTATTTGACGAGAAAGTAGATTAAAATCTTAAAATACTGCTGAAGTTATCAGGGCAAAAAAGAGTCAAATGTAAGGGCTGAAACCAATCAAAGCTTTCAGTGTCAGGCGGCAGTATTTTCTCCGGAGCTAATCTATGCATGTTGCATTTATCATCTAAACAGCTCTAGTACTACAACCGGTGATGATATTATATCGCCAAAAGAAAGGGGGAAAAAAACCTTAGAGATGATCATTTATCTGCCTTCTCCCTTCTCCTTTTCTGCTTGGAATGCCATTTACATTTAGCTCACATTTTAAAAGAAAGAGAAAGCAAAAAGGGGACAAGGTTCCAAATTTAACATCAGTCTTTCTCTCCCCTCTTTCTTTCTCTTTGTTTTCTGCAACACTGTTTTAATTTTAGAAAGAAATTCTAAATTGACATTTAAATGGTGGCAGGGCAATTCTCATTCTCTGCCTTGTGAAACGGTCTCTGAAATGTACAATTATGCTGTCATCTTTAGCACTCCACATTGGACAGAGTTTAATTATTAATGTGTTTCCCTCAGAGAATGACTCGATCATGTCACAACTCTAGACAAATACAGCTAATGCAAAATCATAAAATATTCACTTGAATACTGCTGAACTGACAGGAAATTAATTCTATGAACACTTTTGATATTACCAGAAAATTAGTTTCAAACGCATAAGACTGAAATAAATGTGTTCATAATTTGCTCAAGGGTAACGCTCATCTTGCAATCAGTTGGTGTCTTTTTATAAATGTTACAAGTATTCAACGTGGCTTTATGATAAAGAGGACAGCTAATGTAATGTATTATTTGTAGACAGTATTTCCCTTGTAAACAGCAGGGAGTGAAGAATTGCTCTCTCAGAAATATTTAAACTCTAGAAATATTCTGCAATTGATCATTTGTGGTACCAAAAATATACCTATTTTTGAGTAGTCCCAGGAGGGAGCAGGAGCTCAGGAATTTTGTAATAATGACATGATAGTCTTTCACATCTAAATTATTGGGTTGAGTTTTATTAGCCAGATTGGAAGTGACTGAAAGTCATTACCACTCTGAAAGTTGCAACCTACATAGTCGGTGGGAAAGGATCAGGCTCTCCTTACTGGCAAATGTCTTTGTAGCAAACGTCACTATCATAGTGTAGTCTCCAGCTGGATGAATAAAAATGCAGATGAATTGTGACAACTTCCATGAACAGAAACAGCAAGTTCAGTTGTTGTTACTTGTGGCATATCATTTACCGGAATTTGGAGAGGCTGAAACCTAAAGAAAAACATTTCCAACAAAAATAATTCTGGTCTAAAATGTCAACGTCTGTGCATTAAATGCCTTCACCATTTTCTATGTATCTGTTTTTAAATGTTTGTTTCTGGTCTGCCTTTCCATCTGATTAATCATCCTGACTGATGGCATGTGTGAAATCACGTGCAATGGGTTATTGTCAGGAGTGGGCAAATGCTTGAGTGGACTACTTGTCACTAAACCAGGGCCAGAGATTTTATCTCTTAGGCTATTTGGCAGATAATCCTGCCAAGGATCCTACAGGGCCTGGCTCAGGAGTCATTTTCAACCAGGAAAAAGTATTTGGAATAAATATTATTCACAATGAATAATTTAACAGCTCTCATGGGCACCTTTGGAAAGTTTCCTCGGAGAGGCCTAGGATTAAATCACCATGGAGACTAAATTGTTTTTCAGGGCTAATCCTGCATTCCTTTTTGCACCACTGACCAAGGTTATGCAAAATGTGGAGGATGAATATAGTGGAGCTGCATTAACTGGCAGAGCTGGTATTATAACTAACAGCAGTGCAAGGACCATTCCAGATCCAGTCTGCTGTTCTTAAAGTATATGGGGTAACGTACCTTACCAAAATATTAAAGAGGAGATGATCACAAGGGTATCAAAGATGTTGTCAAGTCAATTGCTTCAGTATTTCATAGGCAGAGGCAGAGGGGTAGTTTCTGTCTGCTGTTTTGAAGAGCTACAACAGAGGACAGGGGAGGGAGCACTGATTCCCAATGATGTCATGTTCTACCAACAGAAAGCCCAAATATCTATTTATCCATGTTTCTGGAAGACATTTCAATACAGAAAAAGAGGTATCTTCAATTTTCCAAAGCAGTTCATCTGGAAATTCCCCAAACACTACATCTATGTACAAGACAAGGTCTTTTTACATTTTGGCTGCAGCATTTGAAACTGGAGACTAAAAAAAATATCCTCAGAACATCTTTTCTGCTCTGTCTGCATGGCTGTGTAATAAATACAGCATTAAAATATGCAGTGTCATTAACGAACACCAGTGGATTGCACAGTTTAACTGCTTAAACTTTTTATTAAAAATTAGAGGAAATGAGAGTATTCATTATGCTACAATGCTGCTTCCTATCATGACAAATAGGACTAGTTCTTAGAATTAAGATGTCTCTATAATAGGGAAAGTACAGTACAGTACTGAGGGTATTTGTACCACATGGGAAGAAAAAATCCAGCAGATTATATGATAATAAAGAAGGCAGACAAGAGACAATAACTATCTCCAGCTGTAATTTGGTTTACTAGGTGTTTCAGCTGAAGCTGTCATAAAGTAAAATGCACACATCATGTGAAAACAATAAGTTTACATGCTAAAACACACTCCAAACAAATACTAACTTCTCTTGAGTTTGATTTTTCTGTTTCCAGATAAGGGGGTTTTGTCTAATACCATGCCTGTGCAGTATATGCTGGCACTTTCAGTTAGCAGCTCTCAAATAAGGTATCAATAAATAGGAGCTTGGATACTGGTCCACACTTGATTCCATAGAAGTAGTAAATTATTAAACATCAGTCTACGGATGTCAGTGAGGGACTGGCTACATAAGAACATTGAAAGTAATTAACACACAATTAATTCTGTAGAAATTTTGAATTAAGAGAGAGAAAATTAAAAAACAAACAAACAAACAAACCAAATCAAGCAAACTTCTTCCTTTGAAAAGGAAAAAAAAAACCTCAGATGGCTGCTTTGCTCTATGTTTGAAGCAAAGCCTTTGTAAAAGGAGAAGAAGAGATGATATCTGAAGGTGAATATACCGGGCAACAGGTAATAAAGGAATAAGCTGCTATCCACCAGACTAGAAAAACAGCCTTTTATTAACTTCAGCCATCACTAATTCATCTCCCCAACCTCACAGCCAAGTGAGTATGGATTTCTAGGCAAAGGAATATATAGATGGAACCAGTATTACAGTCTTCATGTTCTTGAGGCTTCATAGTTGGATGCGTTTGTCACTTTACTCATTTTATACCTCCAAAATATTCCTCAAATATTTAAATTATTTAATGCTAAGAATGGGTTTCACAAAGAAGTGGGGAAAATTTCAAGTTTACTATCTCATAAAGTTCTGGGTGGAGATTTTTTTCCACCAGACAGTACCTAATTTTCAATAAAACATACAAGTTCAAGAGATTAAATTTGAAAATTATATGTTATATTCAGCATACAGTCTCAGTGATAGAAATGCTTGAAGTAATTTTAAGCTATTCTTTTGTTCCCATGTCATCTAAGTTTATGAAATTAAATGCATATCACAATTCTGCTTAAAGAAAAGAAAAAACTAGTCATTTTGAAAACTTCCTTCAGATTTTGAACAATATTGTATTGAAAGCACAGAGGTTTTAGAATAATTATATGAGGTGAAAGAAGAAGAAAAAAAAAAAAGAATCACTGGTTAGGATTGTATTTAGCTGTCTCTAGGGAGACAGAAACCTTGAGTGGGATGAATTGTAATGTTGCCATCTACTTCAGGTTGGCTGCTCGTGGTAGAGACAGTGTTTCTAATTTCAGTTTACTACAAATCTTGAAACCTCGTTCTGTAATTCCTGAGACTTTCAAATTTACAGAAAACACTGCTACTCATGTAAAATTCTTCTGTATTGTAATAGGAATGCACATATTTACTTAGAGTGCAGATACCTTCCTAGCAAAAATGAGGTTTGTGTCTTAGCATGAACAGATAATATGTATGTAACCTATGCCTCCTACAAATGAAAGTCTCAGGACCTTGATGTTTGCTTTTCATTGCTTTTCTTCCCTCCCTTATCATTGCTATGCCCACCCACTCCCCCCTCCCCCCCCGGCTCTTTTCAGATCTTGTTTTCTTTTAACCTCTTTGGATTTCACTGAGAATACACTTACTGGAAGAAATGAGACGAAGCTGTGAATCACTCTGCCAAGCAGGAAAAAAAGAAGTTACGATCTGGCCACTTTGAGTTGCGCTGGCATCTCCAGATATGTTTTAGCCGAGGCTATGGAAGTTTTGACCTAGTCTTCTGCAACATCTCACCAGTTTGCCCTGCTAGAGGGGCTTAAAAGCATCAGCTGGAAACTAGCTGGAAAGTAGCATTTTGGGCAAATCATGTTCTGTGACTGTGATGTAAGATGGTATATTTTGAAAATAGGAAACAGCAAATCATAAAGCTATTACCAGAACTAAACATTCAAAACAGCATATTATTAATTGAATTGGGAACCCCAAACAAACCCTTCCAATCTCTTAGACAAATGAGTAAGCCTGTTTATGAGCTTTCTAACAAGTCCATTTAGCAGATTCTTACTATATGCACTTGCTAACTTCATTTCTCATTGATAAGGTCTGCATAAACATCCTTCCAAGTGATGCTTTTAATTACTTTTATTTGTTCAGAGTCTGCATGCTACTAAATCAGTGCTGGGTGGCTTGTATTAGTGGCTCATGATGCACTGAGGATGTATCTGAACAGCAGAAATGCCTTGGCCCTACCATGATTTGGCCAGGGCAAGATGCTGCAGAGCTAAGGATGATGGGCTGTGCAGCTGCTCCTCATCATGCTGCACCGCCGCAGAAATGCCAGCCTTTCTACCCTTCTCTCTCTCAATAAATGCAACCCTAGCTGAAGCCTAAATTGGCCACTAAAACCAATATTACACTGAGACTTTCAGAGAAAAAGAAAAAAAAAAAAAGAAAAAAAAAGGAAAAAAAAAAGAAAAGAAGAAGGTGTTTTAGGGAAAGAGGCTTTAATTCCTTAGCCCAGTTCTGTTTACTCATTTCCCTACTGTCTTCTGTCACCTTTTGGCAATTTTCTCTCACGGTAGCATGACTTTGTGGTCTGCTCATCAATTTCACTGCACAGTTTAAAAATCCATGAAGCAAAAATAAAATCTTTACAGATTACTGAGGAAAAATGCCAGTGTCTGCTGGAGTCCTCTGACATAGAACCAGATGGGACTTCAGCATAACAGTTTCAGCAGAGGACCAAGGAAGGCATGACATCGGTAACATTAGTGGAACAGCCATTAAAGGGTTTGTTTCCATGTAAGTGACATGCCATAATTTTAAAACACCACCCAAATGTGGGATTTTAATAGACCAAAGGAATTTTTTTTATTTGGGAAAAAAAATTACTCATTTTAGCAGTATTTTTTCATAGGATTCTCACTTATACCAACCCAACTGAATCTGTAGATTGCTGTGCTCATAACAGTAAAATCTATTAGTACTGTGAGCATTTATTTTGCAGCACATTCTTCTTGATTATGGCACATGATTTCATAATGTGCACTCTTTTTGTGGAGAATGAAAAAACCTGAGACCTCCTCCAGAAAGGCTGGCCCTGAACAGCTGAATGTGCTGCTTTTAATACAGTTTGGTTTGTTTTTTTTTTTCCCTAGTGTTTTTACAGAGTAACTTAAATTGATTACTCGCAAATATAAGGAAAACGTTCCCATCCTGATCTTTCATTTTTAATACAGGAGAAAACTATAGGAAAGAGTAACAAAAAGAAGGGTCTACATAGAAAATTGTGATTATGTATGTACATATTTCTCCTTATAATGGCTGCATCTGAACAAAAAAGACCTGTCTTCAACTGGTAGAAATCTCTACTGCCTTATTATAGGGCCAGCTGGGAATATTTTGACAGAACATTTTATCAGAGATTATAAAATGCCAATGCGTCCAAGAAAATTGTTTTACAGAAACCTGACAAATTCAACAATTTTATTTCAGGAAGAAAAACACATTCTGTTAAGGTCAGAAAATTTTGTTTTGACCCTTTCAAACTGAAATGTTTGGCAAGCTTTTCTAACGATTTTCATTTGAAAATTTGTTTTGTATTGAAGCTCAGCCTTCAAATCAGTGTAAAAAGAGAACAAAAAATTGTTTCATGGAAAGTTTTGAAAGAATCATCATTATGCTCAGTATGGTACGTGATGAAAAACACTAAACTTCTAGATAGACATTTGCTTCTTGGGGAATTCCATATCAACTTCAAAGTACCTGGATTAATATTGCTGAAGATTTAATTCTCCTAAGGCTTCCTTTATACCAAAGAGAGAGAATTTCCTGTATCGCTAGGGAGCAGTACATAGGTAACTGCCAGAAAAGCTGCTAATTATGATTGCTACAAAGATGGGTGTATGTGTGGACCCATGTGTGTGTAAATGTAATTCTACAGCAGATCAACATTTTCTGTTGAACTTTAAGAGTGGAAATTGCCTTTGAATGCCTTAGTGTAAGGAAAATTTGAAAGGGTGGGTAATACTGACCCTCTTTTGGCTACAACTTAAACCTTCTATTAGGAAGAAAGATTTGATTTCACTGGTTTGTTAAAGCTTAATAGGGTGGAATGTTATGCCAAAGTCTCGATTTTAATGGGTTATTAATATTTCCAATGCCGTCTCACTCACAGAGCAAACAGATAGGAGTCCTCTGTCCAGTGAGTGCACTGCAGCTAACTCTGTCCGAGGAAGCTACAGCAAAAGGAGAATTACTTGGAAAGGTGTTCTACAATTTTCAGAGCTGTACTAGACACTAATGTTGCATGCATTTAAAATATTTCCCTCTCTGCTCTTCCTGCCCAAAAAGCCTTTGCGATGAATGTGTTGAGAAGGAAATGAGCTGAATATGGCAACAAATGCAGGATGGAACTGATAAAAGCAGAAAGCATGGTTTGTATTAAAGAATGAAATGCTATAAATTCCATTCATGTGTGTTATCTGAAAAGGCAATTTTGCAAGCAGTAAAAAGCCAGCACCAAGTATTAAAATATGGCTCTGCGATATGATGCTCCCTTCCCTAGACGAGCCTGTTGCTCCTTCCTTTCTACAGTTTCCCCTTTCTTTTGGAACCATTGAGGGGACGAGGGTCATTTTTTTTTGTTACAGAATGAGTTACTTTGTGCTTCCTTTATATAGATTTCCAGACTACACTTTCTGATCCTCTGTCACCTTTTACCTCAAGCCTCCCTTTCACTTTTCACCTCAGCCTGCTGCTTTGCTTTGTGCTTTAGGCCTGTCTCTTTTCTTTCACTCCTCACAGATCTTCCTTCTTTTTTCCTGATGTCACCACCCCTATGTCTCCTAATGCTTTCCCACCTCTTTTAATGCAAACATGCCCGGTTTTGACACACTTGCCATTGCTCCTATCCTCCACATTGGTGATATATGTGTAAAAGACTGTTCTTAATAAATATCATCCATAATAAAAACTCAGTTATATAAAAAACTACTTATCTGAAAACATTTTTCTGGCATAACAGTGGAAAACATGTTTCCTGAGTAAATGGGGCAGGAGTTGCACTATTCTTTTCATAGCTGGCATTAAAACCAGAAAAAGCTCTGATTTGGTTAGAAGACAGGTTTTTCACAGGGAAACATTTTAAGTCTCCTGCTTTGGCAACTAAGTTCTTCAGCAAATGCAATTTTCCTTCCAGGAATCTCCAACACTGAAAAGGGAAAAGTTCTACAGTCTGGCTTAGAGTTGCACTGTAGACTACTCTTTTCCCCTTTCCTCCTCTGAAAGGGCTGTATCATCAATGTAAGCATTTAAGAAGTCCCTAGAAGATCCATCTTGTAAAGAAATGGACCTCAAAAGAAACCCAGTTTCATTCCTGTTAGAGCTACAAATGTAGCAGGATTGAAGTCTGAAGATCTGACGGCTGATAAGAGTTAATATTTTAGTTTCTAGATATTTTGGGTACTGTCCTAGAACATTCAACCAGCTTTGAAAAAAAAATGGTCTGAAGTTTCTTATTTTATGTAAAACTCAGTTCTGTTTTGGCCTGCAAATGTCATGAAATATTGCAGGTAGATCTGCTCAAATACTTTGGCCACTCAGGAAATATGATAATTCTGATGTTGCATGAAATCAGAATGCAGGAATAATTAGACATATTCCACATATGTATTTGTTTCAAAATCTAAGTTTGCATTGGGTTAAATCCTGATTTATTAAATTTGAAATTTTATTTTCTTTTATTGGGAAGGAACATACTTTCTGTATTTCCCACTTCTCTTTCCACTTCCACATGAACACATGCTAATGAAATCATGATATTGTCACCATAATAATACATATCATTTCTCCCAGGAATGCCTACTGTAGATGTCTATATATTTATTAAGAACATAGATGTACATATATGTATGTATACAGCTATGCTCACATGAAATTATAGCAATTTGAGACTTACTCCATACTTCAGGTTACTGAACTTTTAATGGCACTATTTTAAAATAAAAGATAATCAGATGGATGGTCCCTGTTAGCTTGTAAGAAAAAAAGAGGCTAACACATCTGTTAAGAATAACAAGTTCCATGATTAATCTATAGATCAATGCTATGTTTGGAGGCAGCCACTAACACATCTTACTATAAAAATATGTGCTGTTCCATAAAACTGCTGGTCTTCATACATTCCTAAAATGATCAAGACTGCAATGAATCATCCTTTAACTATGGTCTTTGGAGAATTGAGGGTGCTGCAGCAAATTAATAGGCTGTTTTCCCTATTCAAGTATCTGTAGTGAAGTCATCTAAAGGCTCAAAGTTCCATTGTGTTTAAGCAAACTGCAGTTGCTTTGGGAATGAAATTGCAGTAACTATTTTGAAGCATGCAGCATAAGAGGTTAGGACAGTAGATGTGAATGACTGTGTATTGAACCACAGATTGAGGCTTCAGCACAAAGCAGTAACTACCTTCACTATACCCAGGACATTAGGTCTGAAACACTAGAGCTGTTTCTTATTTAGTAACTTTAAGTAATTACATACTTGTTATACATCTCATCTAAAATACCAGAAGACACCAGGATGGTGTTAGCGTCCACTAAATGTTACTATATTTGCATGTTTATGGAACCAGACAGTAAGTAGCGCTGTGTGTCGGATTACCTGTATTGCTGTTCACTACCTTTGTAGATCTTATAGGAAAACTTCAATAACTCTTAACTCCTGACCTTATGACAGGATCACAGCATGAAGCTCTGTAGCTGTAAGACACTATTTGAATAAATATTCATGCTTACTTTAAAACATAGTTTAAAAACCAGCACTATCTTCCTTAAAAGACAATTATTGGAGGACAGTAGTCATTGGAAACACTAATCTACAGAATGACAGAAAGTCATGTTCCAACTTTCTATGGATTTTAGGGGAACCTAGGGCTTCTGTGGCCATCTCAGTAAATGATCTAAATTAATGAAACTAGGTACACCACTGAAATAAAATTTTATGTGAGAAAGTATGTTTTAATTAATTATTTCAATAGCTATAGTTACTACTGAAATGCATGTTGATTCCTGATTAGGAATATCTGTTGTTGGAGGACATGACACATGACTCAACATAATATAGAGTTGAAACTCTTTGGGACTTCCTCCATGTGCTTCAGATTATTGAGCTATCATTTTCACGATGTTAATATAATAGTTAATCTGATTTTTAATGTAAAATGAACATAAGTTATCATAAATGTATGGTAGATAGCTGCTAAAAAAATAGCTCATAGTTACACTGTAGATTAAGGTGGACCTGCATTTGAGACAGAATAGTTTTACTCTATTCTCTGTCCCTGCACTTGGGTCTGATGATAACCTCAGCCTCCTTGTGGAAGTAGTCATTCAAAACTGTGGTGCTAGATTCAGTGCCTATAAATAGCTAAGTCTGTCTTCCCAAGGGAGAGAAACGCTGAACTAATTTGAGAACCCAACCATCTTCCAGCACAAGCTCAATTACGAAAGAAAAAGTAGCTGGGGGAAAGGAAACTGATTAATATACTAGTTCATGGAGTAAAATCATAATTACTAGATAAGAAATAACCAGGTTTTCATTGTTCTGTTTTATCCACTAATTTATGATTACTTCAGACAGTATTAGAGAGAATAGCAAATTAAATTGAGAAACAGTGCCTAATGGGTGAAGCAAAGAAGTGTGAGTTATGATACCTAGGAACCCTGCTTGGTTCTGTCACCTCCTTACCACACAACCTTCAGTGAGTTTTTCAGCTTGTGTTGCCCTACAGAGTTGATGGTATGTATCCATCAGACTTTGTAAAGTGAATATTCTGTCATGAAAGTCACTCTGCACAGGCAAATGCTTGTTTTTTAGATAATAATAATGCCATTTCTTGTCTGTTACATCCCTCTGACATTAATGAAACTGACTTTTTTTTCATGTGTTGATGTGAACAAACTCTAAATGGTGCTGTTAATGAGATAGATATATAGATTTACTCAGAGGAAAAATAGGTGAAGTAATAACCATGTTCTGAGCTAAATAACTCCCCCAAAAGGGTTTATTAAGCTGGGTTATGGCTCTTACTATGCTAACAGAAAACTCTATTCAGGTTATTAATGCACTGAAGTAACTGATGACTGGGATACTTGTGAGAAATAATTGTGTTAAATTATTGTGTAAGGAGGTTATAACTGGAAGAAAATCTTTAAGTGTTTGGATAAAACAAGCTGAGATGGCTATATTTGCTTTGATTAGAGTATAAAGGAGGGTGATTAGTGAATCATAGTGCATGGCTGTACAGAGTAGTTCAGTGTTTTGAAACTACCAGACAGCTTTGTCTGTAATTGGGTAGGTTTACTTACCATCGGTTTGGCTGCTCCTAACTCCTTTTGGTGCAATAAAATTACGTCATTCTTTGCATATAGACCTGGAGACATTTTTGGTATTGAAATAGTGTTTGATTGACATACTTACATGAATGTTGAGAAAAGAAAAGTCTATTAGAGTTCTATGTACATTTTTTTTCTAAGCAGGCTGCACATTCCCCCTGATCAGTGGGTGGTTTTTTGGGGATTCCCAGCATCACGGTCCTACAACTGCATCATGGGGAGGAGGGTGGGAATGGCCAGAACAACCCTGGCTCTGCATGCAGAGCAGATGCCTATGACACAACTTAGAGAAACGCTGATACTACTCAAGCTTACCCATTAGGGATAAAGTGACTCCCCCCTGAAGCCAGAGGCTGCCAGAAGCATCCTTTGCCTTTCAACAGACTGCAAGACCATGCCAAGCAAACCTGATCTATGTCTCAATGGGATCTTTACACCATATTCTACATTTAAAACAGGATCCAAAGAAAACACTCCACTTTCTGTGCTGTTTCTTCAGTTCCTGGTGGTCTGACAAATTCCCTGAATTATCTGTAAAGTTGTTTACTTCCAACCTTTTTAACAAACTTCTCATTTACTTTCAAGTTCGCTTAGCTATTGTTCTTTCCCCTTTTAGCTGTTTTAACATCCTTCTTCTATTTAAAATGTCACTTCTTTCTTGTGTTGATTTTCAATGGCTAAAATTTCCATATTTTCTCTTTCTACTGGAAATTAATTAACATCTTTTAAAATGACAACATGTCTTCCTGGCCTGTGTGTGTTGCTTATGGATCCTCTTTCTTTTCCTCTGCATGTGTGAGATCTCACTCTTTGACTGTGTCAATGTTTCAAAAGACCCATTCTTTCAAGATCACCTGCTGTAATTGCAACCATAGTCAGACAGTCTCAATAGAAAGCCCTACAGAGAATAGTCCACTTGACCAGAGCCCAGAAATAGTAGATATCTTATCAGTTTATTACCTCTCTTGTCAACAGACAAACAATATTTAGGCTTTGGAACGAGACTCAGATTGTGAAACATGATATTACTGGCTTACTAGGGTATGACAAACTCCCATTTTCCTTGCCATGAGTTAACAAGCATCAGGCTGAACTTTGTTTTCTTATTTTTTTCACTGATGACCGAATCAAGAAGAAAACTTTCAGAACAAAACTTAAAAGTAACCACATTCTTTGGCTTGTTTTTTCATATTAAGCCCAAAACTTTTCAAATAATTGGGAGCTGGGGAGCTGAAACATGAATTCTGATAAGGACATTTATGTTCCAAGTTTGTGTTCTCTTCTCTTGTCTTTCCTCTTTTCATTACACAACTTTTTAGTTCCCCTTGCAGTAAGCCTTGCTCTTGTACATTTAAAGTGACTTTAAACAGAACATATTCAACTTACTGCATAAAATTTTACAACTTACACATTGCCATTTATATGTAAAATTGATTTCCTTCAGGCTGGATGTGCTGAACCTCTTGACACTTCTTGCAAGGAATATCAACTTTGGCATTAAGTACATGACCTGTGATAGGGTCAAAGATAAATATATAGAAAACAGGAGAGTGTGTCCTATGTACTCAGTTAATGATCTTAAATGAAATATTAAGAGATTCCATGTGAGGAAGAGGAAAGGGAAGAGCATGTTTGGAAGAAAATGTCCTCTGTGATAAATTATGCCTATTTTTTGTATGGCATTCTATGTCCTCTAGCCAAGAAGATCATTCCCCCAAAAACAATGTCAAAAGAGCCCCCGTCCAAAGATTCAAAATATGCTAAAAATTACTTGCAAAGACAGAGTTCATGAAATTACTGTGCTTTATGTTCCACTTTTAATAAAGGAAGAAACCAAGTTTCTTTTACTGGTTACTAGTGGTGTACTTCTCACATGGTACTGTTCTCATATTATACCAGATAACTAGGATTTTCATTGAGTAGTCCATCAAAAATTCTACTGGTACCATAGCCTGGAGTCTGAAAAAAAGTAGCTCTTTTGAAGATTGAGTAAGAATTTCATACTAAATGACATATAATATCTTTAGAGTCCTTATTTTATCATATAATGATATTCCCTCCAACATCAATCTAGAGTCACCTATAATGTATTTCAAAGAATGAAACTGAAATGACATTGCAGTGGGGAACTATAATTCACTCTCATAAGCAGGGCATTCATGTCTGGTCTGTAGTAACTGCCTGCTGGTATTTTTTGTAGACCAGGTTGAAAATAGACTATGGAATACATAAAAAAACACAAAAATTTGAGCTAGAGTCTAACAAGTGATTATTCATAGCATGTACTTGTCTTCTCAGACAGGGTGGAACACAAGGTGGCCTTGGAAAGCCTGTGTTGATTCTACCCATTTCTTGTTCTTTCATCCAGCCATCTAGAAGGACAATTTATGAGCAGATGTTGACAGATTCTTGCAAATTAGATAGGTTGTGTATATCTTGGTAGAATTAAATATGAATGTTATTTTTTTTTCTAAATTTGGACTAGAAAATTGAAGAGAAATACTTGAACTTTATACTTTTTGATTGACACCATTATATGGACTCTCCGCAAGATTAACCATGTGTGTGAGATTTTGCAGGATTGGATTTGTTTACAGTGTGTTTGCATATCACATTTTGAATCTCATCCTAACATACCTTCCACAAATAAAACACTCCTATTATACTTATAGCAGTGTATTTGTAAAATTCCAATCTAATGGTTAATTCCTGAAAAACTGGTCCTTTTGTATCACCACATTTTGTTATGTCTCTGCTATGGGTTAAACCACTTAGGAGTTTACCACTGTAGTGGGAACACCTGCTAGCAAAACAGTTTAACTGCAAGCTTTTCTATTGCTCAGTTCAGCTAACAAGCTGCTTTTAAATGGCCTTCAGAGCAGCGTAACACTAGTGGGGTTTTTTCTGTTCCTCCTCTTGGGACACATAGTGGAGAGCTATTCATCAGTTATCAGGATTTCACCCTATTGATGCCTGCTGTGAAAGCTAGGGGAACTTAGAGCAATGTATCTTATGGTTTCTCTTAAAAAAAAAAAATTCTAATACAATTATCAGAGACATGCATCCGCAGAGAAATAAATAATGACCTGCCATGACATAAATCTCAATTTTAACTCCCAGATTTGTCAGTTTTCAGTGTTAATAGCTTGTGTATTTTTACCGCGCACATCAGGGTGTTGCAGTTAGCCAATCTTATTAATAACATGCATAACTGCAAAGGATAAAATCCTTAATTTTCACTGCCATTTTAAAAACTATTTGTTCACCATGAAACTCCCCTTAAAGTATTCCTTACTTTTTACAACACTGAATACACAAGCAGAAGATACAAATGTTGAAGCCAGTAATAAACTATTTGTTTACAAAGAAATTCTGAAATGCAAACTGCATTTCTGAACTTTAATGTCTCTAAAATGACTCCACTTAGACATGTGTAAGTGTGATTCATGCTTCAAGACTGCTCACCTCACACAGAGTGATGTACTGTCACTATTTCATTCATTCTAAACGCAGTATCCATAAGGGTTTAGAGAGTAGACATCACCATAAATCAATGTTATTGGACTATATTTTCAAACAAAACATTTTACAGACATAGACATCCCACATTCCATACTGATCATGAAATACTTGCATGAAGGTCAGCTAAAGTCAGCAACAACTTATGGATTCATTTTCTGGAGGAATAAAAGATGCCCATGTATTTTTTCTGAGTACATTAAAAGTAGCTTAAATCTATGCGAGACTTCTGTGTAGAATTTCTAATGGTTGTAAGAGATTTGTAAGGGCTGTAAAAGAAACAACATTAAGGAGACATGTAAGCACTTGAGGTTGTCTTCTCTGACGAAGATCAGAAGGGACTCAGACACTATGCTGGATTATATCACCACTTTGTAAAGCATGTGGAAATATTAATAGCAGTAAAATTTACTCCAGTGTGAACTTTGATTCATTTAAAGACACTTATAAAATATGTTTCCTAGAAACATAAAGAAAATTAAATTAACTTAAATATGTGGTACCCTATCACATTAGTGACTCCTTTGTATATAAAAAATAGGGCTGTGTTGTCAGACTTGGGAACGCTTCCCTGCTTCTGCAACATAATGTGCTCTGGTTGTGCCTGCCTTTGTGTTAAATTGTGAGGTACCGCTGCTGCCTCTATGGCATAGGAAGGGTCCATTGACCACCAAGATAACCGGCCTCTGGGGACCGGATTGTGCTGCACATCATGCTGATCTGCATTCTGCCCTGCCAATGGCCCCCTGCTCTTTTTCAGTTTTATTTTATTTTTGTGGTAAAGATACCTAGGGAGGTAGGGATGGATCTGTCTCTCTTGATACTGGGCTAGATCTACTTTTTTCTCAAGATTGATGAGGGCTAATGAAGAGATGAACAAGCTGATGTAAATAGCTATTTCAGACAATTTACACAGTCACCCCGGAGTAGTCCCTATTATTATTTAGCAGAACTTTTTCTGGTTGTGCTAAAGTCTGACAGCTCCTGTCTCAGTCTACATTGAATAATGAATTGGAATTTCTGCTCTGTGTGGCCTAAGGTAGAGATTTGCTGGACCAAAATCCAATTGTTTTTCCAGTTTTAATGGTGCTTTGGCCTGATATTTCTCATTGGGGTGCTCTGAAGATTGCTTTGAAGTTGCTAAAGTAAGGACAACAAAGTCTTTATACCAAAAAAACTTCTTCAGATACACCTAAGGAAATCCTAGAGCAGTAAGTATGCATATTTCTACAGCTTGAACTAAAAGACCTACCCTTATGGCTAGTGAATATGTTGATCCTGACATTACAGGCCGCAAGAAGGCTACACAATGAACAGAGTTTGTAAGACTTTGGGCTTCTATGAGAGGCAAGGGAAACCAAACTTATGCCTCTCTAAAAAGGGCAAGGATTCACTTTCATGATGTGTACAGAGCCATTAATACAGGAAAACTTAAAAATATGCTGACCAGATTTTATTTTTTTTAAAGTTGTACCTCAAAGGACAATTCATGAATGACCCTATTTACACATTGAAAGCTTTTTAAAGTAACAAAGTAGGATATTATTAAACGACACTGCTAAGGATCAGATCTGTCTGGAAACAGATCGGACAACACAGAGTCTGCTTTTTTTCTGCTAAAGAACTTTGATCCATCTTTACAGAGATGAGTGCAGATATTTATGCCAGAACAGATCTTATGAGCAACCTTGGGTTATAAAAGCTGTTTCATTGGGAGAATCCTCAGCTGCCTAGTTAATTTGGTCTTCCCTGAGCAGAGGTCAAGATCTGTCCTTTATAATTAGGCAAAAGAGAAATGTCTACTTGTGTGTAACAACTAATAGTAAAACTTCTTGAAAAGCTCTCATAGAACACGAAAAGTCTAATACTATCTTCTCTATCTTTGCATTTTTAACTCAAAATTATTTGTTAGGGTAACTTCTAACATTAAAAAACCAAACCAATTTATTGTATAATAATAGTAAAAAAAAAATCATTTACTATAAGATGAAAAGACTCTTCTGTATAATGAAATGCAGAAACTGTAATTTAATGAATATTCTGACTAGAATAATACGTTATTTTTGTAAAGAATATTGCAGTACACTGGAGGTACAGAAATTTATCATATACTGGAATTTATATGTTACATAGTGATGAAATCCATCTGTTAGGTGCTCACTTATACCACATAATGTAGTGAAAGCAGCCATCATCAATCACACATTACTCTAATCCTACCTCTATATTCTACTACTCCTGGGTCATTGAAGAAAGGCAATGGTAATGATCAGACCTGTAATTACAGAGCAAAGTAAGTATACTGCGTTCCAGTGAGGGTAATGATGTTTACTTTTCATCTCAAGATAAATTTGGTGCAATCAAAATGCTAATAATGAAGTGCCAGCTACAGAGTATCTACTGTGGACAACACTGCTACACCCAGGTATTGCAATTATTCTAAAAAAACCAGTCAACATCATTTTGTGAAGTGCTGCTCTTAAGGGAAGTTAGAGGCAGGCATCAAAGAAAAGGATTTTTGAAAACCTGATGTTATTCCTGACACTTATGCTACCTCAAGGAACTATTCCAAAAGGAAAGGAGTTACACAGAGATAAAAACTATAGATTCTGGAGGAATCTAACTTACTATCTATCTGGTATGTTTAAGTAAATGTGTTACAACACTAAGACATTTCAGCAATTTAAAACTAGTAGATGAATTTTGGTGGGACAAATTCAAGTAAAAGGATGTAATATTACGGTAACTTCAAACAAGAAAAAAAAAAACCCTGCTGAATCAAAAATGTAAACCCAAGTAATAAAGAAAAAATACTTCTGGGCTAAAAGTCAGAATTTCCAGGATGCAGTGAAGTGGAGGGGAGGACGGAAAGCCCACTACTCATTTTAGGCGAACTTTAATTTTTTCCTGAAAATAAGTGCTTTGGTTTTAATGTCTTTAAATTTTTTCTTTTTAAGTTTGGGTTAGTTTATAACAAAGCTACTGTTTTTAATGAAAAGCAGTGAAGTTTTAGGGTTTTTTGAAAGATCTTAGTACACTTTCTTTTTGTTGTAGGAGGGGGCAAAAAGTAGTAGGTGAATGACAAATAGTGTCCCTCCTGAAACTCTATTTATTAATCAGCGAAAGAATTCACCCAGCAGTTGTTCCCATTGAGAGACATTTGTATCATGCCTTAGTTGGTGCTATAAAATCAATTGGTTCTCATCAAGCGTGCTTTGTGCAAAACAGTGATAATGAACATATGCTTGATACAGTGTGCAGTGATAATTGCATTGGCCTCAGCCTTTAGCAGTATTCTGGACATTGAGGCCAGCAGTGTGATCAGAAAACAGGCTTGAAAAGAAAATATAAGCAGGCCAGGTAGAAGAAAAATGAAAATTGTGGCATAAACATTAACCAGTGGCTGTGTAAAACCAACAGGCCTTGTCCAACACAAACTACATGACGAAAGTATTAAATAGCTTTTTGTACATATACAGGTTGCGCAGACCTGCACAACCTGTATGAATAACCCAATAAAGGGTTGTTCTTGGGTGTAAGTATTTACAATTTAATCATTAGAGTCAACTTTAGCAATTCTATCATCCTAACTGCATTACCATATGTAACAGTGTTATTACAGATTTGGGAGGTCCCAAAAGTTAATTGACGGGCACAAGTATATGTGCCTCTGAAATGATGCATCTTTCTGTCTCTTAAAGAGAAACTACTGGTTTTATTTATAAATTCCTTGGCAATTGCAAGAGAGGAGAACAGATCACAAAGCACGGTATACATCTTCTAGTTTTTTTGCAGGAGAAAGTCTTGAGAAAACAGCGGGAAAAGGTGAGGGGAAGGTGGCTGAGGTAGGAACTGTGGGCAGTAGAAGCAGTGGAAGTGGTGCCTCTGCCCATCTGAGGCCTCCTGGTGAACAGGATTTCTTCCCGCAGCCCCGTCTCCTGGATGGACCAGAAGAGGGGGCGCAGACCAGAATTTAGGATTTTGTGGCCGAGATCAGTGAGATACATTCAGGACTTCCAAGTGACCCTGATTGTTTTGACTTTCTGCACTGCCTCTGCCTGCTTCCCTGTAAGAACCGGCATCCCGTGTTTCCTGAAACTCTGCTTTCACCAACAAAAAATAAAAGTAAAAAAATAAATAAAACATATAAGACGCAATTTTCAAACTGGGAGAGAAAGGGATTGGAAAGGAAGGCACATAGGGGAAAGAATTAAAAACTCTTGGCACAGAGAAAGCAAACTGTAGAAAAGTTTGTGGACAATTATTAAAAGCCCTTGTAGCTGGGATTTGGCTTAGAACAGTTCACAACTATGTACTTTTATTTCCTCTGAACAAACTCAGTCTGCAATCTCAGTGGTGTGTGACAAGATGTGCACCAAGCAGGGTATTCCACTGAAGTCATGTCTGATATGCAGGATGTCTACAGGGCATTCTTTGAGAGTAGACCCACGGTCCGTACAGTGAGAGAGCCACCAGGCAGGGCTCTGCCCCACCAGGTACCCCTGGACAGGCTGCCGGAGAAGCAGCAGCCGATTGCAGGAGGTGGGGAGAAGTGGAATAGGCTGCACTCCACTGCAGGGTTTTTTTGACAGACCCCACAGGTCTGGAAATAGGGCTGGAAGTCATCTGAAAACAGGCTGCTCGGTGAGATTCCCCCTGCTTCCTCTCTCATTCGAGTGGGAAACACTGTGAGAACAGCCCTTAGACTGATTATTTGTGCTTTCAGTCCTTATCTAGGCCAGGAGCCAAAAACACAGAGGCCTGGACAGAAGTTACCATAAAGTTTTGTAACCTTGAGAGAGGTTCAGCCCAAGTTCAGTTCTAAAAATACGGGAATGATCAGCAGGGGTTATTATTCTATATGAACAATCTTCCCCATCCTATGGACAGAGTCTTCCCTGTTGCATTAGTTTTACATTCATGCAACTCCACTCATTGGAAGGCAATTACTCATGCTTAATATGAGGGTAAACGTGAACACACTCAGGCTTTTAGCCTCTCAGCATTATGCGGATTTATTGGCAGTATGCCCAAACCCCGCGGACCCTTTCCAGTCCAAGCCCCCACTCACCTCAGTCAGTAGCTTTGCCTGACACAGGACCGTGCGCTGTGGCTGTACCAAGGCTGACAGTGTTGAGAAAAGTTTCATCTCACCTTTACTGGAGTTTGCAGCTTTATTAAAAAGGCCTGTACTGATACATCCTGCAAAACTCAACCTTTCTTCAGAGCTGTTCCGTCAACCATGCTGGGGAATGTCTGGTTTTATTTTGCTGGTTCAGAGTGGAAAAGCCAGAGGTAGATTAAAATGCTAAAATAAATCACTTCTTTAAATCTTTAGGTTTTAGAGATTGCCTTGATCTTATAATTTCTCCAGGATGGAGTTGTTATTGCTAAGATATCACTTATAGTAGTTAAATCTCTGTTATGCTCTTCAGAGGATAATGCTCACTAGATTGAGGATATCCTCACCAAAGGTGCATAATTCTAAAACAAAGAAATCTACTTCAGGCTTTATTTTGTTGTTTGGAAAACATACAGTACAATTTGCACTCAGCTTTGTGTTTTCTGAGATGTTGTAGTAAAAATTCCAAAGTATACAGAAACTGTGTAAAACATGTTGAGCTTGAGTAGCCGTTACAATTACGCTGAACAAAGGATCTCAAAACTGCCCTTGCTTTGTCAGTCAATTCCAGGTAATTAATTTCTATGTCCAAACAAGATGCACAGATGTGCTGACATAATGTTCACTGTTTCCAAACCTTTGCAGATACTACTTTTCTTACTCACTTAGTGTTTGCTCCTACAAAAGATTAAAAGCCCCACGCTGATTTGGAGTAAATTCAAGATAATGATAGTCAAATCAGGGTGGCTGCATTGTGAAGAATTGGTATGAAAGCAATTAGGTTTCATAGTTCACAATTTGCAACCTCAGCTTACTTTATATCATTGTGCAAAACTGAACTGGCTTTAAAACTGTTAGGTGCATTCTCGACATGTATTCGTACTAGAAATGACTTGCATACTTTCATAAATGTGTGAAAGTTTTGTGTTAAAATTGGCTGTTTTCTCTGGTCTAAACTCCGTGCAGATCCCAACAGTTTAGATTTGGTGAATTTGTATCTGATCATGTCAGCCTAATGAACCGACTAGGCATCAGCTTTGACAGGCTGCCTGACATTGTACAAGATGGAAATAAAAGACTCAGGGCAAAACTGTGACCCCATACAAGTCAATGGCAAAACTCCTCTTGCCTTTAATGGGTCCAGGATTTCATCTATGGCTCTCTGCCTCATCTTTCACTCCCAGAGACAAACAGCACACAGAGTATAGCAGGGACTACAGACACTAGGCTTTCTCCAGTGTATAATGAGGCATTAACTGAGTGAAGTTAGAGCTTTTGGATCTCAGCAGAGAACTGGGGTTTTTTTTAGAAGAGGGTGAATGAAGAAAAGATAAACACATAACTGACTGGAAGGAAAAGCCACTCCTGTATATACCGGGGGAAAGTGAGAGATTGCTTCGATTTTATTTTCATTTGGTTTTTCTCCAGCTTCCTGAAGTCACTTGGCAGCCTACTAGAAAAGGCTCACCACCATTCATAGGCAAAACACAGAATAATATCATGATTGAAAAATACTCCCTCAATGAAACTCCTACATGCAGAATTCAGATGGTGCCATAACTTAGAGGAATTTACAGCAGTGTCTGTCAGACACCCTCCTGTCCCCGTGGTGATGTTCACTTCATTCCAGGATAATGTGTTTTAATTATGGGGACTTCAGAGGGCAAAGGCGGGTTAGTAGCTTGCTTTGTTTTATGGAACATATGTATCACTGTGTTACGAAATACTCCCTCCTGGCCCATTACTCTGCTGAGGGGTTTGGTACTAAATAACAGTGTGAGATAAAGATCTCTTCCTGCACTGCTTTCACCTCCACCACTCTGAAGCTCCTCCAGAACCAGCACCAGATCCTAACACAGTGCATGCTGACCATTAATAGGGTTGAGCTATTTCAGGGCTTTCTTAATCTGAAGTTGTCTTTTTCTTCATAAAATTGCTTCAGACTGCTCCTCCAGCCATCTCCCTTGGCTCGTGTGGGGGTGATTCACTGGGCAGCAGCACAGACGGCAGGAGTGAAGGGTCGGTGCCGGACCCAGGAGCAGCGGCCGCCTCGTGCCCTGGGTTGATTTCTGCCCGCAGCTCCCTGTGCCCAGATGCCGGGATGGCACCGTGCGGTGGGCAGCGGCAGGGTACAAGCCGGGGAGGGAGAGCGAATGTGCATCTCCTGCTAATGATGCCTTTGCTCGTTACTGGTTTTTAGATAAACACTGAGGGCCTCCACTTGTATTTCGCTCAGTTAATGTTCCCTGACTGAGGAAGGACTGAGTCCAGGCTTCAGGAGCTGGCTCTATAATAACACCCTGATTAGTATTCAGCTCTGTTTACATATCAGATTTCTAAATCAATTTGAATGAAAGAAAATAGATGGGATAGTACCCTTCACCTCCTGATCCCCACTTGGAGGGGACCTCCATGGCAAGGTTTCCCCCCTCCTGCAGTGTAGGAAGGGATGAGAGGAGTGGAGTGGGCTGGAGGGGCAGGACCCACAGCCCCGCCATCCTCGACTTTCTCCTTGCGGAGCATCTCAGGGAAGACATCTCCTGGCGCGCACGCAGCGGCTGGGCTCAGCCGAACCCTGCAGACATGGGGTGCAGAGAGGCAGCTGATCAAATATTTGCAGAGAGTAGAGTCTCCCCTCTGCCTGGACACCCTGCCACCCCTCAGCACGCACACGCATATGCACACGTGCACACACAGAGCTCTCCATAGAAATCCACAAGCTTTCGTCCAGCTCTCTATTCAAACCCATCCCTGCCCCATTCAATTAAATAAACACATGTGCTATTTGTGCTGAAAAGACATCCAGAAAAATGTATGTACAAGTAGTTGTATACTGAGCTGGAAGCTTAAATCTTGCTTTATCCACCTGATGGAGGAACAAATAAGAAATTGCATGAGAGCCTTGGCAAATCTCCCAGAAGATGAAATATGGAGATCCTTAGTGCAGTTTTCCTTGCTAGTCTTTAGGTAACTCCCCATCATCTCTGAGGCAGTAGGAGTTTAAACACTGAGTAAAACTGAAGATCCAGGGTAAGTCTTAAATTTACCCATGCAAGTCTAAGTAACATTGATTTCAGCTGAGTTATCCTCAATTTAGAGCAGAATAGCCAGCATCAGAATCTGGTCCTGAACAATACCTTTGGAAGTTGAGGCCGTGAAACGGAGAGGGTCGTGTCTTTAGCTGTTGTTAATCTGAGGTCAGTGAGTCTCCGCCCACTTTAAATCAATTGTGGGAGTGACACAGAGTCTTTCATTCTTGGGATAAAGACAGTTAACTGTGTTTGAATCAGTGATTTCTCTCCTTTTGATATGGACCAGGCACTGAACAAGGAATGTTTTAAAAACTAAGTTAGATAAGGCCAGAATTAGGAGGACAATTTCTGTCAGTGGAGTACTCCTGCCTTTCTAAGACAGCGGTGCAACTTCTGAGGCACCTATGTTCACAGACTTTAAAATACTGGAACATACGGTCTTAGCAGAAGCACAAAAGAGTTTTGTTTTTTTTTTTTAACTTCATGTCATATCTCATCACATTATGGAGGCCTGTGCTGCATAATGTAATGAGATGCACATTTTAACACACAGGCCTTTTCCTGTGATATCAAACAGGAGAGAGTCTTAGGGAGTAAATTAGGTCACTCACTGCCAGACTAACTGGTCAGCAAACCGATGTAATGACTATTTTCAAGTTTGCTCTTAAATTTGCCACTTTCCTGCCTCCCATTAAATCAGGCAGAAAATAGAGCTGTGTCAAAAATTAGGTACTTCCTAAGAAATTGTTCGCCTTTTTGTTCATTTTTCTTTGGCATTCATGATAGGGAAAGGAAAGAAAAAAGTCCTTTTACCTAGGATATTTTCACCACTTTGACCGTAAGTGAAAAGCAGCTTTTGTCAGCAAAGTGCTTTTTGCTGCCTGATGGGTAATGTAATGTGTGAGTCAGTGTGGAAAAGGAGTTGAAGGTCAAAGCTGTAAGAGTACATGCTGTGTCACTTGGTGTCCTGATCTGAATGTTAGGCATGTCATTTCCCTAGCTCCCTGTCAAAGGAGGGAAACCGTACCATGGCTGGGAGTTTGCAGGAGTACTGAAGAATAAGTCAAGAAAAATTACTCCCTCAAAATGTGCCAAAAATAAGGAAAAGAATAATTACTTAATTGTCTTTCTCATACAGTGTGTGAAAATGTGCACATTGGCTTCTCTGAACACCATTAGCCATCTTCTCCATTTGTGAAAGCTTGCAACAAACTTTGAAAGGTGAAACACTGATGAGTTTTGCCACTGACTTGGTGAGGCTGGGATTTGTCCAGGATCAGCTCACAAAGAAAAGGAAGGCTGGCAAGAGAGTAATAGAAAGTTTAAAGCATTTGAAAAATCCCTGTGAATTCCTTTAATCAACGTTGTCATTATGAGTGCATTTTCAGATGAGATTCTCCTTCTGTGGAAAATGTTGCTGAAAATACCCTGTTTGTTGTTCATCAACATTAACCTTTTAAAAATCCCTCTTATGTTCTAAAATGAAGTGTGCCTGTGCACACTGACTTCCTTGTTGTCAGCAGGACCTTTTACTACCCAGGCTCTGCTTTTTTTAACATCAAAAAAGCAGAATGAAAGGTTCCTTTAAAGAACTTCAGCTTATTTACTCTGTGCAATTGGACATTAGTAAGTTTGCCTACCACTCTTTTCACTGGCTGGTTTTGTAGATTGGGTTAAAAATATTGGTTTTGACATTTAAAGCCCTTAATTGATCAGGTCTAAATGAAGTGCCTTACGGAGCTTCTGGCACTCTGCATGCCACTTCCTCCTTTTGGGTCAAAAGGGGCAAAACTCTTGCATTTGAAGCTCTGCAGAAGTAGAAAGGGCAGTGTTAACATTTCTGCATGTTCAGCTAGAGATCACAGAACAGTCACCTAGCTGACTTTTCCCAGGATCGTGTATTTCTGTTTAAGGAGGAATTGCAGTCCTTTTTGCTTCAGAGGGCTCTGAAAGGACTTTGTCTAACCTGGTATCACTATATCATTTTGCCATTTGTGATAAATTGCAATTGTGATATTATTATTTTTTTTACTTTTTTTTCCCCCCACTTTTAAAATGATCAGAATGTGAAAACCTGTAATCAAAGGAAAACAGCATACATTTGTCTTGGCTCCTAGCGTGATTTCACTTGATTGATTTCGCAGCTCCTAAATGCTTTTCCTCAGAAATGGATCCAGCATCATTTTTTCAGGCTTCCTGTCTTGCAGTTTTCCTCACCTGGGATCTGCCCTTGCAAATGACTTAGCATGTGACTAACTCAACTGGATTTCTTGTGCAGAAAGTCATCATGCTCCTAAACTGAAACAGGCAGATCCCACAAACACTTATGTGGCCCATTTTACAGGCTACTGATGTAAACTACCTATGTGAGAGATTTATTTTCAAAGGCCTTATTTATCATGGAGTTAGAGGAATGTGTTAAACTGATCAGCATTTTGGTTCTGCCTTGATGTTTCAGTTTATTTTGCTATTAATAGTTCATGATTTTGTGTTGCAAAGAAGAGTAAGACTGAGACTAGTGAAGAATCATTTTAACTTACAATGATAGTAAGCAGTCTTGCAACTGAGATCAGGATTATAAATCACAAGACATCTTCCCTCATGGTTTATAGCGTCTTTCACAACTCATTGACGCCAGTGAAGAAACATAATTTAAGAACCATAGAAAATGGTGAAGTTAGGTTTATGGGCATCCAGTGAAAATGTTTAATAAACTGAAGTTAAAATAGACTGTGTTTCTACAGATTGCTTAAGCACCTTTTGTACATACTCATTTGAAAGGAATAATTTCTATCAATGCATTTCCTAGCATTGTATCACAGTGTCATTTTATTTTAATGTTACTGAGTGAAGGAGACATAATCATGACTGAAGTCTTTCAAAATCACTCTAGATGTTATAATTAAACCAATTACTAATCCAAGTGTCTTGGTCATACGCTAAAGAAGAGCCTACTAATTCTGTACAATCTTGCCACAGGGAGCCTGTCTGAAATCAGTACACACAAATATAAACTGTGCAATATAACTTAAGAAGAAAACGCTCTTATTTCTATTAATAGGCTGAATCATTCATAATGGCTCTGTCATGTTAGACGTACTCAAGCATAATAGTGGATCTACAGCACAAAACAGCTGGTGCGGATGTCTACATTTGGGGAGGGGGAGATATTTCATATTAATTCTTGGCAGTTCCAGTGAACTGTAGGCCCATTAGCAGCCAGAGTGCATTGGATTTGCTCCTGGAGCTTTGCTTCTGGTTTATTTTTCATTTGAAAGGAATCCAGCTCATAAGCTCCAAGACCATTCAGTGATATGACTCAAATCTCAGCAAATAGGAACAAAGGGGGTATTTACTTGAAAAATTGCACTCCTGATCTAAATCAAAATGTTAATGTAGATTCACCTGTTTACCACATTTTAGAGACTGTGAAGATAGACCTTTTTCAATGAGGAATAAACACAAAGCTAGTAGAATAATAGTAAAACAGTATGCCATGCTCAGCACATGTTAACGTCTCTGGACTGTTACTTCCTTCCCTCCTAAAAAGTTTTAAAAAACAAGCTGCTTACAGATGATATCAAGTGCTTGTCTTTAGCTTTATTGTGTTCTTGGGAGAATGAAAGCCCTCCACTGCAGGTACGTGCAAAGAATGCATGAGCAGATGGCTTATTTATCAAGGAATTCATCAAGGTACCTCAGTTTCATATGCTTGAGCTGCATAAAAAAATTCCTAAGGACATAGACTACGGTACATGTGCAGCGGTGCTGCGGGAAAGGGGGTGAAGCCATCTTCATCACTATTGACTGTGAATCACATTATCTCCCATGCAAGCTTGTCATCCGAGACTTGTTGGTCCCTCTTCCCCTGTAGGGGTTGAGCGTGCAAAACATTTTATGACGGATTAGTAAGAACCACATTTACTGAAGCCTGTAGAAATCTCGGCACAGAGAGGTACGAGCGTGAAACTGAATGCAGAGCTCTTGCTCCTGGATAACTCGTGGCTGCCCAGGAGCGGCAAGAACGAGGTGCCCTGCGAGGGAGCATGAGGGTGATCACAGCGCTGGCAGGGATCGTGTCCACACCGGCAGCGACACAGGCTGGAAGGACCCTGATGTTCAGCAATCACAGACAGTCCAGGAAGTGCAGATGGTGGAGGCGAGACGCACCCTGCACGGACACAACCCAGCCACCAGCCACCACATTAATTGTGGAAAACCTCTGGCTTAAAACACTAACAGCACGATTGGAAATGTGGCCTCCTCAGCTCAACACAGGTGACAGCTGAAGCAGCTGACTGAAAATGAGCACTGGTGTGCTGCACTCTGACCTCAGGTGTAGTCCAGCCAACATAAGCCAAAGTGGAGATGCTTCAGTTCAGAATCTGAGAAAGAACAGGGAGGACAAAGATAATGTGGAAATGCAGCTACTGTGATGTCACAGATAGGTTATTTGGAAGAAGTAAGGAAAGATAATACATGTTTTCTAGTTGGTGATTCTGAGCCATTCTGCAGCTCTGTGCTCTCCAACACTTGTCCCAGCCACCCAGAAAAAGCAAAGAAGATATTGCAAAAGCTTACTAAAATACAGTCTTTTTCTGCAAGAGGGGGCTATGTACTTCTGCAGGAATGTTATTTCAGTCACATGACTGTCAATTTCTAAGGGTTATTCAATCTTTATTAAACAGCAGAGTAAATATTTATTGAAGGCTTGAAGTAATTCTTCAGTACACAATGCTGGTCCTATCCAATGTACTGTAACTTATATAGAGCTCCTTTGCTTCAGAAACTATATGCTTTTTATTTGCCTGGAATTCTGTGCACAGAATTGCTTTTACAAATAGGAAGTCCTTCTATTTTCCTAACATCAAATTCCTTCTTACCTGAGTCAACCTTTAGTTAGCCCTGAGGGAAAAATCTTCAAACAGTGTAAATCTGTGTAGTGCATCATGCAACCTGCCCTATTGTTTCTTCATTCTTCCTGAAACAGCTGTGACTCTGGTAACAATAATAAAAAGAATCCATTACTTTTCCATCCTAATAGTTCCTTCAGGTTTGATAGATTACAATGAATTAATCATACAGGATTTTGATAACCTATTTTATTATGTTGATTGAAGGGATTCACTTGAGATGACAGCTAACACGGCTCAATAGCCAAAAGCTTTTTAGCACAACTGTAAGTCTATTCACTGTAGCTGCCATTCTTGGACAACCCAAAGGAAGGGGCTAGAGTGAACAATATATCATTGGTGATGTGTTTCACTCTACAACTATGTAATATACCAGTAATTGCAATTAAGCAAGCACAGTTTCAGAAGAAAAACATTTTATTTAATTTGAGACTTAACCCCCCTAAAACTATCTGCCAGGTTAAAAATTAGTATATGGTAGTTAACTTCTTTCAGACATGCTTTATTTAATTGCTTCATGTGAAGTAACCCTTTGTTCTTCTTGGCTAAAGCAGTGCTCTTCAGCTTGTGGTCTGTAGCTAGAATATTAGATCCAGATTTACATACCATACTTCATAAAAATGTGGACCAATTAGAGCTAGTCAGAGGATTATAACAAGAAGTCTCAGATGTGTATAAAACATGACCTTGGAGAACACAGTGAATGAACTGGATTGCTTAACCTAAGGAGGAGAAGACTGAGTGTGACAAGATAACAGTCTCCAGATACATAGAAAGCTGCTGCAAAGAGGCAGGGAACAATCTGTTGTCCACGTTTGTGATGGATAGAAAAAGAAATAAGGAATTTAAATTTCATTAAAGATGATTCAAGTTATATATTAGGAAGCATTTCTGAACAGTAAGGATAGTAAGGGAAATGTTAAGAAAGATTGCCTGAGGAGGAATGTCCATCACTGAAAGCCTTTAAGAAACAGTTAGACAAATACCTGTCAGGAGTGACATAGATAGAATCGATCCTGCTTTGACATAGAAAGAGATCTATGTTATGCTTTAAAAATTTCATATGTTATATAGTCATTACAGCTGTATATAGTCTCCAATGTGCTTGCATCAGTTTTGTATATATATTTCAATATGTTAAAAGCATGTTGAGTTCAAGATCTCATCCTTAAATGATTATGCAGCAGAATTAAGGCCTGCTGTTTAACACTTGTTTATTTCCCCAGTACATTTGCACTATGATGCAGTCTTTAATTACTCTATCACATGTTGGTTTATTTCCACAGCCCACTCTTTCTTTAGTCTGTTGGATAAATTCTACTCAGGAAAAGCATGTTATTTTATATGTTGTCTAATGTTCAGTGAGTATTTTCATATTTTATTAGTGCACACTGTCCAGACTTGCTCTGAAGACAAAATTGCTGTATTTTTAGGAAGATTTATATGGCTGTCTTCAGCGCAGTGCTTGAGTGATACTTTAACATTAACTTACCCTCCCACCATTGCTTTGACATCTGCACAGTCAGTTGGGAGCTCAGTCTGACACTGATTTTTCTGTGTAATCACTATTACATAGTACCACAGATGTTTAGAATAGTATTATAATACAAATTGTTTAAGGTTCAGCAAGTTTAATAGACCCGTTCCTAACTTCTCAATGTTGATATCACAGTCTCATTGTTCTTGATAACAACTTGTGTATGCGTACTCTTCCTAATGGTGAGCTACTGAATTTAGGTTTAATAGCAAACAAACTCCATTATGCAATATCATTCTGACAACAAGCAGGGTTCTTCAGCAAGACTAAAACATTTGGATTCAGAACATTTGCACAAAATGACTGATTTCTAGCAATACAAGATTGTCATTCTCTATGTGTATCATCATTAGTGTGGAATGAGATACATGCTTGGTTATTTAGGTTTCGCCTACACTTATTACAGTAGACTACAGGAATCCTAGACTACAACTCTGGCTTGGCAAGAAAGTGTATTCTAATGACCGTAGGCAAGAGATAGCCTACCAACCCTGTTCAAACTTCCACGTCACCTGCTGCTAAGATCTCTTATGACAAGAGTGGATCTTTTCAAACATAACTTAAAAATAGGAATAGTAATAAATAGGGCTGAGCTCTGCTAGTGGCAGGAAAGAACTAGAAGGAGTGCCAGGATATAGATTTGGGACTGAAGAAAAGATGGCAGGGTACTTCTGAGAAGAGATGACCCAAAGTCAGAAATTTCTGCTTCTGCAGAAATTGCAACTGCTGCTTGTGTTAAACTTCTTGTCCTTGGGACTTTGAAAGGTTGATCAACCCTAAAGTAGAACCATTCCTCCTCCATCCCTTAAATTTGGATGCTTTTTGTAACTCTGTTCTACTTACTGATGCCATCAACTTTTTTATCTTTGACTTTCTTCTCCTGTTTCCCCGATACATAATCCCACATTTTCAACCAGGCTGCAGTCTCTTTTTTGAGACTGCTCTATACTTTGGACTCCTCATGTATCTTCCTCCTACTTAAATCTACAGTCTCCTTGCCTGGCCATGTCCCCTATCCTCCTTCAACAGCTCTTCATCAGGCACTGATCTTTCACCTATTAGGCCTCCTGGTCATCTGCTATATTTTCCTGATGAAGCTGCCTAATATAAACCTTTTAAACATAAATATCTGAAGTTCAGTTAAGAAATGAAAACATGAACACTTTATCTGCAGGCAGCAATATAAATCTCACTTGTGCTGTACAATTTTTACAAAGTTGAATATATGCATCACTTTTACATGAGTGAACTGCTATTGACTTCAAATGATCATTCATTTAACCTTAAATACATACCATATTGCTTCTGTATAGGTAGGTAGAAGAAAGGAATTTCAATTAGCTTCAATGGGTCCAGCTCTTGTGTATCTGAGGTCATGATCCTGAAAAATGTTGTCCATGTAGTCTACATGTTAAAAATTCAGTTGAGTTGTTCAAAGGTCTTTTATAGTTGCCTGAATGCTCATTGCTTTCTCAGAGCACATCCTTGGAATAATCAGTTCTGTTGTACAATTTTTCTTGCCTAGAATTGAAATGTTTTATTTATATAAGGTATTCTGTACATTTGCATTGCTCCCTTTTTTTTTAATATATCATACTTAATTTTATATGTTCTAGACCTACATATGCAAGCCTGATTTGTATATTTAATGGTCCTTCATGAAACAAATGTTTAAACCCTTAGCCTAGTAGATACACTTGATTTATTAAACAAAGTATGTGCTGACTGCAATATGGAAAAAAAATATATATGTAGTCAAACACTGTGGTTTTGCAATATTAAAATTGCAGCCAATTTCCTTGTATGTAATTTAAAGAAAATGTAGCAAATAAAAATGAATAATAGGCCAATTTCAGGGTGTTTTATAGTTGTAAACATATGACGTACAGGTAAATCTAAGATGTCATTAATTCAGTATTTATGAATGTGAAAGTCATACTCTAGACTTTATGTATAAATAAAGGATATATTTTTGTTTGCTCTGAGTCATATTTGTTGTACCTTTTCATTTCTAAACAGCAGAAGGTCTTCTACTTTTTCTGACCCAGGAAAAATAATTAGTTTGAAAATATGTTTCTCGGAAAGACCTTGATTTAGGATTAAACGTGAATACTTGATGCAATCTTTTCTTGCTTGGAGTTTGGCTGTCCTCTCAGCCTGTAGAGGAAATATTAATACAGGAGCTGGAGCAACCTTCCAGCATTCCCAATAGATAACCATCACCTACCACTAGTTATGAAGTGTTCAAGAGGTCAAGGAATCTGTACCTTGAGACACAGATGGATGGTTTTCTTTGCCTCTGTTCTACCTCTTGATATGTTATATATTTCTTCCTTTTCATACTGCATGTACTGTAGACATTTCAAAGTAGTATGGTACAGATTAGCTACATTATGATGAAATTCAGGAGAACAACATTCATAAGTATTAGCAGAATTATAAGCTGACTTTTCTGCTGTTTATTCACAATCTCACTTTGTAGGTTTATTTTGTTTTCTGTTTGAGCAGCTGTGAAGAGGAGAAGTGTTCTCATGGAAATATTTTTGAGCTCTCAGATGCTAGCAGGTAACTAATAATTTGTCATATCAAGTAGATAGGATCTGTAACCTGTTAGTTACCCCCAGAAATTTAGTGGTACCATTTGTGGTGAAAATGATTTCTTTAGTTGACAAAAGAGATCACAAAAGGAAATTCTTAGCAAAAAAGCCATAAAAAGTATTACCTTGAAAGCAGCTTCTTTTGTGCTGTAGAATCACTCATCATTCAAGTGTATATTTATTAGAAATGCCATAGGTTAGAGAAAGAATAGAAGAAAATAAAAAAGAGAAAATAACCCATACCAGGATTTGGATACTAAACCTTTAAGTGGAAAGTGAAATGAAGGTACCAGGCTACAAGCTCCTAAGGGAAGGATGTAAGCAATTAGGAACCAGTGAATAATACAGCACAAATGTAAGACAGAAAATGTGGGTCATGGGAATTGTTAGAAAAAAATCCAAAAAGATAAACAGAGTTCTGCTGATTTCATGTAGTTATTATTCTGCTCATGTTCTATTATCTCATAAAAAGGTTTAAAACCAGTTCTGTTTTTTAGAATGCAAGTGAATTGTGATGGAGATAGAAAACTAGAAACACATCATATGCATTAGTCATCATAAAACAAGCAGTCTTATTTTCATCAAAAAGTAACAAATCACAACTCCCAAACCACATCATCTGTACCTCTTCCTCCTCTTTCCTATTTTTAAATATAGTCAATGATAAAAAGATGTCCAGTTGTAATGATAGCCTTCATAAAAATATCTTATGCATTTGATTTGGAGTGTTCTTTGGTTGCAAGAACTGGAATTCAAATAAAACCCTTAAAAATGTTTTGCATGGGATTCTGAAAACTATCCCGCACTGTCCTGAATCTGCTCCCACTGAAACAAATAACAAAACTTCACAGCTTCTCTGAAAACTTAGTTAAAATGTCATGAGGGCTGTCAAAAAATTCCACATTTTATTAATGAAAAAAATAGAATGTATGCTCTGTAAAACTCAATTGTGCTCGTCTACATGTATTATTAATGACTAATGAGTAGTGGTTTCGCATTTTGGACAAAGATCTATGAATAATCTGGTGCCACAATTAAAAATGGATGTAGCTATGTCAACACTTAAGAAATATCTTTGATATCACAGCAATAGAGGAGACTTTCATTCTAATAGTGCCAAACCTTCCCACTTCCAATTTTGTTTAAGGCCATGTGTCTTCAGAGACCCTTAAGGCAAGGTGGGTAAGTAGTTACCATGTTGCAGATTCCAGGGTTGCAATTTTCTAGCTTGCCTTTTATTTCAGGAGGGTGCAGGTTCTGGTTTTGATAGGGTTTTTTTGTAGTGATTTCCCTATACTTAATACTTTTTCCTTTCTAAAGTTTAATGTCAGGTTATTGTACAGTCCCTCCCACAAGGATCTGAATGTAATTGTGTTTTGGGCACTATTATTTAGTGGCTCAGTTATAGTTCTTGAAATAACTCTCTCTGTGTTACTTAGGGCCATAACCTCTCCCCTTGTGTGCTCTAGAACGAGCTGTTCCAAGAAACAATTGCTTAAAATGTCAAGAAATTGCTTCTAAACCTTGTCCCAATATGACATATGACCAGTTTATATGCTGACAGTTGAAGTCCCCCATTACTACTGTTTTATTAGATTTAGTTGCCTCTATGGTCTTAGCATTGCACAGACAGTATTGTTTTCCTGATTTGGAAGTGAGTAGTTACAAGTATGTGTGTTCTCTCCGCACTAAGAGAGGCACAAAATTACTCATCATTTAATTTTATACATGTCTTTTTTTAAGGATGAAGTGAAACATGAGCTCTGCCTAGCTTCTTTACAGACATTCTGAACAAATGTGTACTTTAATTTGTATGGATATACAAACCAAATTATAAAACATACTTGCATGTCAATGACTAATTTTGGGTGATTTTAATGCATTAATTATACTTTAAGCCTTTCATTTTCCTGGGGCTAATCTACTCCATTGAGCCTTGCCAAACTAAGGACAGACACTGAATCTGATATTACAGATTTATAAATGCCAATACGAATCCTTTCCAAAGCAAACACACTTCTGTTCCTTCAATTTTCTGCTTCTGCTGCTTGGATAAAGAAGGATAGAGATATTACATCCCTATTAGAGTTATTAACATTGAAGTTTCAGTCATAGGATTACAGTTCCCCATTCATGACATTAGAAATTATAGTTCAGATCACAACTCAACTGTTGTTCAGCTCATTGAAATGTCTTACTGGGTTAACTAGTTATACTACAAGCCAATGGCAGATTTGGAAAGACTACCAAGTTGTTGAACTGCCTCATCGCAAAACTCTCATTGGCTCGATAAGAGGCAGATTTCCACTGTGATCTTCTGAATGTTAGATTTGTATTACATTCCCTGGAGTATCTCAACTGAATGTTTGGGACCAGAGTTGCTCATTAGACTAATTTTCAATCATCACCTCAGCTATTTACACAGCTGAACTTTTTTCGTTATTTCTATCTTTGTATCTTAAGGCACCTTCTCATCCAGTGCAGCTGCCTTCACATTTTCCCTCAACACATCTCTGTTTTGGCTCTCCCTTCTCGGTAGTTGAATACCTGAGGCCAATTTTGTAGTTCTATCCTGTACTTAAACCAGCTCTTTAGTAATAATAGTGTTGATTTTTCTGAACAAACAGTACAGGCAGTTACTTTTGCATTATCAAACTTTTGTTAAACAGGATTCCTAAAGGATCTGTGAAAATTTATAACATAGGTGCTTTTAAACCAAAACTCTCAATATTTTTTTGGTGTAAAAGTTATGCTACGAATAAGGACATAACTCCTCCTAGGAAATATTCCCAAGCTCTACTGATACTAATGAATTGATTTACAGTAGTTAATTCTCAGCAAAATAGTGGAACATGTCTTTGAAAACAAGGGGAAAAATAAGGATGAATAAAATCAGTATTCTTCTGTTTGAAGTAAAAGATGTATACTACAATAATAACAGCATAGTAGCTATTAGTTTTTAGGAATAAGAAAAAACTAATTAATTGTTTCCCTTAGTCTTATGAAACAGTTTTTAATGTTGGTTTTCCTTTTTTATTACTAGAAGTCAGAAAATCCTTATTTTTCCAAGTATAAACCAAGTATTACATTAATAAGCACAGAAATTACCCGAGATACCTAACTTCAATCTTTTCAGTACCTTATAATTCATCAAAAGGAAGTACCTGGCTTTTTGAAATGTGAAAAATTACTTGTGGTTTTCTCTTACATTCTCTTTCCATATTCTGAGACTGTATACCTCATTTTTTTTTATGTTTATGACATCCTATTTGTAGATGACTGTGTTTTCTCTGGCTAGCTCTTGTGCTAAAGGATGATTTAGTTTGTATTTTACTCAGTGGGCCATGCATCCTAATTGTCACATGCCATACATTTCAGTTTCTATTCATAAAATAAGGTGTTTTCAGTATATACCAATAATTAGTCTACATAATGTGATTTAAGAATCACATTTTAAAGCACTTTGCTTTGAGTTCAAAAAATGGTCATGAATTTATTTTGTTTAAAAAACATGACTGAATCGAGGAACTGTTTATCTCTGAGCACATACAGCATATCTTAAGTTTCATGAAGAATTCCTTTAATTAAAAACAAATTAAAAGATTTTAAATCGTTATGAGATTGTAAACAAAAGCATGGACTGAAACTGGTCTTGGTTAACAGCAATAACAGGTTTGAGAATGAGACATGTTAGCAAGCTTTTGCAAACACTTCTTTGCATCTTCGGTTCATGAAAATAAAAACCTGCCAGTGTGTGCCCTACTCTCTGCTGGGGCAATCACATTGGTAGCAGCAAGTAATATACTTGCCCTGTCATGGGAATAAGAGGTAAGAACTAGTTTTGTCTGTGCCTATGCCTGAGGCTACTAAAATGTAGGGGGTTTGAGGAAAGAGGCAAGAGAGTGAAACTGTAGTCTGAGGTGTGGTGTTCTCCATAGGTGATGATCCCAAAGAAGAACAGAGTGCCACATATTTGACTTATGGTTGATTCAGTTTAAACATTGGACTATGCTTTATTAGAGCTCAAATTAATGAGTCCCAGTAGCCCAGTGTTATTCAGTCCCAGACTAAAGGAAATCAGGAACTCCCAAGGGTAGTGGACTAACTAGGGGAAAACTCAGGTTTATAAGCTAGTTTTCTGAAGACCTGCACTATATGCACCATGAAAAGAATAGTCATTCCAGATTTATTAAGGAACCTCCCAAGGATATGAAAAGAACGTATTTAGTGTAATCTGGCAATGTTAAGTGCATTGAGGCTAAGTGTGCTACTTTGGGGGATTGCTTTTGTCCCAGACAGCTTTTGTCTTAGCTTCAGTAAACTGTAAATGCTGTGCTATTTCTCTTGTTCTTTTTATTTCTGGTGTGTTCAGTTCTATTCAATAATCTCCTGGGGTTTAGAACAAATTTCTCTTTTACACTTGTACTTGAAAATGAAGACTCTTGAGCCTTGTTGACCTACAAGGAACAGCAATCACCAGCCTCTGAAGGTTTTGTTGGAGGTTCAGGAGTATATGCAAAACAAGTTATAAGAACCAGAGATACAACTGCTTCACTGAGTTTAAAATTAGAATTATCTCAAATAGCTTAGGGATGACTAAGTTTATATGATTTACATGCAAGGGCCAGCTACGTAGAAAAATACTCCGGATCTACTTGGTGGTGCTGATGTCTGTGAACACTATGGGCTCAAGCTGCTGTGTCCTAAGAACAGATCCCAACCTCACACGTAATTATTGACTCATGTTTTCATAGCACTGCCATGGCATTGTAATAATATTTTAGGAAGAGGACTTTGAGAGGGCTTTAAGAATATGAGAGTCTAAGCTGCAAATGAAAAAAAATTCTTTGTAATTTGCAGGAGCATTTTACATCGCTACAATGCTAGGAGATGTAGGAAAGCAGGGAGCAAAGGCCAAGTACACTCCCTTCTTACTACCCTCAGTAAATCTGTCACTATAGTAAGATTTTTCAGTGGTATTCCCATGAACATACAACACTTCATCCTGGTTGAATATCTGACTTTAGATTACTGTATGTAACCAAAATCTCTCTATCTACCTACCTCTCTCTCACACACAACTAAACTTTTTCTTCAGGAAAAGGGACTTCTCAGGCGCAAACTCATGATTATTGTCAGGCATAAAACATGTGGAACAGTCAAAACAAATCACCACTCTGTCTACCACATTCTTTCTATTGAAATCAAGAGGAAAATAAATAAAATTGAATGTGTCTACATGTAGGTTGCATGTTTTTGTTAATTTATGCCTACTTGAAGTACAGTTAAATGCAGGAAGTTATTATGTGAAATGGGGACTGGGAAGTAAAAAGGAAAGAGGTTCCGGTGCACATGATTCCTTCACATCAAGTGTATTAGATAAGTCAAGATTTTAAGTCCAAAGAAAGGAATGCATTGCAGAAAACATTTATATGGTCATTCTCCACTGAAATAAATTAAATTAGTTTTCAAAGAATATGATTTAGATTGCAGAACTGAACACCCAGAAGTTCAGAGACAAAGTCAAAGCTTTCCCTTAGCTACTGCCTCTCTTTGCATGTGCTTTACAATACAGCCCTTAATCCTCGTGAGCCTGTATTTAGGCGTTCTTATTTAGTTATTGTTTTGGATACTACCAATGTTTTCCTGAAAAGTCTGGGTGACAAGACGGGAATGCCAGTTTCCAAATATTGATCCTTGCATGGAACCTCACTGAAGAAATACAATTATCTTTTCAAGGCATTTCTCCATGCTGAAGTTCAAAGTAGGTATGTGAAATTCTCTCAAAAGAGTTTATAAAAAAAAAATCTCTTCTAAAAATTGGAAGGTTTTAAATTTTTACAGCATTTGGTTCCAAAGTAAAGAAGTAGAAGTTCCTGATGTTTTTTCCAAAGTTTCCCATATTTAGGTGGGATAAATTGCAGAAATTGGCCTGGAAGAATACCTCAGAAATGTTCCATAGATGTATGTTATAATAATAATGGCAATGATAATAAGTAAGTTTCATTGTTTGTTTGATAAGTACTGACAATATGCTCACGGAGAACTTGACTGAGCTGTGTTTACTCCTTTAGTGTTTACTTTTTGCAAATGTTCTTTTGGATTATTATTCTCACAGGAATGTTGGCTGAAATGTTCATTTTAAAGAGGATAATAGAGGACATTCTCAAATTGTAAGTTTTGAACTCATAAATATTACAGCCATTCCAGAAGATTGTTTTACCTATGAATTATGTTTATCTTCTTAAGAAAAAAAACCAAATGTTTTATCCAATCATAATTACCACAAGTAAAAATACCAGATTTTGTTAACAATGAGCTGCTTGAATGTAATCTATCAAGCAAGATATTTTCTTAATACTAACGTAGCAATTCCTATCAACTAATGGACATATGTGATAGTATTTCACTACTTGTGTATTACGGTTCCTGAGGCCTCCCTCTGCAGGGTATATGATTCTGTTGCAGTCTTAACTAGAGAGAAGTTAATTTCACAAATTGGTCTTTTTTTCTTTTCTTTTGTGCTTATGCTGTTCATGAAAAGAAATCCTTAATAAGTAGGATCAATGGCCATACTACATCATTCTTAATCTCCTTGTGCAAAACATGGTTCATTCATGTAGCAAAGAGCAGTAACTTGCAGCTTTTTTTCTTCCTGGGGCCCTGTGTTCTGACAGCAAAAAATGTCAATACTCCTCCCTCTTCTGTTCATCATGAAAAGCTGGGTGGTCTTATCCCCTCCATGTTTACTTCTATGCCATCCCTGCACTGTGACTGTTGTGCTCAGTGATTGCTCCATGCTCATCAGTAACCTATGCCTTGTGTCTAGTTCTAATTGACTTTGGTGAGCAAGAAATTTATGGGAGTTTCAAAGTTACAGCCCTTAGCAGGGAGACATAACCACAAGGAGTTAGCTAATGGACTGCTCTAGAAAAGACATAGCATACTTCATTTTTCACCCAAAATGTGGGAGATAAAAATAAACAAAAAAAAACCAAACAAAAACCTGCAGACCTAAGCAACTGAAAACTTTCAAATAATTAAAAAAAAAAAAAAAAAAAGGCTACGTAAGTTGCTTTCCATTTTTAGATTGTGGTAATTTGTTATGATGTTTATTTAAATGCATTTTTAAAAAAAATGAAGCAAAGCTTAAAAGCATAAGTAAAATAACCTGCCCACAAATATGAGCAGGAACATTTATCAGAAAACAGATGGTCTCCTACACGCAGAACTAAACACCTCTAGAAACATAACAATCCATTTATCTTGATGAATGCATCCTCTAGCAGATTTCTCAAATAGCAGCAGCAACAGTTTACCTGTGGGTCTGGAAAAAAACATTTCCATTAAGATACATGACGTAGGAATAAGTTCTGAATTTCAGGTTTTTTACATGTAGAACAGGAACATTACGGTAAGTCTTCCCTTCTCCTGATCTGATATTCAGGGAGAAAAACTTTCTCTCCTAGTCCTGAGGCTTAATGGCACCAAATTTAACTCCAGAGCACAATTCAAGCAACGGCAGAACTCTTTTAAGTCATATCTATTTGCATGAGCTTCCACTCAGTCATCTGGAAATCAGACCTGTGTCCTGCACATGCCTTCTGTAACAAGGAATCTCTAAGAAATTGTCATGGTTTAACCCCAGCCAGCAACTCGGCACCACCCAGCTGCTCGCTCACTCCCCTGCAGTGGGATGGGGGAGAGAATCAGCAGGGTAAAAATGAAAAAACTCATGGGTTAAGATAAAGACAGTTTAATAGGGAAAGCAAAAGCCATGCACGCAAGCAAAGCAAAACAAGGAATTGATTCACCACTTCCCATGGGCAGGCAGGTGCTCAGCCATCTCCAGGAAAGCAGGGCTCCAGCACATGTAATGGTTACTTGGGCAGACAAACGCCATCACTCCAAACGTCCCCCCCTTCCTCCTCCTTCCCCCAGCTGTATATGCTGAGCATGACGTGCTGTGGTCTGGAATACCCCTTTGGTCACTCGGGGTCAGCTGTCCCAGCTGTGTCCCCTCCCAACTTCTTGTGCAGCCCCAGCCTGCTCACTGGTGGGGCGGTGTGAGAAGCAGAAAAGGCCTTGGCTCTGTGCAAGCACTGCTCAGCAGAAACTAAAACATCCCTGGGTTATCAACGCTGTTTCCAGCACAAATCCAAAACACAGCCCCATACCAGCTGCTATGAGGAAAATTAACTCTATCCCAGCCAAAACCAGCACAGAAATTGAATTATCAGGCTTTCCACCTCCCTTTGCATCACTGCAGAAGCTTAGTAACAAAGTTTTAGTAGCGGTCAATAGTGAACAATTTAAAAAAATATTTTGAACACAATAAACATAAATTGTTTCTGGCCTGACTTCCGTGGCATTTACAACCACTTTTAGGTTAGAATACTTCTAATGACCTTCTGTAGTAACTTGTATGACCACTGAGCATACCTAAGCAATTAACAATGTTCTTGTAGCATTGAAAGGGTCTCATAAATAGATACATATCAACCTATATATTTATATGTAGTCCTCTGAACTTAGAATGAAATGATCATGGAAATATGACAAGAAAGCTTTCGTGCAGTCAGGAAAAATATTTCCAGAGATGTCAACAAATCAGTTGCATACTGGATTTATAGCATTTATAGCTTACTGAATCCAGTTAGTTTATTTGAATCTCCTTGTCAATGCATACAGTGGTTTCCATAGGAGGAGCTTACACCGTGATGCAAACAACACATAAGAAAGGTCCAGTCGAGCTATCTTCCTAAGCACTTACACTAGCTAATGAATTAAGTTGGTGAAAACTTGGTCTGGCATTTTAAAGATATGATAATTCAGGTTTGTCACAGGATAATCTGCTTCTGTTGTCAGAAACAGTGATGTTACTTTTCTCTCGTCAGATTACTGATATGGCAAGACTCGCTTTTCCCCAGGCAGTTAGAAAATGGGAAGAACTGTGAGAGCTGGAATGTAGGTGGGAACTCTGGGGATTTGTAATGCATTATTATAAATTGCTTTGCTATTTATGTAGATTTAAATAATAAAATATATCCATAAGCCTTCTTATCAGCTGCATTAAATATGTTTTCAAAGAAAGAACTAACCCAACCTGCATTTAAAAATCCTCTCTACTTTTACATCCTATCATCACTGTGGGATTTGCATTTCTCTGTACACGCTCCATAAGCTCTGTCTAACAGTGTGTGCAGAGGGACCCAAAGTGGGTTATTTTGAGTCAAGGAAGGGTGTCTGTTGTAGGAGCTTGAGACCCTACCCCAGCCAGGGCAAGGCTTGCCTCCTGTCTCTGTTTTATTATGAGCAATTCATCTTGAGTGCCTTTTCTGACTATCACCAAGGCAGAACAGGACAGGAAAAGAGGCAATACATTAGGTAGAGGGTCCCAGGATACTAATGATTTTTCAGGATGCTAACACCTTAAATTCTAGCCTAAGACCAGTAATCAAATTATGCAGATCTATTTAAGATGATTCATTAGGTATGTAAAAGGAACATGCAGAAAAAGGAGAGATGCTTTTGGTACATACTGACCGATTCATTAATTGCCTTTCATATGTATTATCTTTAGCCAAGTGGCTTAATCAAGCATGACTGCAAAATGAAGCATTTTTCAGAAAACCTATATTTATATGTACTTCTCATACATGTGAGACACTGTGCAGAGGATGGATCTTCTTTGCTAGCTCACAGGTAGAAGTGTTAAAAAAATTGGGTTCTGATACAATACACAATGTCTCTGTTAATGAATTCTATAAGATTTCTACCATCTTCTGCAGTTGAAACATCATGTAAAAAAGGAGAAAAGGAACAAAAAAGGGAACTTAAGGACAATTACAAAATGTCAGGGGACCCGTTTTGAATCAGTTCTATCAAAAATGTCTTTTATCTTAGTTTTTTAAGATGTAGCTAGGGTAACATAAATACTGAATAACATTGTCTATTTTCTTACCAAAACAAGTTATTTTCTACAAAATTTTGATTTATGGTCTTCTTAACTATTCTTTCCTTTCTGAGCTGTTACAGTTCACTGTCTCTCTTACCTTGGGTGTGGCCTGACAGTTTATTTCACAGCCATCTCTCTTAAGCAGACAAGACATAAGAAAGAAACCTCTCTATCCCTCATGTGAAAAATTTTGTTTTGGAAAGAAGCTTTAAGAAGTTTTTAAAAGGTCAATTAATCAATCAGGGAAAAGTAAAAATGTTATTTGACTCAGAAGCCTTGCCACACCACTCAAATAATGAATGATGAATACCAAGCTTTTGAGTGAATTCTTGCAATCAACAGCCCATGACTAATCGATAGGCTGACATTTTCACACAGTTGCAGAAAGTGATCAAATTTCATAAATATCACAGATTGTTGTTGGGAAAAACCATGCACAGAGGAAAAAAATAAAGGAAAAAGGGGATCAAAATTTGCTGGTGAAGCGGTCCTTGTCAGCTGTGCTCCAGGGTGGGGTTGCAGGGACGTGCAGGGAGGAGGCTCTGCCTATGGATCTGACCACGGCTCCTGCTCCAGCCCTGGGATGCAACGTTACCATTTTGGCTGGTGGAAGAAAGGTGGCTGGGATTGTGAAAGGATTGCACTCACAACCGTGCGACACTGGTGCTCAAATATTAGCTCTATATGACATCAACAGCATATGCATTACATCAGTTAAGACCCAGCTGGTATCTCAGAAAGCAGGTTATTCATGCTTATTCATCTGGTCGTAGAGGTCATTTCTGAATCACTCCCCAGCAAACTTACAAAGGACAGCCTGGTTAGCAGAGTGGTAAATAATTAAGAGAGCAGTTAAACAGTGATCAGGATTGCTTGATGACCTAAGCTATGCAGAAAAACTGTAGTTTAAGGTTATGCAAAAGTTGTTCATCAAGAACAAAGGGTGAAAAACACAGCGTGTGCTGGAAAGTAGAGACCCTAGAAAGAATTAACATGAAATTCAAAAGCAAAGCTGTGGCAAAAGCAGTCAATATTGCCTGCAATTAAACAGGAGCAGGCAAACAGGAATGCTTTTTTTTTCCATGTAACCATTCTGACACAGGAAGGTATGCAAGTTTAAGTGCACAACAGGATGTTTGAAAATTGGAGAATATGAAGGAAAAAAAGTCACAGAAATTATTCAAGTCTTTGAGTAAATGCCTGGAACTTGGTCTGTTTAGTTTATCAAAAAGAAGTTTGAAAGCTGATTTGATTGCAGCATGCATGTACTTTCCAGACGTAAACTTTTTTTTTTTAATGTCTTCTTTTTTCTTTTTCTTTTTCCTTTTTTTTTTTTTTTTTTAAACTATGTGGGCAATTATGCACTGGTAATGGATAACAAAGGAAGGGGTTTATTGTCCAGTTTCTGATGTCTTCAAATAAGGCTGTTTTTCTGACAATAAGATTTAGTGACATACAACTGTTTTTTAAGGAGCCAGAACATGGTGTACAAAATGTTAACTTGATAATCTTGCTAGTTACTTCTAACTTTGAAATGCATTGACCCAAATACTGACTTTCAACCCTGAGCTCTTGCCACCTTCCCAGCTTCATCATCAGTTGAAAATCTAGATAGCAATCAGTAAGTCAGACTTCTCTGTGCACTTATTAGATGCAAGGTAGACGAATTTACTATGAAAGCAGGTATATCCTGATGTCCTGTTACATCTGCAGATTACTGCGAACACTTCTGTCTGGCTCACTGTCATGGGCAAGCCTGTTCCCAGACTTGGCTTCAGATACAGCTCTCCACTCACCTGCTGATTTAATATATGTGAACCAGTTTTGGTCTTAAAATCAGGTGGCTGTGTTAGCATGTTTAACATGAACTTATCTGAGCTATGACCTATGTCATCAAATTTGAGGTATGAAAAACCTTTTTCTCTCTAAAAGATCACTTGAAAATTCAAAGGTAATCTCTGTACAGCCTCTGGAGACCATCGGCCAGTGCGACTGGTGTAGCCTGGGTCCTGTCCAAGCCAAAAAAGCAAAAAGAACATGAAGGTGTCTAGGTGTCACCTCCTTTGTTTTGCTTTAATATGCTTACTAACTAACCCCAAAGATGGTCACAGTGAGCAAATGTTTTAAAAGTGGTTATAGTACTAGAAGAATCATTTGAACATAAGGTTAGTGATTCGAGGTTTGGAAGGATGCTGGCACCATACCCTCCTAGGGGAAATGTCAGTGAAATCAGGCCATAACAGACCCAGCATGCATTGTTTTCTTTGGTTTGGTTTGGTTTTTTTACAAACCAGGACTGAAACCTTCTGAACACATCCTCAGCCAATATAAAGAAAGAAAGAAATTACTGATCATTAACTACGTAAGTTCTTTTATTTCCCTCTTGACTTGGTTTGGGTATCTTGAAGGCAGTCAGTTTGGTATAAATTAAATTGATCTTGTTGTGATCAATAACCACAGTGTATTACTTAGAAATTGAATATTTTGCATAAATATTATTGTTCTTATTGTAGGGAAGAAAGAAAATATTTTTTAAAAGTAAAGTTTATTATTTGAAGAGGAGAGGGGAGCTTTGGGCAAATAGAAATCTGAACTTTTTAATCCAAACCCATTATGGGTTTGGTTTTTTTTTTTTCCATAATCTTTTCATTAGCATTTCTCTCAGTTTTTAGACAATCAAGAAGGATTAGAATTTTTTTCAATTAATTCCTTTTTCTGTTGAGTGTGTAGTAATACCTAACACTGTATTCCTAGTGCAATTTTTCAACAAGCATATTACCTGTGGAACAGAAGTTGTATATTCGAAGAACAAAAATATTTTAGAAGCAAAGTGGTATGCAGTCATACACTTTCATAACACCAGGAGAAACCTTTAGTTTCAGTTTGTACCTGCCATTTTTTTCATTGTAAAGTTTGTCACCCCACTGCAGTATCTCTAGTGCTTAACTTGTCTCCAAACACATTAATATCTTTTTGTGTTGTGGCTTTCCTTCAGTCATTCATGTCCTCTAGCTACAGGGTATGTGTTATCAAAAATCCTAAGGCTGGGAGTTATGCTGTGCCTTAGATGTGGAAAATAATCAAATATAAACCTGTTAGTTTCATGAGGAACAGCTTCCAATTTCAAAACTCTACCTGAATCACTATGATTAAAAAAATAATGAAACAAAAAAAACCCCTGTCACTAACATCATTCCCACGATCAATGTGACAATCTCCTGGAAAGGGCTATGTACTTGTATTTTTTGCAGGACACCTCATCTCAGTTTTACAGAAATATAATCATTGATTTCATTCTTTTACTGTTTCTTTTGCAGTTTACAGGTGTATAGTTTTGTATTTTTAATCCCAGACTAGCTTCCAGAGGCCAATTTGCAGCATCAGATTTTGTTTGGAAAATGTGTATGAAGAGCAGTTTATTTCTGAAATATCATCTGAAGTTCAACTTATAATATGCTTCAGAGAAACAGAATATGGGTTAAGGATTCATTACTCTTAGAAATAAAACAAAGGCTTGGTCTTAAGTTGCTATTCTGAGAAAAGAGAGCTAGCTCTTAAAAAAATCAAGAAGAAGGTGTGAACAAAAATTATTAAAAAAAACCCCAACCAACCAAATAAAGAAAAACAGAGTGCACCTAGAGTTTGCAAGTAGAATCACTTTCTAGAAATATTTCATTATCTGGGGTACCTTTTTAAAGTATTGATCCACAGCGTTAGATGACTGGTTAGAACTGAGGACTTCTACCAGTAAATAACTGTAATGCTCTGCATTCCTGAAAGCTAGTACAGGAGTTGAATATAACAGTTATTTCCCTTTTGACATTTTCTACTTATTTCAAAATAATTTTCCATTTCATATACATATAGGGAATTTCTCCCAAAGAAGTAGCATCTCTGTATAAAATGAAAGAAGAAAAAAATCCCAGAAGCTTCACCTTTGCCTACTGGAAGGTCATACTCATTTTTTCCTTTGTAGCAAAAGAAAATGAAATCAATCTGGTAAATATCTACAGGCAGCCATCAAAAAGAAAAGTGGCTCCTCTGTTCTAAGAGAAAAGGGAAGTAAATTCAAGTCTGACAAAGTTGTCACTAGCCAGAACCTGCCAGTCCTGCTTATTTTTAAATCAAACAGCTAGTGGTAATGAGGTGATACGAGTCTCAGGAAGCAAAATCAAACAGCAGAAGCTACATCTTAGGAAACATTCTCAGTTAGCCTGGTGGTCTATAAGGGTGCAGAAAAGCAGACCTTTCTGTTCTTGAGACCTTGAAAAGTTTATCTCTTACTGTGAGTAAAAATCTTTGTCTGTTCCCATTGAAGTCAGTGGAAGGATTCATGCTGTTTACAGTGGGAAATAGCCTGCCCATGAGAAGAATAAATAACCTGGGTGGGTCTTTCTGAATTCTCACTAGGGGCATACCTGTTATCACATTCAAATTGATGAACACCCTGAAATCAGCCTTTTGGTTTTTTTCAAACCATTTTACCAAAGCCAAAATGGTTTTAACGTCTGTAATTTTGTGCCTCCCTATTTAGAAACTGTGTTTTTCCTGAAGTGTGAACTTCCACATATAAACTTTCTCCTACCTGTGCATATACTGTAAATCTCATCAGAACTAGGTGATTTCTTTATATCATCTAAAAATTGTCTTTTTTCATAAATGTTTATGGAAATTAATAGTTAGTTACATTAAATCAGTTTTAAAATGAGGTTTTCAGTAAAAATCTGGATAAACATTACAGTAGTATATTCATGACATTTTCTGAAAGTAACTATAGAACTAAAAATAGCTTTAAAAAAATAACTTTAAAGGAAAAAAGTCCAGTTAGTCTGTTTTATTTCTGTAAATGAAAATAACTTGGCATTACATCAGAATCTACCCAAGTCTATTGCATAGTATGTTTTACAAATATTGCACATATTTATTAATTAATAGATATTTGCTACACCGTGCTCACCTCAAGTCACCTTTGTTCACACTGAAGTGATATTCCTCCTGGGATCAGTCCCATTGAGCAAGGGCACACCTGGATGTACATTAAGCTGATCATGCCATGGTTATGTGATCTATTTTCATAGTATGTTTGCTGTGATTAGTCTCTTGATTTGAACTGAGTTGTACTAGACAGAGCAGCAAAAGCCTCCAAGGAGTTGTCTAGACACCTGAAGCAATAACTGGAAGGCAGGGGCACATGAGCTTTTATTTACTGAAAGATACTGTTTAAAGATTTTTGAGAAAAGCAGTTTTAAAAACCCTGAGAGGTAATATTCCAGAAAGCGAGACAGCTTGGATGTTTAATTCTGCTCCCACTTGCACACAGTGTAACTCTGAATTAAATGGTGTTATGTTAGTGAAAAAGATAGGTTTAAGATCATAATCAGGGAAAAGTCATACGAGAGCAAGTGAAGTATTTTTTCTTAAATTTCTTGATTTCTAGATTAACATTAAAGGACACATGAATAATTTGAGAACTTCTTTCAAGCTTTGAGATTGTTTAATCCTTTGTTTATATAATTCTTGTACAGTTAATTAGTTTGTAGTTAAATAAAACATTATCTCATAAGCATTGAAATGTAGCCTATCTTTTCCTGGAGCACAGTCATTTGATATAAAAGAGAAAAGAGCTTAAAAAACTGCAATAAAATCAGAGGAATCTCTTCTGGTTCAGGACATTTTACTCTTGGTGATAGGTTCTCTTTGAAGTGATTTTGCTTTGGTATTTGTGCTTAAGCAAAAAATAGCTTCTTATCAAAAAGAGTTAAAATTTTTAAGGTAAAATCTCTAAGTTAAAGCCTCTGTATTAAAATCACAGCCTAATCACAGTCACAAAATGAATTACAAAGGAGAGCTGAGCATTGTCTTCACACTAAGGAGTGAGTAAAGCCAAACAGTAACTTCTCCCTTTTTTCCTTAACCAAAATCTCATCAAAAGACTTTAGAGTGTTTTAATACATCCAGAAGGAATCAGTAATGCAGAGACAGACCAGGCTGCACTTCTTGCCTTCCACAGGACTCTTCTTGCTTGGCAGCATCCCAAGATACATAATACCAACCCTCAAACACGCGTGTTGTCTCCAAAGCATGGTTTGAAAATGGTCATATAATCAAATACAGCATGAATGCCACACCATTTGAGAATTGTTGCTTGCCCTGGAAGCTTTCATGCTGGTCTTAAACGCATCAAAAATGCTTCAAAATGAGCAAACAGGTTAGTCATTTCATTATTTCCCCTTTCCTCACTGAATGTTGGTGGGTAGATATGACTATTTAAATAGTGCTTTAGACTTACACCTACTTGCTGAAGTGTAGTAGAATACTCAACCATGATTAGTAAATAATAATGAAAATTATATTTTTCAGTGAGTCCAAGAAAAAAGAACATATTAAAGAATATATCAAACAGGAGAATGTTAAAAGGAACATATGTATCACATTAAAAGTACCCTCTGCCAACGTAGTTCATGTGTACTTCAACCTACCTCAATACAGTTCGTTCATACCCTGCCAAGATGTCAGTAGTTGGAAGGAGAAAGGCTCATCACCTTTCGGAACATGTGTGAGTAGGGTTGTTCAGGTGAATAAAATTTGATTCAAAATCTTCCAGGTGACAAAGATGACCTTTGCACCCCCTGGAAATCACAACAGTTTTGTGGGAAATTATAAACCATTCAGGAAATTGTGTGCTTGAGGAACTGATCCCAATTTTATTTATAACAGTAATATATTGTCCAACTTTTTTGACTTGGTGGAATTAGTCCTGCCTGACATAAATGGAGGCCAGCCCAACATTGTCTATTACCTACAAGATGAAGATAAATAAGACAGGCTGAGAACAGGGTAGCCCCAATACAGTAGAGGATTTCAGTACATCCCTCAAATAATAAAGCCATAATCAATGTCTGCAGCAAAGAAAATTTCCTCCAACTGTGCAGCCTGAAAAATTTTTTTGAGGATCTCAACCCACGTCCTGGCTAGACAATCTTAAAGATGAATGAAAAATTTTACTTTTATGCAGAAGAACATAGCAAGTTCAAAGAAAAGACAGAATAAAAGGGCACACACTGTAATGCACGTTAGAAATAATCTCTGTGTAACCCATCAGACCTAATGAGGCAAGGAAGAACAGATTCAAAGAATAAAAGCTATGTTTTTTTCCTAACTGAATGGGAACTTATAAGGAGAGTGCCACTACCTTGTGTTGATTCTATTTACCAGACTGAGCAATAATTGCACTGTTCATATTTGCATACATATCCAGACCAAAATTTGTATGGGAATCACTCTCACACCCAAGCCAGGTGTCAAACCTTGATTATAACATGCCTGGAGGGAATTCAGCCCTTAAAGAGGTAATTGAAAGGAGGTAGCTAAATGAGGTCTCTAAGCCACTCAGAGAATAGTAAAGGAAAGTCAGGCAAAGCAAAAATTTGGGTAGTGGAGGAAGAGGTTTAGACATAGAAGTAGCTGATGTTACTGCTTCTAGGTGATGAACCAGAGCAAGATCCCTCAATTCCTTTGAGATCGGTATTTGTAAACAGGCTGTTGGAGCTAGGCATTCAAGCCACATTGACTATCTAAGACATCAAAGCTATAGCCCCCCTTTTTTTTTTTTCCTCTCACATGCAAGATTCTCCAGCATTTACCCCTGTGTTTCCCCACTCACTCTGTTACCTATTTCTGCTACCTCACCACGTCCCCATTCTTATTTGGGGATTATATAATACATGTAGGGTGTGCTTTGAGTATACTTTCAGGACCCTGGTTTGGAGGGCTGTATTCCTAAATTTAACCTAACAATCTCATCTCACAGGGTTTAAATGGATTTTCACTTCAACTAGGGGCCTAATCAGCTTGCTAGTGGGGCACAACACTAATTCTTTTAAAACATTGGTCTACATCTTATTGATATTTTCTGATTGGAATTATCCAAAATTTACTTTGAATTTTCATTTTGTGATGCTGTTCAAGACTCAATAGATTTTCTTGGTTTCTCATCAGTGCTACTGAAGAATTTATCTCCTGTTTGTATAGATCCGTATGGCCTTGAGCCAGGGAACCTTTATGCATAAGGAAGGATCTCATGTTTAACCCACAAATATCTCACGCAGAATCAACTTATTTAATTCAGATTATTTTACCTCTCTGCTTTTTAAATACATTTTATATTCTTTTGCCAATTGCACCTTAAAATTACTTAAACATTGACATTTTAATGATTTGTCTTATCTATGGACTTTTCTGCAGCATTCTTCAACTAGTTGGAGCCTCATTTTTCCCCACAGCACACTTGTAAGTTTGAGTAAAGTATTTATTACTCTGATTCTTTTTGTTATGAACACAGTCTCAAATGAGGGCAAGGAGGGAGCAGTTGACCTTCCCAAGATCATATGCAGAGGTTTATATCCACCAGCTAGTAAAGCATCTAAAATTCCCACTTCACTGCTTTATCAGAACACTGCTCTGTTATTCCTCAGAAAATTATTCCACAGTTTATTAAAACCGCTATCTTGGAGGACACAATTTGTTTAACTCATAGCTCACTTTTTCACTTAAGGCTTTACTTATGTATATTATATTATATAACAATAATGATAATAATAATGTATGTTATGTAATAAGCAAGCACATTAAGAGATCTGATGCCAAGGCAAACGCAATGAAAGAGTTAAGGTAGTTCTTCAACTGCTCCACTTAACGAAGCTAGTATTTTAATGGTCCCAACTAGGATTAGAAGTTAACACCTCATTAAGATGAATGGGGGATATAGTTTGCACCTTTACTGTTGCTTCTATGCTGTGTGGCTTGCAGACTCCTACGGTTTCTGGAGGGCAGGCTTAAAGAGTACAAGAGTGCATCATTAATTTATATAGGGAAGACTCTTCGTGAAAGAAATGACTAGTGACTGTATTTTTAATGAAACTCTGGTTCTGCAGAAAACCTTTTGCCAGTGTAAAGACCAAAACATCAAGGGATTCATGATCTTTTTGTACCCATTCTTTTCCACTGTTAGGTTTCATGGCATAAGAGAAATATTATTGCTCAAAATACCTATGTTATACAGGTGCAGTCCTGTAAAAGCACACTCAGTGAGACCTAAGACCTTCCCATATAAGGAGGAAAACCAGATGTTTCCCTCATGGACATATTTGCATTCAGTATTAAAATGAGTAAAGATCTAAAGCCCGACCAGAGGCAAAATCACAGTTGTGCTTTTAATAATAAAATCTAGTGCAAGTCAGCTACATTCCTTCTCCTCTATCTCCTGCATGAAAAAACACATACTGTATATAGATAAATGATTTTCCTTCTGTGGACCTTACACATGTTTTTCCAAGGAGGTTGGTACCATGATACAAATTAAGCTGATGAGGGAAGACAGAGAATGGTCTGACAATTTGCCAATATTTATTAAATGAGATAGTTGCAGGCACTCCTGGGTGCCAACATAATGTGTTTGCATGAAACCACACTGCCTCTGTTTTTGTTTGCTTGAAGTCATATAGGTTTGAGATAAAGTAGGTACAGAGAATTCCAGGTGAGTCATGAACACTCCAAGATAAGTGCATAAAAAGATAAGAATAACTTGTAACTGCCTCAGTACACATATGTGTGCACATACATATAGGCATATTCTGGCCTATTCAATCACTGTGAGGACAGTTTTGCATATTAACATTATTGAATTGAAATAACTAGCAGAAATAGTGGAAATATTTTCTATATAAGTATTTATACTTCCCCTGTTTTGATGTCCTTCTATAATTTTAATTGCCTTTTCAGTGGAATTACAGATGTTCATGTTAAACAGAAAGGCCTTTTAAATATCAATGCCCTCATATTTACAGAAACAGAACTGGATCTGAAGTAATACAGTATGCCATAAATCCAATATTTAACTGCCCACAGCATCCTTTTTCATTCAAAAGATGAAATTCCCATAGATGTAGTAAATTCTGTAACAGACTCAGAGACCAATGGGATATAGCCTGCAGTGATTAATGCTAATTGCTAGCCAAGGTTTTGGAAGGGATTAGTGATTTTAGAGATCCACCTTCGAAAAAATGTCTGATAAGAGATTGATTTTCAGAAAAGGAACAGTCTCATCTTCCTGTGAATTCGACCCCTTTAAATTGTCTCTGTTTTGGTATCCCACAATGATAAAATTACCAGATACTTCTGGAAATCTTGTCCAGAATTTAGCAATGCTATTATCCATACAATATGTATTTTATTTTCTGATTTCTTAAAAATCCATTTCTCTTTCTCCCTTTTTGAATCTATTATACTTTGAATGACAAACTCCTCCATGCTGCTGAACAGATAAAATCAATAGGCAATATTTTAATCCAGACATAATTCCTAAGCATCTAAGGAAGACATTTTTAATGTAAAGGGCTTGATGCCTACAATACATTTACGTGAAAGTTCAGCAAGCGCTGTATCAGACTATTCATTTTCCAAACCAGCTGCAGGCTTGATTTGTTTCTAGGTAATTTAAGAGTACATTTCTTGTTTAGGTGATAGGGCTGAAACGTTTGGTGACTTTCTTGCAACCAGGAATGAGTTAACAGCATACATGGAAGTGGTTATATTGTTTCTAAATAATCCTAAATGTGTATTTAAGCAAAAAAGTTTCATAATATTTTCACTCCATGCTATTAGGAATTTTGAAACAACTAATTACTGCTGGTATGCAAATTTAGTGAAACCCAATTAAATAAATATCAGATATATGGTTAAATCTGCTGGAGAAGACATGTGCTTTATATCAGTTTGTACACATCCTGTGTTGGCTATGAAACCTGTTTAAACAAATAAGTGATAAAAGACTAAATGAGTCAATGAAAAAAATCCCCTAAGTACCAAGTTGTGAGTTGTATGCTATTAGATCTCTCTCCATGGGTAAATGTGTTGCCTGCTCCTCTGTAATGGACAAGCTCCCTCTTAAGTAAATACTGTCTCTTTTAAAAGAACAGATCTAATAAAGGCCTAGATTTTCTGTATATCACAGAAATATATTTTAAAGCTGTTTTTGTTTCACAACAAAGCCAAAAGACATTCAGCTGTCAAAACAATAATGGTATTTGCATACAATTTTTTTTTTTCAACTGGCAAAATACTGTATGAATGGAATAGGGAAAACCAAACTGATTATGTCCAAGCTCGTGATTGTAAAACCTCTGCTACCAAAGATATTTTAACTAGCTAGACTCCATTGATCTACAGCAAAGCTTTGTCAACTAAAGCTTTTTTCTTAAATTGATTCTCCATCTTGTCTTCTCATTCTTTCGACAGCACACAGCAGGAAGCTCTGTCTACGTACAGAAAACAGGATCTTGCTGTAGGCATGGGTATAAAACAAAAAGACAGTGATTAAAGAAAAAAACAGACTGCTGTTAGTATTTGATCTTAAAATTATTGATCTTGTCAATCAGATACAGACACAGAGTGCCCATTTAAATCTGTAATAACTATTAAAGTTACCACAAAAATGCTGACCACTTGAAAAACCAAAGAAATCTATATGGTAATGCAATGCAATGCTTATTTGGCTGTATAGCTATTTGTAGTATGTGAGAGTAAGTGCAACATCCCACTTGACAGACAGAGATCATATCTCTAAAATTTCTTTTAAAATTAATATGATATAAGAATATGAGGTTCACATATAGACTTACATTTTGAAGACTTTGTTAACTAAGAACTTTTGATCCTTTGACTGCCAAAAGCATTATTAGTTTTTATCAGGCATGTATTAATAACATAACATTTTTTCTTGTAACTGACCCAAACTCAAGCATTACATTAGGATACTGTTAAAAACCCACTGAGCTAAGCCAGCATAATGCTAATTTTGTGCTTTATGTGAAATTGTATGTTTATCCTGTCTCAAGAGTGTGCATTCCTATTGTAGTTGTAACAATAGTGACTCTAAATATATTTATGTGTAAATATAATTGAAAATTAGTAAAAAAAAAAAAAATCTTATTTCAAAACAACGTGCACTTCCATTGCTGGTCACATTAAAAGCAAAAAACATTTGACAATTTGGAACAAAACAAAACCCCAAAGATCTTGAATCAGTCTCCATACATGTTTTAACTTACAATTGAATGTCAATCACTAAAGCTGGTCACCTTAAGATAAGGTGGATATTATCAAGGGCAGCAATTGTTGCACACAAGGTCCCACAATGAACCAGCTTACAAATATTTAGCAGAAATGTTCATGTAACTTACAGTATTATCCTTCTCTTTAGTTCTACAAAGAGCAGAAAGCATTTACTACCCATTTGATAAGATCTCTGGGACCAGAAAAAGATAAAAATGGCACAGACATCTGTATCTAATCTGTAACTAGTAAAAACATACAGGAAGATTCATTTACATAACAGACAAGTAGGAATGAATTGTAGTTTTGTGCCAGCCAAAGGGTTTATGGAAAGCCTTTGCCCATCTCTAATATATGTGTAAATTAAATTTTATGAAATGCATTTTAAATGTACTTCATTGATCTTCTGAATTTATCATAAGCCTCTAGCTCATATTTTGGTGCCAGCCTAGTGTGTCGTATGATTTTGAAACCAATAGAGGCTCATACTGAAGGGTTTTTCTTTGTTTGAATTACTTTATTGGTTGAGTGGAAGGATTAAAGGTAGACTAAAAAGTCATTATGATGATGTAATAAAACACACATTGCTTGTTCCCTCACTTTAAAATCCGGTTTTTAAGCACATTCTTCTGTTAGAAGCCAGAATGAAATGTCATTAAGCTTCTGGACACAACAATAACTATTTAAAGTTTTTGTTTGTTTGTTTTTCTTTTAAACTAGGTAACACTGAAGTAAAAAGAAAAATTGAAGATTTCATACAGAAGTTCTTGTGAATTACTCACCTTTCCTTATTATAGACAGAATATAGCTCTCTCAATTATTTTTAAAGTGACAGTTGGATAGAAAATGCAATAACTTCGTAACCCTAATTTTTGTCATTGCATGTGAGACTTGATTCACATTAAAAAATAAAAACCTCAAGCATGCTTTTTCATGCTTTTATATTATGTATTAAGTGTTGAGCTTTCAGTGTATGAAAAGATACATGTGGAACTCTAGAATAATAAAAAAATGCTTAAATAATATATCAATAAAAAAAAGAATAAAAGAATACACATCACATTATGCCATGGAACCTAAAAATCCTTGTTTTCCTGCAATGGGGAAAAATTAATGTGAAACCTTTTCCCCTTGCTCCCAAAGAGAGATATTTTTGTTTCTTTGTGTTTTTGACTAAGTATTTTTTTCTAATCAGGAAAGAACCTTTCAATGCTGGAACCCACTTCATAACACTAGAGACAAGTATACGAAAATTTCATTCACATTCTTGTCAGTTAAATTATTTATCAAGTGATCATGCTTTCTTTGTGCTTTTCTTTCAAGACAGTAGGTCTTCACCCTTCACTCCTGCAGCATTCTCCAAGCCCTTGAAATAACTTTTCCTTTGAATTACTGCTTATTGGCATTAAAGTATTTCTCTGCTCTTCTCCAGGACTTTGAAGTGTGTCAGGAATTAACGTCAGGGCTTGGCACAGAGGAAGTCTGCCTGGGTGGGAGGGAAGGGCTCTACCCTCCCCAACGAAGTGAAGGAGCGCGCGTGCGTGGCTGTGTGCCATGCCGGCACTCGGGCTTCTCCCCAGCCCCTCTACTCCCAGGAGAAAGCCGTTTGTGCAGATATGGGGAGATACGAGGTTTTCACAAAATTGCCCAGAGGAAACATGTGCCTGTCCTCCCGCCCGAGATCAAGCCGTGGCTGCTCTGGAAGACACGTGCCGCCGCAGCTGAAGAGTAAAGGCTTTGGAGCAGGGCTGCTTCTTGAGGGGAGGCTGGAAACTCAAACTGGAGAGTCAAGGCCCTGATGAAGTTTATATTGTCCTACCCAGGGAAAATTCTTATTATTTCTGGCGTGGAGACCTTTATGCTTGTAGGACCCTAAAGAATTGCAGAGGTGTCTGAATGCTGGTTATTGCTGTGTCTCAGGGTAGACTGCATATCAAGGACAGGGAATGCAGAATGTGAGCAGGGTGCAAAATCGCCTCTCCCTCCCCATTTTGACCCATATGAAATGCTGATTACTTGCTGATTAATGTCACTGGCAGGAATACAAAAACAAATACTATGTCTTCCTCTGCAACTGTTACCTCCCACCCTTTCCTAGTCCAACAATTTTAGCATTTGTTTTCAGTATGATGTACTCCACTAGGTTTTTTTTGTCTGAACGAAAAACAAAAAAATTACTCATGGGATCATGCTCTTTCAGAGGGTTTTTCTTTTACTTATATGTGTATGTGTGTACAATATGCTAATTTTCTCCTTTCGCTTCAGCCTGCTTTACTGATTTTAAATAGGCTTTGTCCTTACTTCACAAGATCTGAAAATTTCAAGCCTTGTTTATTACTGGGTATAAAAAGTGATATAGTATTAGATTTTCAGAAGTTTATCTTAATGAGAGTTTAAAGCAGATTTTCAGATTAGCCACGTTCCATTCTGATCTGACACAGACAATTTTGGTCTCTGATGTGCAGGCATGTATTACTATTTATCTTGTCAAGTCCTCTGCTGTTCATGCACATACTTGTGCATCTGGGATGGAGTGTGAGCAGCCTGGCACAGCAGATAGCAGTAAAACTATTTAATACCTTATAAAATGATTGTAATGTAAAAAATTGTCAGTAGTGCAAAGCAAGAGAGCTCTAAGTGTAGGTTTCCAATAAAGCAGCTTTTTTTATCCTTAGTTATACATTCACATCAGGTACCTGAAAAAACTGAGGATTGTTTTGTCACAGATACACTGAAGGAAATGTACAGTTTGAAAAGAAGTAAGAAGACCATGAGAACCCTCTGCTAGTTATGCAGGGTTTTTGTATTGGTCACACTCAGTGTGAAGCTTTGGGTAAAAGGAGAGGCTGGGTGCTTGCTTGGTTACAGAGCTTTGTTCACCTCATCATCAGTTCTTCGGTGAGGGGCAAGATGAACCTCTGTCCTGATCCTGGATACACAACAGGGTGTGAGTGTTTCGGAGCTAAACTTCATCCCATCTCTGCCTCACCTGCCAACTTATACCCGTTTGTGGCCAGTAAAAGGCACTGAGCAGCAAACACTCACACACACGGTTCTCCGCTTGTCCATCGTGAAGGAGACAGAAGATGGGATTGGGCTTCCAGTAGCATTGTGGCCACATTTAATGCTTCCATTACATCAGCCTGCTCTGAAATTCCCTTTACTGGAAAATGTAGGAGGGGTTTTTGGCTCTATACCATCAGTAACCTCCAAATTTTGGTTCTTAAAGTCATTGGTCAGTCCACACCGACAAGTCTTCATATTCTGCCTTTGAAACAGCCAGCCATAATTTGATCCCTAGATAAAAACCCGGAATGCTGCTAATTACTTCTACTGAAAATTAGTACAGCTGAGACACAGCCCACTGATCCAGAATCATGTCCTCAGCGACTACAGTCAGAACTTGATTTCCATGACAAGCTCTCTTGGCTCTCTAGAAGATGATGGCTGCCCTCTAGTGACAAAGATATTTCTGCTGACACATTGCAGTAGATGCAAACATGTTAATAAATACTGTCTTGTAGATCAATATATAACAAGAGGTTTGGATCTAAGAAAGATAAAGAATCTTAGGATCATGACCAAAAGCACTGGGCTTGGAGGCATTAGAAAAGGAAGGATTCCAGGTTGAACAGACATACCATCCTCAGTCACAGCAATTTTTTAAGGTAAATTTTTCTTTGATCAGAAGTTCCTGGATTTTATAACTTTCTGACATTTCTGTTATCAGCTGAACAACCTATGATTATTATAACAAGACACGAATAAGAGCTCTGCATTGCAGAAATGTTCACTTTCTGCTAAAAGCATCCATTTGACTTCCACTGACACAAAATACTTTTTTTTTTACAATACTTCTGTATGTATGTCTGCATGTGTGTGTGTGCAGTTGTAAGTGGTAACAGAGTCATGTTTTCATAATTTCCTAGGTGAAATCACAAGTTGAATTAAAGGGCCAGTTATGGAGTACATTTTTGGAATAGTGCAGACAATATCAAATGCTGGAAACATTACTAGAAATCATGAAGGACTACATTGAGAATGAATAAAGAACTATCTTGAATGTTTACATCAGTGTATTATTTCATGTTAACTATGAGACAGCCCATAGAATATAATGATGTCATTCAGAACAAATATATTAAAGAATATTCTACGTAAACTCGTTGATTCTAATTGCTCCAGGAGAAGCTAAACTCTAATCTACAGGAAAACCATGGGGAAAAATTATCACTCTCCAGTACTGAGAGAATACTGCCACGTCATCTACCTTACACTCACTTATCTACATATTTACCTCTTTCCTGTTCAGCAAGCTTGTTTCCTCTGTGCCATCATTCTTCTTGTTGTGAATCTACTATGAAGAGTGGCATCATGGAATTTTAAAATCTGTGAAACTTCCCATGCCAAATTTGCATGGATATCAAATCTTGATATCAATTCTGAAGTCCAAATCTGCAATTCAAGTTGGCATCTCATACTTCAGAAGTAGTGAAGTCTTACTCCTGGATTGGGCAAACACAACCTGGAAATCATATTGACTCTCACTCAGGAATAACTGCTGTTTAGGAAAGACATTAAGCACATGCTTCATTCACATTGTAATGTCATATTGCCAAAGAACATAGCCTTTTATAATAAAGATAGTAATCTTTCTATACAAATTATATAATATGACATAGTGACTCTGCCAGATTTACTGTCCTTAGTTAAGAAAATGCATAGGAAAAACATTTCCTTGTTGACAAAAGTACTTACTATATGCTGAAGAGTTCCATTGACTTCAGTGGGATTTAAATAAATTAGAGATGTCTTCCCAAATTTTAGGTGTTTCCTGAAGTAGGGCTTAAGAGAGGATAAACATAACCCCCTTCCCTCTCTGCTGGTGTATGTATTTTTTCTCCATACTTACATTGCAGTTTAAGTTTAACTTCAGATGTTTTACTGCTGAAGAGTTTACTTCAGCACAGCAAAATATTTCTGAGAAGCGAGTTTTTACATTTGGCAAAGTCATAATACTGAATTATTTAATTTTGTACATAGGAAGAATATTAACTACTTTTTATTGTAAGAAACCATGTGAACTATCTGGAATGTAACATTTTAACATAGATAAAATTCATGGACTGGTCTGGCATTGCACCTGAACAAATGGAAAGTTGATTATTTTACACATCTTTGTATAATAATGAAGAAAGCTGTGCTCTTGAGAGACTTCTCCAGCTATTGTCATCTACCTATGGGAGATGCTGAAAACTGTAGCAGTTCTGTCACTGTTCCTCCACAGCTGGTCAATAAGAAATACTGGAAGATCCATAAAGCTGAAAATTTCTCTAGCCTTGAATAAAACACCTCATTTCTTGGTACCCACTCTCAGCAGAACTCACTGCTTGACTCCAACCTGTTGGTTTATCCAAAGGAAGGGAGTTGTTTTCCCCTGTTATCCATGGGTTTTGATAAGACTCTTACAGAACACACTTGGCTATATTGTTGTTATCCCCTCTAACATTAAACTGTGAAAAAATATATTCATGAATCGGCTGCAATATCCATTTCAGCATTTCATGCCAAAAGAAACAGATGCTTCCCATTTTTACACACTGTGACCACTTGTCAGGGCCTTTCCAACATTTTTTAGGCAATGGGTGTCCAAACTATCCCCCAATTTACTTTATAAAATGGATTTATATATATTTGTAATATTATTTATTAATTATTTGTAGTGGTAAAAGTGATGGGTTTTCCTACATAGGGACTGACTCTCCGTCTAAATGTAACTTGTCCCTTTGTTGTTAAGATTGTCCCAGGGATCCAGATAGCCTCCATGTACAAAGGCATTGTCACTGTGGTAGATCTGATCTACTTTAGACAGATGTTGACAATTCTGCTGACAATGTGGTGTTTCAGTTATGTGCCGTGCTCATCTGGAGAAAGCTGGACTCCTCCTTTCATGTGTGACAGAAAATCCTGGTTTGATATTGGACTTTTGGCTAACATTCAATGCCAGTCCAGCTGTATCTTACGTTCTTGCCTTCCTAGTCTTCTCTAAGCCTCTTCTCCTCTTGCCACGCCTTTGCTTTGTTGAAGTCATGTGAGAGACCTTTATAAAAGCCACCCTTTATGTGCTCATAAGATACATCTTTTGTGAACATACACAACGATTGCTTAAAATCCTTCTGAAGGAGCATGGGGAACACATTCATCTGACTTTCATACCCTTCCAGAAGTTAATGATCCTGTGCATTAGTTTCTCATGAAAATACTTCCATGAAAATATTTTGAGATTCAAGCATGTTAGTTCTGTTCATTTTGCTGAACTTCTGTATCTTATTTTACTTTATTTTATATGCTCTGGATCAGGAAGCAATACTACATTGAGTTACACCAGCTGACTCTCTGGCCTTAGATCTGTCTTATAGTTTTCCCTGATAATGTTACCAAGTAATAAAATTTGAATCCAGATGCTGAGTTCTTTAAATAGGTGCGTTTTATCATCTTAAGTCTTACCAAATCAAGGAAAGCATACTCACAGCTCATACAAGAGCTGATTTCAAAACTATGTAAAAATGCCTCGTATAAGAGATGAGTGTATTTCACTTATAGCTGTATCAGCATCTGCCGGTGCAAACCATAGTGAGCTCAGATAGGGGTCAAGCTGTGCGAGATATCCCTAATGACTTTCTGCCACTGAAGCAGGGGTATGCTGTCCACTCTGGTGTTCCTCTTCCACACTCCTCAGTGGCATTTGTCTGACTCTCCCTGCAGTGACTCTGTTCTGCTACTTGGCGTTCCAGTAAAGGACAAACAAGCAGGTTTGCACTGAGGAGTCGGTGATCTGCATTGCATTGAGCTGAACAACGAGCTCATTCTGAAGGGTCTGCCAAGCTCCAGAATGACCACAACGCAGGGCAGCTCCAAGTGCAAGGGCAGTGGGAGCCAGGGAAGGGGAACAAGACTTTTCCCTTTCAGGGGCTAAGGTGTTTGCCATCTCATGTAACTTAACTCTAAAGGTTCTTCATGTTAAGTCATTTTTATATGCCAGATTATTTTGTTGTGGTCTGGTTGTTTTGTGTTGGGTTTTTTTGGTTTGTTTGTTCTGCATGTTTTTTTTTCATCCACCTCTGATAAATTGGGCTGCTATGCTTAAATTTTAGAAAAGTATGCCATTTCATCAATGTCAAAATGTTTCCTTTAGATAAGTCACTTTTGGTGAAAATCTATAGAAAGTGGAGAGCAGTGGATGGAACATCACTCTGGCATATCCAAAACAAGGCAATAGCAAGAAAAGGGTGAGAGGATTACCATACTGGTGAGAAGGAGTATGGCAATAACAGCACCACATCTAGAATCCCCACATCCCCTGCTGGAACTCCACACACGTTCAGTGAACATTTTGATGCAGTACCATTCTCTTGATCTCACTTTGTTCCCATGCATAGTGAAAGTAAATTCTGAAATCTCAGAAATTGCTATGAAACAGCTCTTAAGTTAGGTCTTTGTCAAGTGACTGTCACTTAGTTTGTACCACAACTAGAATCATAACCCAGCTGATCTCTAGGTGCTAGAAAGATATGAATGTTTAATCACGATGATCAGCATTGAAAACATAATGTTTTGAAATATTAGGTGTTTTGTATATAGACTGTCTTTCTAATGGAGTGTCTAAATTTCATTCTTTGTCTTGGACCTTGATTTTACAGGATTGTGTGGGGTTTTTGTAATAAAGTAAATTTCCAGTAACTTCTTCTGATGTTGTCATCATCATCAGTTAGTAACACCTGGCTGGATGTGTAACATAACATCTCTTCCAACCAAGTAATCCCATCTAGAGAGCAATTTATCAATAGAGCTGCCTTGAGCTGTGTCCCAGAGATTTTATTTTAGACCCATCCTGCCCTTTCAGAAGTGTCTCGTAAAGTCTACTGATGGATCATATCTACTTTTGCATTGACCTGTTTATCTTAGCACTCTGGCAAGCAGGGAGACTTCTGCTGACATCAGCATGAGCACTTATATCTTGTTCCATGCTCGAAAGCCACTTGGAAGAATTTAACACTGAAAAAACAGTAGACGAATCTTTGAAGAGTGCACTCACGAGAATGGTGCCAGTAGTAGAGAAGAGTTAATATTAAAAATTTCTGTAGAGGAAAAAACTGGGGATAGAGAAATTGGAGCTATACAGCTTGGAGAAGGGCAAAGAAGATCAATGTGTTTATTATCAATAAATCAATTTGCTAATCCAGGTGGAATTCTGCAGCTGTAGGATATAGAGGATAAAAGGAGGTGAGTGAGTTGATTTTTTTATTTTAATAAGAGGAAATCGATATTCTAATCAAATATCAGATGGGAGATGATGAGTAGAGAAGAGAATCTACATAATGTATGGTTCTAAATTGGTTTCCTAAAATACCCGTGTTAATGATGAAGGAACTCATTCTAAATTAGTGTATATTGGCATCGTTTAATATAACTGCCATAACTTAACTTGCACCAGCTGGGAAATCGGCTTAGCATATCCAAAGATAACACTAGGGTAGAATTGCCCATTTTCCTCAGTGATGCTTGTTCCATATGGATAACAGTAAATTTATACAGGTTTTAAGTAAAATCAAGCTCATAGTGAGGATATTTTGGAATGGCAGGCAAGTCTGATGAAGCTTTTCTTAGCCTGGGCTACAAAAAAAGGCCTCCCTCTGCCTCTGTTCAAGAACAGAGATTTCTCACTAGCAGGATAACTCTAAGCTATTGCAGCTGAAGACCTCACATTAACATGAACTAATGTATGCCCACTTCAGCATGTCATGATGCTCCTATTGCTATATTGTCTGAAGTATCCAACCCAGACGCATCATATACATGCTTTTGAATCATTTGAATTTAATAGGGCTACTCGGGCAAAAGAGTTTACAACAAGGTTCTTACATTTTGCAGAAAACATTTTGGAACAGGCCACAACAATAATCATTAAATACATGCCACATTCTTTGTGTTCTATATATAACTCAAACATTCTTGTTAGTTTATTAAAACATTATGTTTATTAAAGACGCAAGTTTATGATTAATGTGGAACCCATTGTATATATATAATATTAAAAAAAAAATCAAAACCCTTAAAGAATCTTTATAGAAGATTTTTCATCATAAATATTCCCAGACTTGTACATAAAAAGTCAGATTGGCTTTGATCATATATGGGGTAGTGGAGTAAGGACGAGAGAAATGAACAGACTCCTTCTTGGGTAAATAGAGAAAGAAATAAAATTATGTCTAGATACAGGAAAAATAAAGTAAAGCTGCAGATGTGATGGACATAATGTCTTCATTTTTCTGTTATTCTCAAATTAGCTATTCATTCGTAAGGAAACCTTTTGAACATTCTGATATCACTGGAGCTATCTGTTAATATATCGGTTAAAAAACTAGAAAGCCAGCTATTTCTTGATGTACTGGGCAATTTAAATTTGTTTTCCAAACTGGTTAGTTCAATCCATGTTCATGTATAATTTGTGCAAAATAAACTGCCTTGCATCTGCTGTATGAATTACATTTTTAGAGGGTCTCCCTCTTCAGCTGTCATCCTCTAAGTATCTACCAGTACAGTATGCTCATGCAAGAATGAATTTTTAATTTAGCAAAGGATAAAACAGACAATTCTACATTGCAGGAAAAAGCAACAAAATGGTTTGTCAGATCCATTTCCTGAAATGTACAATTGTGTAGCATATCTGGAAAAATATACTAATTATTTTATTACAGTCAAACCTACAATGTTTTTTAAAGAAAATAGTTTCTGTAGTGTAATTACTAAGTGTTCATTTTTATCATTTTCACATTTCAAAATAAATTGATCATACATAATTTGGAGATCATCAGTGCTGAAAAATCATTCTTCTTATTAGGGGACAATCTGAAATATGATTCAAGTTCAAAAGAAAAAGAAAAATAATAAGGCTGTCCATTCCTTTCATCCAGATTAACAGCTAAATAAATGGATTATTTGAACGGATTATCTGCAATATACATTTGCATTCAGGTATATGATGCAAACTAAAAGCTGAATCCAGGATTTTTTTCCCCCAAGTGTGCAGAAATTCTATCAAGGTTCTTGCTTTCTTTTATATAAAAATGGTTGCTTTTAACACATCTCAGCATTGTTTAAAATGGAAGATGGTCTGGTTTCAGCTTGGAATGTTATTTAAAACATTTTCTTAAGTACCAGAATTCAATTTATTTTTTTTTTTTTTTAATTTCAGGGTGAAATTATTAGTCATGAAAGATTCCAGATGGTTATTACAGGAAACCTAATACTTCCCCACAATAAATGTATCACAGTCAGTATGTTACACCTCACTATGGATTGTCTTTCACAGTCAGGGTGCGCAAAATACCTAGTTCCCAAGCTACCTTGAGTTCTCACAAATACAGGTAATAAAAGTGACCCTTTCAGCTTGGATACTCTTGATTAGATCAAGTACTAAAGCATTACCAAAAGTTGTTATCTGTTTTTCAGTGTCATCCTGATATCTCTTATCCCTTCCAAGTAATTGAAGATAGCAATTTATATATTTGGACTCTTTCCTGGGGCAGCACTTGTTTTTGCACATTTGTGGGAGAAGAAGAGGAGGCAATTATTGTAAATGATCCCATGTCTATAGTGGAAATATTTTCTTTTTTATATAGGCTGGATTTTGACCATAGTGGTGAAGGGTCTATATCACCTTGCTGCTGTTACTGAGTTTTATAACGTCCAAAGCATAATACATGTGGAACAAGTTGTTTTCACCTTATTAAGTTTAGCATTGTCTCACCTGTTCTTAAACTCTGGTTGCATTTGTCTAAAACTTGTAACTCAAAAGTTGTGGCCTTCAGCCAAGTTTTCAGGTACTAGGAACTGTTACTGACATCAGTATTTATGACAATTTATACTGACTGAGGTCTATTTTCTTAAAATTCCTGAAAAGAAAAGTACAATAATTAAAATATAGGTATGAAGGAATTAAATTATCTTTGGAATCATTTGCTGCTAGCTGATATAGGCAAAACCAGATCGAGTCCTCTCTTGTGTGCAGTCAGTATACAGAACACCAAAGGAAGTTGCTGATGGCTTGAATAGATGAGTGATATGGCTGTTAATAGGGAACCTGAAGTCTTAATTGGTTTGCTGTAAACATTACAAACACGTTTGCATGCTTCCATTCACTTTGTGTGCTGTGTATTAGATAGATGGTATTCACACTGATAGCTGCAATTTAATTACAAGAAGTCTGTTCCTTATTCAATTTCAGTTGTGTCATCACATTATGTTGGCTATGAAGCATTGCAAGGTTCAATACAGCATGTATCATGATGTCGGAAAGATAATGCCACACAATGGCTCAATTTTGGTTGTAAGGATTTTCATCCAGAGTGGAATCAATGTTGTAAATGTTTATTAAACCTACACATTCTGGCTAACTGAAACAAAGTGAAAGATCTGAGGAAGCACATTATTTTTTATTACAAAGAACAATTGCAATGAATAGTAAAATTGCTCACCATTGGTGAATCCATCAATATGAATAAACATATCAAACCTCACAGGACCGAGGACCCTGCCCACAGGCTGTCTTCTGAGGCTTAATGAATTCACAGTATGAACAAATTGATTCAGCCATTCCAGTTACTCAATTTACTACAGTTGCCGAACAAGTGACTGGAGCAATACTCCAGACTGTAGAGTGCAGGTTTGCTTCCTCCTCATCTACTACTAGGGATTATCCACAGACTGAAAATGCCATTGCACTTTCTTTTTTACTTTTTTGTGGAATACACTTTCCAACCAACAAAACCCGCTTGAGTGAAGACCATAATTATCACTTTCTCAAGGGTTAGATAAGTATGAGGCATTTGGGCACTGCCTTGTGAAAGTGGATTTGTCAAAGGATATTAAAGAAAAAGGGTGATAGGATGATGTAAATGTCTGTGAGACAGGATTGAGAATAAGTCTTGTCCAAATATTTCACCATCTTATATGGTACCAAAGACTTTCTAGGATAAAGCATTTGAAAAGAGAGGAGGACTTTCTTAAGCACATTCATATGAGCTTCCTTACTTAGAGGAAACAATGCTCCTGCCTGGAACCTCAGAAGGAACACCTGGATTCTAAGATGGGAAACTTAATACAGCAGATATTGGGGTGAAAATTTTGGCCATCAGGTAGATTAGAAACTGCTGACTTATAGAAAATAAATCTGTAATACAGCTGAGGGTTACAAAACTGTAAATCTCTGGGACAAGATTATGAGTAGCATCAGCATCATTGGGTGGGAAGGTGCTAGAAGTCTTTTGTTAGTGAAATAAAGTTAAGAGGGTCAGGTAAGACATGAATAAGCACTAAAATCTATTTAGCCTGGCCCTGATTATTCTGGATTAGTATTCCTGCTAATTTGTACTGCTGATTTCATAGCTAAAAATGGATATGAAATGCTATTTATTGAATAGTTGATTAGAAGACTGGTTTGCAGCAAATGGTTCCTAATCTACCCCTCAGTTTTATAGATAGTCTCCCATCCCTACAACCTTATAGAAGGAAAAGAAAAAAACAAATCTTAAACCTCACATTTTTATAAATGTCCCCTCAAGGTCTCAAGAGTATTTACTAGTCTCCATTCACCTCTCCATAGTGGCATGTAATTAAATGGTGCTTCTAACTTTCAGTGTCATATTGAATTTAGAAAAGAAATCTCTTAGTAAAATGCAGATTGTTCATGCTGCGAGTTTTAGGGACCCTAATTTCGATGAGATGCTTTGTAGAATGTGGATGTTAGATGAGTAGGATAAAACAACTGAGGAATCCTGCTATTTGGGAAATTACTTTTTTTATGTTAAATGGGGGAAAATGGCGAACCTAATAAAGTAAAAGGGAAGGGGACTATCAATGATTCCCTTCAAGGCAGTCTGCCAGGCAGTCTTGGCCAGATTTCCACAGTACTACCTTCAGATTTTATTAAATTAAAATAAAACCTGTCATCTTGGCTTTCACTGGCACAGTCAAATGCACAGTTTTTTACTTAGTTCCAACATCAGCCTTGCACTTCCAGCCAGCATTAATATTTCACAATGTAATATACATAATTCTGTGGCATTTTTTACATATCTGGCAAACAGTTAGTGAAAAATATTCTGCTAAAAGTTAAAAAAGCAGCGTTACTAACCATTTGATCATGTCAACTCCTTTTCACTGTTCTCCCTCAGGGACCAGAGCATTTGGAAATGTAAATCAAAGCATCAAAGAAATCAGAAATGGAAAAGTCCCATTAGGTCATCTAATCCAATCCTCTAGTAGCACATAATTGTTCCCCGTAATACATTTTCCACAGTTTCTTTCAGTCTGGTTTCAGATACTTGGGAACACTGCTCGCTAACATGCTTTTTGAAAGTTGGATGGGTAGACTTCAGACAGACCCAACATCACCTCTAAGGTCACCTCTTGCCTCTTCTAATTTGTCCTGGCAGTCACAGCATTGTAGGGGCTCATATAGGGACTGTGGATTGCCAAAATTGAAAGGAAAAGCTGCAGCTGCATGCTTTCCCTCATCTCCCCCCTGGGATTTTCCTTATGTAGAAGGCTAAAGTAATGCAAACCAGAGCTACTTCACATGTTGATGGGGGCAGCTTTATCACCGAGTTCTACTGCTGCTGTCAGAGACTTCAGCCGTGAATCTGGCCTAGAGGACTCCTGTCTGGGTCCTGAGGGATTGAAAACTCCTGCTAGATAGATTCCACCATTAGTCAAGTGCAGTCTGACACAGATCTTAACAACATGAAAACCCAGCAGCTGTCAATGATTTATATTATTCCTTGCCTCTCTCTCTCTCAAGGCCTTGGACAGCCACTGGTAAGAATGGTAGCATCAGCGGGACACAGTTGGCCTGGAGAAGCAGTAGTTCACAAAGCATAGCAGTGAGTTAGAGTCTTTCCAGGGGAACATCTGAACCATTCCGATTTTATTCCAGTAGTGCTAGATAACCTAAATTATTGGGCTGCTATCAAAGATCTGCAGAAAGTTCTTCCTCACATTTCTGTGCATTCAGAAAGGTAGAGACATGCCTGCTATCTGAAGGACAGAGGCTTATACAGCCAAATTTGTGAGGACATAAAGGAAACCTCTTCTTTCTCTTGGATGGATCAGGGAAACAGCAAGCCCAGCAGATAGAGTAGCTTGAAGACCTGGAGATGCTGCTGTTATTGCTCTCTGCTTCTCCTGAACATCTGTCTGGCTAATTGTTCTTGAGTGTCAGCTGCTTATGAGACATCTGTGATGTGCTTTTGCTTCTGTGGCAAAAGTACTTGGCAAGGGCATTTTCGGGTCAGTCACAATGGATGTCTCCTTCATCCAAGTTCCAAGATGATTTCTTACATATTTTGAGTTAAGCTCAAAGGGCACATGATCATTCATATACTCAAACAAAAGTCGATCAGATCCTCTCTCTATTTTTATTAGGGGGTAGAATTCAGAATAGATATGAAAAAATTTTGGGGCATCTCTAGAGAAGCCCTATTTAGGATCATTACCTGACCCTGACCTATTCTGCAGTGTTCACGAGGCACATCATAGGATGAACGTGAAAGTTTGTGCAGGGCCACAAGATCATGCTTGGATATGTTTTCGTAACAGGTTGTATTGGCTTTGTGTGGCAATGTTTTGGTAGCAGGGGGGATTACAGGGGTGGCTTCTGTGAGAAGCTG
>NW_010973284.1:12137295-12137519 GCF_000737465.1 Haliaeetus leucocephalus | reverse complement strand
TCTCCCGTGGGTGGAACCCCACGCTGGAGCAGGGGAAGAGTGTGATGAGCCCTCCCCCTGAGGAGGATGAAGCGGCAGAAAATATCGTGTGATGAACTGACCGTAAACCCCATCCCCGTCCCCCTGTGCCGCTGGGGGGGTTTGGTAGAGAAATCCCGGAGTGAAGTTGTGCCCGGGAAGAAGGGAGGGGTGGAGGGAAGGTGTTCTGAGATTTGGTTTTATTT
>NW_010973284.1:12032697-12137150 GCF_000737465.1 Haliaeetus leucocephalus | reverse complement strand
GTCCAGCTGAGGGGGGGAGTGATAGAACGGCTTTGGTTTTGGGCACCTGGTGTCCAGCCAGGGTCAACCCACCACACAGGTCTCAGAAACCTCTTCTATCATCATTCTTGTGCATTTGAGATGAACCAGGTCTCACAGGAAAAAGAAGACAATGTTTTACTTTACACTTGCACACTTTCTGTGCAAATTGAAGGTTAGTTGAATCCTGAGGATGACCCCGATACAGACAATAGACATACTTACCCTTTATTTGTCTTTTGGCATCTTTTGAGCACTTTTTTCCCTGCAAATCATGACTTCTAACATCATTGTATACTTTTGGTCTTAGTTACTGACCTTGGAGAAAAAGGCCTGTTAAATGCTCAAATTACAGGTAGCTTGGGAATTTCAAAGGACTAGTTCACAGTCCTAAGGACCTTGGCTATTGTCCCTGGAGATACATTATCCCTGTCAGAGTTTCATTCCTGCCTGCAGCCTCCTTTAACACCATAAATTCAGAATACTACCATACAAATAAATCAAGATACATATTATTTTCCATACAAAGTAATACAGCTATTATCCTTATTCTCTACATTTAGATATATGTAGATGTACAGTGTATAAGTGTAATCAACATGTCACTAGTCAGAAATCAATGTACTACAGAAAAAAATATAGGCATTCTTTTCGATGTATACGTGCTGCATCTGTTGCAAAAGAAGTTGACTTATATATGCACTTGAAAATACATGTGTTTTCATTTTGTGGTAGAGACCCTATTTATTTCATTTCATATTCACTGCAGAAACTTGACATGCAAGTGAATAACTTAGCATCATTGGGGAGATTTTAAGATTCTCTAGCTGTGGAGATTTATGCAAACTGTTTATGGAAATGTGGAAAAGACTTTTTCACCACTAAAGGTCTACATACATATTTTCCTGAAAAATATGTCCTGGGCCTTGTTTATTTACAGGTATGATATGAAATCTCTGTATGAAGCCTTGAATTTTGTGAACAATGTCCTACAAACAAATTTACACTGAGAGGTCTTTAAACTAGCTGTAACAGCTGACACTGTTTCAGAATTTCTAAACAATGGCTGTAGTTTTGGTCAGAACTCATTTTCCTGTACCTTCAGGGAAAACAGAATTCACAAAATGTAGCCAGCACAGAAACTCCCTCGTGCGAAGAATTCCACCTCAAGAATGACAAACAAGGTTGTGAGCATATTATCATCCAATTATTCCACAATCCATTATTTTGCACTTTTGAATTCCCATTGACTTCAGTAATTACTTGCAGTTTTATTTTAGAAGCAGGACCTTTAACTGTAAGAATGCAAAATACAGTCCACTCCATGCAAAGTTTACTTAAAAAAAAGTATTCACATGAAAGCACTTTCAAAATACTAAGCTAAATGATGAGTAGAGGTGCCAAAACAGGTTGATAAATCCTTCAATCATCCTGTATCTTTTCCAGCAGTTTTCAAGTCGTACTTGAATTTCTTGCCTTTTAGCACAATGCACATACCTTACTTTTTTTTTCTGTGAACAACACAATTAGCAGCTGCATCTTAACAAGATATGTTCAGTAAATCTCATTCTCATATATGAAGGCATTTCCAGAGAAAACTCATTTCCATAGCATTTTAGGCTGGCATATGAGAAAGGAAGCATCCCAATATTTTATAAGGAAACAAAATTCTATCATCTTCCCTCAATTGTTTTAAAAACAATTGTATGAGCTAGTGTATCAATCACATTATTTTTGTGGTTGGTTGTTTTGTTATGTTTTGTTTTGTTTTTAAAGAAGTATGGCTTGAATTTTTCATCCTTCTCCCATACATGGCTCCTGCTTTTTTATTCAAACTAATAGAGCTCAGATGGACTGCTGGTATTTTGGGGTATAACGTTTGAAGGATAGTTGCTCAGATTCCTGCCACTGAATGAATTCTAGAAAAAAAATGTTGTTTCTTTGAGGCTGCTGACTTAAAGAGTCCAGCATAAAAATATTAAGAAGTACCATGCAGACAGAAAGGATGTCCCTAGATTGAAAGAATTAGAATTTCTTTCTGAATCTGGAGCTTGGCCAAGCAAAAGTGAAGATAAACACAAGCAGGTTAAGAAGTTTGTTTATTCTGTGTTAATAAATAAGCTTCTCCAGGATTAAGTTTCTTCTGTCTAGATTATATCTGCTTGCTAATATATTCTCAGTGAAGCCAAATGGAACGCAAATAAGGTCTTGTTTATTCCGTTTTTAAAAGGCAAAAGGTAGGGTAGTCTGTATAACTTTTTTGCTTTATTTCTTCAACAATGATTTCCTGATGACAAAAAGAATACATAACTAACATCCGAAATTGTTTGGAGTGTAAATGTTCTTTCATTAAATCTCCTCATCTACCATGTTCAGAAGAAGGGAATTGGCCTCAGCTGAAAAAACAATATTGTAAATATACAAGCCCATAAAGAGGCTGGAATAGTAATGAGAATGTACTGTTGTCTCATGGCACTTTCTGCACTGTTTGATCATTTTCATTTAAAATTCATATAGAAACCAACATACTACAGGTTGCCTGCATCATCACAACCAATTACAAACTTTGGCTGAGTTTTCAGTGTCTGCAAGAATGGAACTCATTTGTTTCATGGTTCCCTGTTAACTTTAGCATATTTATGTGAGGTTGTAAGACTCCATCTGTGCGGTGTTAGGCTCTATCCTGCTCTATATTTCTCATATTTGTCTGCATTTCTAAATGAACATTAAATGGTAAAGCCTGATCCTGTGAAATCCATTCGTGTCAACGTGGTGACCACACTGATTTGATTCTCTAAGGCAGGACGCCTACTGAATCGTACTATTACTTTAGAATATGGCTATTGCCTCTGTTTGGGATGACCTAAAAGAATGACTGCCAGAGAAAAAAAAGCAATTTTCCAGTTTTCTTCTTGCAAATGAGTGTCTTTCTTTTCTGTAGGTAAGCAGAAAATGTAAAATAACACCAATTTTTCTTCTAATTTACTAGTCAATCTTGTTCAGTTTGGGGAACATTCATTTAGTACATACCATTTAAGACAAAGCAAATCTATGTTCGTCGTGCTCCCTTCACACTGTTACATTTTTATTGATTGCATAGTGACAATTAAATTATTGTGCTTTAAGCCACAGTAGGCACATTTATTTCCCTCTCTCCTCTTTCCTCCACCTCTGCCTCTCTCTCTCACCCCCAACCCTTATTTCCCACCCCCCCCCTCCTTTTTCAATAGACTTCTTTGATTACTGCCAGATACAGGCATTAGGCTGTTCTAAACCTCTGCATTTCCTGGCCTGATTGAGTGCACGGCTGTTCCCTGAAGAAAGCCATTTGAAGAGGCTGCAGTATTTTTCTGAACTTCAAAAATGCCAGTAAACCTTGATCATTTCACCTGTCCAGGAGTCGAGTTTGAGGGCGTAAAATGTCTTATGAATTTATACAGAAGTTTTCCTCACAACCCATAAGCGATACCTTAATCAACGCGCACGTGTGTAGGTGCATGTAACTGCTCAAGGGCATGATCCAAAACCTGGTGAAGTCAATGGGGCCCTTCAGCTGAATTCAGTGGACTTTGATTAGCATCACATGTACCAGATTTACTGACTAAATAGCTGCAGTTGAAAAGTCATCTCTAATGTCTGCAGGTACTGTATTATTTAATGGGGAGCTGTGCAGTGGCAATGAATTAGCTACTGCAAGTGAAGTATGTGAATACATAAAACTGAAGGTTTTTTCTTCTTAGAGAGATGTACTTTTGAGTGTGATTTTAAGATTCAAAATGTGCAGAGTTAGTTATGGTAAGCATAGAAAAACTTAGGAACAACTTTCAAATTTCTACTCTCAGGCATCTACTAGCTTCTGCCCTTGAAATTTAGTTTTTCTCAGTCTCTATGAGGAGAGCTAGGGCGACTGCCTCTTTGCTCTGAGACACGGGTCCCACACAGACTGGAAGAAGTTGGCACTGCTGCACCTGTTTGATGGACAAACAGAGCATTTCACTTTTCAGGGCTGTCAGTCCAGCCACATTCCCTGTGATTATAAGTTCATAGTTTAAGATATCCTTCCTTTCTGAAGTCATAAAAAAAAGCATAGAACTGCTCTTCAAAGCCAAAGGTCTTTTCAAATTCAAAATGCTGCAGCTGTTTGAAACTCTTTTAAGTCATCAGCCTGGATTTAGATGTTTCCAAGCCGACTCAAACATGTCATTACAATAAACCTTTGACCCGTTATCACCTTTCAGGAAGTGATAATAAAATTAGACAGAATATCATCATTCTACATTCCCAGTTCTCCAAAGGAACATCACAAAGAGGATACTATGGCTTGAGGTTTTTTTCCACAGAGTATTTATATGGAAAGAAAAAGTACCAAGTAAAGTAATCTTTAAAAGCCATTCACATAATCCATTAAGTTCTCATAGGTTTAAGAGAGGTTGGATATAAATGAATCATCCAAATCTCCCAAAAGCTATCAAATACTCCTTTTGTTGTTGTTGTTTATTTCCAAGTAAAATGTTCCAGATAAATATGTTGCTTCCATTTTGACTTTGAACGAAAAAAAAAAGGGGGGGGGATGACATTTTGTTGTGCTTCCTGTAAAGTGTCAGGCATAATTTTTACAACCTCAGAAAGAAATGAACTCTTGGCATGAATAAATTACCAGATACTGTGACTCGTAGATTATTCAATGAACAAAGTACAGTAGTTTTTTAAAAAACAACCCTGTTCTCTTTCAATTGCATCTTTTCATTCTCCTTGCACAATAAAGGTAAAGACTGCCGAGCCTATTTTCTTCTATGAGACAAGATCATCGGTGTGACAAAATGTTAAGACGCACTTGTTTTAACTACACTTTAAAGATTTGTCACTGAGCGTGAATGGACAATAATAACCCTGTTGTCATGATCTTATGTTCATTTTTCTCTTACAGAAATGAAACGTAATTATACCTAAAGAGAAATCTCTTCCTGGGAGCTTAATTTCTGTTAGAATTTCACAGAAGCAGCAGCTCATAACTACCTTGGGTTAAGTGCTTTGAGATCCTAGGTAGAACTATAAACTTTCAGATCTGTAGAAGTATATTATTATCATATCAGTCACACAATCTAGTATAAAAAAACCTGCAAATAAACACCAATGCCAATTAGGGAATGGAGGAAAGAGCAAAGCACTGTGCCTGTTCTTTCAGTGAGAAATAAAGTATGTGATTATTGTCCTACGAACTACGGTTTAGAGACAGTGGAGGATATTTTGTTCCTGGTGGAAAAGAATATAACATGACAGCTACTATTTTTAGTTCTGTTTAAGAATGTTAATTGAAATCTAAACTAGCAATAGGAACCCTAGGCTTTAACAGACTAAGACAAATATAAGACATAGTGTCAAACTATAAAGGCTAGACCTAGCATAACGTGCAGGAAGGGAAAGTGACAATGTATAATTAGTATTCCCAAGAGGAAAAGACGAAAACACCCTTGTTCAATCTGTATTTCTGTAATGAACACTAAGAACAGGACTGAAGAAGAAAAAATCTGCAGTATCTTTGCTATTGAAGCAGATAATAGTTTATAATGCATATATCTCTGGATTCATAGGGTAAAAATCAGGACAGGGCACTGTTATCCAGAAATACCATGTTATTTCTTGTTCTACCACCACTGGTTTGACATGTGAACTTCTTTAAGCAACTGAAGCCTAGATCCAAAGAAGAACTTGGATATGGAGAAAGTAGGTACCCGACCATAAATTAGAATAAAAAAAACCACCTTTCCAGACAAGACACATCAGCAACATGCAGGAAGAAAGAGGGACATGGGGTGAGGACAGAACCAAAACCAGCAGCCCACAGAGAAGGATGTAGCTGAGAGCATCTGACAGAGAGGAGCTGCTGAACACAAGGTAAATCATTACTCCTGCCTCCTCTTCAGTTATTTCAAAACTGGATATCCAGCACTCTGTCCTGATTGCTTGCTTTCTACTATTGCTTAGGTCCTTTATTCTAATTTTAAAGGACTGCTAGAAGAACGTAGGATGGTGGTAATGGTTGCAATGCGTAGCAGCCAAATGATCACAGTGATCATGAAAAGTGTCCTGTTTCAGTGCCTTCCACAGCCTGAGGCTAGCCAGCTTGCTGTGCTGGTTTTGGCTGGGATAGAGTTAATTTTCCTCATAGCAGCTGGTATGGGGCTGTGTTTTGGATTTGTGCTGAAAACAGCCGTTGATAACCCAGGGATGTTTTTGTTATTGCTGAGCAGTGCTCACAGAGAGCCAAGGCCTTTTCTGCTTCTCACCCCACCCCACCAGTGAGCAGGCTGGGGCTGCACAAGAAGCTGGGGGTGGACACAGCTGGGACAGCCGACCCCGACTGACCAAAGGGCTATTCCAGACCATATGATGTCATGCTCAGCAATAAAACTAGGGCGGAGTTTGACAGGGATGCCACTGCTTGGGGACTGACTGGGCATCAGTTGGTTGGTGGTGAGCAATTGTTTTCATTTGCACCACTTGTCTTTCCTGAGTTTTATTTCTCTCTCTTTGTTATTTTCCTTTCCATTACATCATTATTATTATTATTATTATCCAATTATTAAACTGTTTTTATTTCAACCCATGAGTTTTCTCACTTTTACCTTTCCAATTCTCTTCCCCCATCCTGCTGAGGGGGAGTGAGCAAGCGGCTGTGTGGTGCTTAGTTGCTGGCTGGGGTGAACCACGACACTTGCATATCTGGTCTCCCCTCTTTTTAGCTCTTCAAAAAAACCACTAAAATATAGTTGAGGTTAGCAGGCATTCCTCTTGTTTAAATTGGCCAGTCTTTAGAAAGGACTGCAAAATGAATTGGGTCAGAATAATAGAAGAAAAATTTATCCAGGAAGCAGTAGTCTGGATTTCAGTTTTTGAGTACATCATTTTATATAATAAAATATAAATTATCTTGTGTGTTGTAATTTCTTAGCTGGTATTTCACTTAGCACTTAGATTTTGGAGAGTCTTTGCACCATGTGTTTTTTAATGCCAAGAGCCTCCTTCCTGCCTCTGGCAATTAACATTGATGTTCATCAGGGACAAGCTCGGGACTGGAAGGTTTGTTTCTGAATGAGGGTAGAGTAAACTATTAGTTGCAGAAAATTAAAACTAGTGTTCAGTTCTGTGGATACCAGGCTGAACTCAAGGGAACCTGAAAAAGTTTTCAACCTAACTGTAGTCTTCCACAAAATGCTGAACATCAGATCTCTGTATTTTTGACCAGCTGTTTATCACATAACAATTTAACATAAACAGCATTTAAAATTAACTGCTCTAATTCACATTAAAAGATTTTGTGGTCATTTCTCATTAAAGACAATTGGAGGTTTTATACAAATATAAATATAAATATAAATAAATATCATTTAATTCAAGCAATACAATGTCTAGTATTTTAAATAGGAGCCAGAAACCTTCCTTTAAATGTAATTATCTCAAAAACAGCTGACCATCTTAAGATGTTTTAATGCTGAGCTTTCCCAAAGAGACTTAGACTCCAGTCAAGTGAAATCTGAAGTGAAGTTTGAGTTGCAGTCAGATTGGTCCACTGAGGAAAATTACTCAACAAAACCACTGTATAGATTACCAGTTTCTGAATTTCATTGGCATTTTCAGCTTAAGAGAGATTTAAGGTTACTAATATTACACTGAATTACCAAAGTAGGATGTTTATAAAGCATGTATATGACTTTTCAATATTGGCACTTCAATTTTGGTGTTGCCTTGCGAAACTTCTCTATTATCGGAGTTTATAGTGCTGCCCAGAATTTTCATAGTGCAAAGCAATCACAGCAAATGGTAGGTTTCTTGTTCTTTCTTTTTCAAAGATTAAAAAAAAAAAAGTTTTCTTCGTTACAGACAAAATAAAGGTCAAAAGAATCAGGGTAATGTTTAGTTCTACAGATTATATCAGATTATTTTATACTAGTGGTTTTGCTACATATCAATACATAGGCTAGGGAATAAAACCATGAGTCAAATCTGTTCTATCTCACCGCACAGTTTCCTGTTGCTGAAATACAAATCTGTTTTTTTCTTTAAAATTTAACTGCATATTCTCCTGTTTCTGCAAGGAGACAAAGAACAATACGCTTGTTGCTCCATGCTAGTCTCTTATTTCTTTTAACTCATGATGATGGATGTTATCACAAAAATCAGACATCAGGTTAGCTATCTGACTTCCTAAGTATGTATATATAACAATATATACCCATGCAACTGCATCAAATATTCAAAAGTGTATAAAGACAAATATAATAAAAATTGTAACAGTATTATATAGTAAATACACACTATGTTTATTGCATGTATACATTTCTGTTATTTCAGAAGTCATAATCTTTAAAAAGACATTGAATTACATAATGCAGTAGAATTTTCTGCATTAGTGTATTTAAAAATATTATAGTTGGAACTAGGTGAAAGCAGTCATAATAACTGGAATTACTGACATGCTAGTTTCTAGTGTTTTGCAGTGATTATTATTTGTATTATGTTAGCACTGGATGGCCCTAACCAGGAGTGGGCCTTATTGTGCTAGTCAGTATTCATACAAATAATAAGAGACAGTCCTTACCCTGAGAAGCACACAGTAAACACATAGGTTAGAAAGTGTCCTGGTTTTGGCTGGGATAGTTAATTTTCTTTCTAGTAGCTGGTATAGTGTTATGTCTTGGATTCAGTATGAGAAGAATGTTGATAACAACAGGGATGTTTTCAGTTGTTGCTAAGTCGTGTTTATACTAAGTCAAGGATTTTCCAGCTTCTCATGCCCAGCCAGCAAGAAGGCTGGAGGGGTGCAAGAATTTGGGAGGGGACACAGCCAGGACAGCTGACCCAAACTGGCCAAAGGGGTATTCCATACCATGTGACCTCATCCCCTGTATATAAACTGGGGGGAGTTGGCCTGGGGGCAAACGCTGCTCGGGAACTAACTGGGTGTCAGTCAGCAAGTGGTGAGCAATTGCATTGTGCATCACTTGTTTTGTATATTCCAATCCTTTTATAATTATTGTAATTTTATTACTGTTATTATTATCATTATCTGTTTCTTGCTTTCTGTCCTATTAAACTGTTCTTATCTCAAACCAAAAGTTTTACTTTTTTTTCCTGATTCTCTCCCCCATCCCAGTGGGTGGGGGGGAAGTAAGCAAGCAGCTGCGTGATACTTAGTTGCTGGCTGGGGTTAAACCATGACAGAAGGAAAAAGAGGTAACAGAGGTAGGAGATTATTTGCCTAAGGGGATCGAAAATGGGAAGGGGAGAAATTCCGAGGTTAACTTACTGCCTGTCCACAATGCATGGTATCCTGCCCTTCATAGCAACAATTCCTCTTTGAATACTGTGGTTTTCCATATGCTTTTTAGCATGTCTGCCAGCGCAGATAGCATTAGTGGATAGAAGTGAGCATGGAGCCAGCCAGCAGCTATGCATAAGATAGGCTGGCTAAAGGTTAGAAATTTTGAGTCACTCAAAATTTCAAGGGTTTTACAGAGATACGAAACCAATGCGAAATATTCAAAAAGTACACTGAAATTAGCAGAAAACTTTGAGAGAGAGTGCTTTAGAAAATTATGCATAATTAAAGGATGATAAGTATTGGGTGAATACCTGGTTTGAAGCTGGCTACCCACCTGATTCAGGGCCTTAACCAGTAGGCTGTGGCTTTTGTCTGAGAGAATAACTACTTATCACAAGTAAAACAAGTACTGTAGGAGAGACCAAAAGTGCTTTTTTTGGCAGACTTAAGTCCGTGTTCCAAATCAGGCAGAGAAAAACCTAGAACATAATTGTGCCAGGGAAGCAGTGTACAGTTTACTGGATATTCTGTGTTTCTGTGGTATTTTAACTATAAATTCCATCCTTGAGCCAAAGAAAGCGTCATCAAATTATAATAGGCTTATGAAAACATTAGGTTAATCTGTATTTTCCTATGCAGAAACCCCTTTTTGTAAATCAGATCCTCTCATTGTATCTATATGGAGGTTTATTGTCAGATAATTGGAGGTCTGTCTTGACCTACCCAACACCAACCCACTGAAGATTCCACTGGCACAAGATTTTTTTTCTCTTATCACTTCTTCTGTGGGTGTTCTTATATTAAAGACATAAAATACTGTATTCCTGATGTCTTACTCTTTATGCTACAATTTCTCTCCCTTTCCCCAGTTTATGCGAGTTAGCTTTAAAATGAGATTGGAAAAAAAAAATCTAGTGCATAATCAGAAAGATGGTGCTTATGATAGCAGAGTGCAGAAACATGAACAGATTCTCAAAGCAGTGGCAGAGACAGAGTATATCCCACTTCAAACAAAGGTGAAAAGTTCAAGCATTTCCTGAAATGATGCAAAAAAGATGTGCTTCAAATGAATGAGAAGTTTCTTATCCATTTGCACGTTGGTTGGGTAACAATACTATTGTTGACGTGAAAGAAAGTTCAGATCTCTCCCTCCTCACACTGCCGGTCATGAGAACTATTTCCTAAGTGCAAGCCGCTGCTCGTTCTAAAGGCTTATTTCTCCAAAAGCTCTTCTAATATAGGTTCAGAGCAACATACAGTTATTTCCAGAAGTTTATGTGCTCAGGGTGCTTTGTGGACCGTTGTAAAGATGAAATCTATAGACTAGATGTAAAATATGTTAAAAAAAATTTTAAGTTCAAGAGCAAATTTTAAGAAGTTTTTTTGCACTGACTTCCATTCTCCTAATCCTGATCTCCTCATCAATATTTTTATTTGTGTTAGCAAAATAGTATAATGAAGAACTATAAAGCCCTTATTTATACAAATTGCAAGTATTAGCAAGATATAGGTAGTTTATGGTAGACAAATAAATGAGCATTTATGTCAGTTTTAGTTAGATACTCTTCTCCAACCAAGCATAGCAAATAGTTGCATTATAGTTTTAGCATTCTTGATGACAATATAGCAGAGTGAATAGTGAATGAAATATTTTAGTATAAAACAAGTCGCTAAAAAGATCAACAGGGTGGGGAGTAAGAGCTCTCTAGATTATTCAGGCAATTGTTTATTCTTTCCTCAGGAACATTATGATAACCCTGCACCTTTGCACTGCAGTTTCTTATCCAGAAAGGCAGTAAAAATGGAGTCAAATATTGCATGGACAGACTCACACCATTAAAAAGGCTCAAAGAAACCCAAAATATGGCAGGTTAAAAGACCCTTACTAACCATAGGCACACAATGCTTTCATTTTTAGATCATTCTCAATATCACAAAACTCCAAACGTTCTGACTTTTGTTGTGCTTAAATAACCATACAATTACTTGGGCATATACCTAATCTTATCCAAATGATAAGAAACTCTCACATTTACAAATGGAAATACCAAATGACAAGGACAGCCACTCAGGGCATTGACTCACATGAGAACCAGGAAATGCATGAACTTAAAATAAAGGCACAAAGGAGAAATAGTCCAATTTTGTTTGTTTGGGTTTTTTAAATGGGTTTGGTATGTGTCTAGGGCAAGCATTCTCATTTGCTCTTCTGTTAATCCAAGTAATTTACCTACCTTGCTAAATGATTTTACTAAATCTTGGGGTGTTTACAGAAAAAGTAAAGATGATCAAAGAAAAGATGATATTTGTTTGAATTATTTCATTATAGATTTATAAGTTTATCATAGTTTTCCAGATTGTGTTAATGATTTATATGCCCATCAGTTTAACTGCTGCCTCATACATATCTTCTTTGCATCTGTGTTTGTTTCCCCACTTTCTTATCGCATTTACTGTCCAAAAGGAAAGTTGATGTAATGTAACATTCTCTAAGTGAAACACAGCAAACAGCAAAGCTGCTGAAGCCATTTTCTATAACTGCATACTTGCTATCATTTCAAAAATGACAACTATTTGATCTGAATTCTTTCCCCTTGCTTTACAAAACAGGTATTTTATAAAGATAAGCTGTTTTGAAATATCCACAGAAGCTTTCTGAACATGGATATTTTAATGATTAGGAAGATCCTTTATTCTTCCTTTGCTTTTTCTGCTAAATAGGTTTTGAGAGCTCTGTAGTCCCCAAATACCATAAACATGCAGTTAACACAACTAGACATCTTTTAAAAACTGAGACTAGTTGACTACTGGCTCTGTTGCTTTGATAAAAGACAGTATAACTGCACCAAAGCTATAGATGTAGCCAGAAATTACATACTTAGTTTTATTATTGCTAGGAAAATAAATTAGAAAATACATGGAGACAATTCCTTTTTTTGTCATGAGGTCTTATTCCATATTTCCACTTTTCTAAGTCTAATACTATTAGCATGAATCACTGGAATTTGAAGAGCACCCAAATGTTCAGGAAACTGCCAGGTGTTTCAAGCAACAACCTTAAATACTTTTCATTCTTCATCAGTCACTAAGTACAAAATTCTGTCATCTTCTGCTTATATAATTCTAGACAGTTAGCTATTTGACCTGTTATGTGCATGTATGCACTACCTTTTTTTGTTCCATAAGCTCACATCTTAGAAACGTTTAGAAAAAGATGATCATTAACTAATACCACTTGCAAAACCCCAGAAGCAATGCATGAAATTTTGCCCTAGAACACCCTTCCTCATCTCTCCCTGGGCCTTCTGTCAAGAAAAAAAAAAAAAAGATAAGATGGCGCAGAATGGGTTTTATCTGGCCACAGACATTGCTCTTGATATGCCAGTCTCAGGCTTGCCTAGTAGGCAAGATGTTATATTCCAAACTAAGTCTTTTGAGGTTATAATTAATGCAGAATTATTTAGAAGACATTAGATGCTATCGCAGTTGCTGGAAGTAACACACCATTTTGGGATAAAATCCGGATTTAAACAAGTATCTACAGTACACATCTGTCACCATTATGTTGCAACTGCTCTATCTTGCAGTTTATTTCAGTGGTTGACAGAACTGAGACATACTGTAGTAGTTATCTTTTAAAATATTAATACCAGAAAAGATTGTGTGTTTTGCTCTACAGATATCCAAGAGAGAGGGGAGGGATGTTTCTCTATTCTATAGTCTAGCTGGACAGTTAGCAGAAAGTAGAAAGAGTACAGGACCACTCCTTTCTAGAGCATTTAAGTGTTGGTACTCTCTCAGTGGCTTGTAATGGGTCAGTATAATTAGATATGTCCATGTGCAATAAAGGACATTAAAACCCACAGCACTTGCCAGTGCAACACGCAAGGTCCTTGGGTAGTTTAATTCTTGGGCTTTTTCCACACCAAAAGGTAGAGAATTCATTCTCTAAAAGAGAAAGTTAATGGGACAGCTTCCTTGTTAGCTATCCTTCTTCTCAGTAAATCCATACTCATGATACAAGAGTGTTCTGAAAATGGATTATCAGGGGACCTAAAAAGTGATCCACTCAGGTAAATGATGGTGACTCTTTTGTTATCATTTTGAAGGGCATATAAAAATCTCTTGTGGGGATAAGAAAAGCTCAGCTTGTGAAATATGCAAGAGGGTTAAATATTTGGACTGCCTCTGTATTACTCTACATGCAAAGCGAGCAGTTTTCTGTTTGGGCACGTCAATACTAAAACTTTACCAGTTTCTTCAGCAATCTTTGAGCCTAGTCCCAGTGGACAGCTGAAGGGCAAGACTGTAGAAAACTTCTTCTGATGCAGCTTTAGAAACTACATTTTTAAAAAATGTTTCTGGTTTGAGATTTCATTTGTGGCGAATGGACAAAAAACCCCACCTGCACTAATCTGTATGCACTCGAAGGAAAACATAATGATAATTCTGCTAATGTCAGCTTACAGTAGTCTTCTTCTTTCCAAGAAAACTAAGGGGTCTTCCTCTCCACCAGGAGCTGTCTAATTATGTAAAGGAAAAGTGATTAACTGATTATGATGAATAAATTAATCTCTAAGGACTTGTATGTATTCAGACATTTCTAATTAGTATGGTTTTCATGAAGAAATTCAAGGCAGTCCTCTCTTCATATTTGTAACGATTAACAGAACAATAAGTAATTTTTGGCAGCCTCTTGCAAAATTATTAGAATTAACATGGGATTAAGGATTTGTGAAAAATTTGTCACTGATTAATGATGTGAGACTGACAAGTACCACAGACCTCCCTGGAAAAGCACCCGTATCTAATGATTTCAGTAAGCAACAATGGAGCAGGTAAAATACAGGGCTTTCCTGTCAACTATGCCAGGCATGTTGATTCCCTTTTCAAGTTCCCTACTCCTTACTTTTTCCTAATGAGGATCATCAGTTATTGCATGCAAGAACAGTATGATTCTGTTCCTGCATCTCAGGGCATTTCACAATGCTTTTTCAAGTTCCTTTTATAAACACATTAGCTACCAAATATTTTTACAGTTCATTGTTTCTTCTTTGAGATGTCCTTTATTAGATTTGCCAAAATTGTGCCTTCATTGATGACTGGTCTTTGTATGCAGCTTTTTAAAATAAAAATCAGTGCTTAACAACAGTAATTTGAATTTTGAATACTTCATCATGGTCATAAGGAGACAGGTCTCAGCAGATTAGTTAAGACAGCTGTGAGATGGCTGTAAAAAACCCCAGGTATAATTCCAGGATACATCGAGAAAGCTATTTCTACCAAACAAGCACATGCCTCTGCACAAAGCACTCATTCATGGTATTCTAAAAGTATTCATAATATCAGTGAAGAAACATGAATTTAAACTAAAACAGGCATAAAGAAGGATTAATAGTTGCCTGGGGAAAAAAGAACCCACGAGAGGAGATTGATGGCATGTCTATCCAGTAAAATGAAGTACAATGGAGACAGTCTCTGTCTACCTCTAACCAGGCTGATACTTTCGCACATCGTGATGCAGTTCCATCTAAGGGTAATAACTTGGATTTTAAAAAGTAGTATAACATGGTATTTTATCTGAGCTAGGTAGCCTGCCTCTGAAAAGGCTTCATTAACCCACTGTGGGGCTACACTGGTTCCAGTTCAGGGGCAGACGCAAAGAGCGTCTGCTCAGGGGCTCCGCGCTACCCTGCAAGCAGTGCACTGGCCTGGGGGATCATACCTGGCCTTGTGAAAGGAATGGGGAATCAGTGGTGCAGTTGCTCTGAATGAGTATACTAAGTAGTTGGTAGGAAAGGAGCTATTTCCACTAAATTATGTTAGCAACAGAGAAACAGGGAGGCCCATGGCCCTCTCATTTTGGATCTGTTTTCTGTTAGGAGCAGTAAAGGACAAGTATCTACATTTCAGAGGGAACATGATCCATGTACAAATGGGATTAAATCACATAAATGCCTGAAATGACAGGCTGCATAGGATGATCTGGGGCATCTCTTTTAAGTCCTTCACTGACCACATTGTATGTTCTGTTAATAGAAGTCAGCTATAGGCAGAAACATATAATATGTGCCTTGCTAAACCCTCAAAATAAGCCAAAATGTGCAGTGTATGCTAGCCTTTTGCTATCAACTATAGTCCCATGAATGTGTTTTGAGTAATATGAACATGCTGCACAGATATCTGTGTTTCCAAACAAGCAAAAATGTTGGTTTATAAGGAATGATTTTCACTTTTTGTCACCCATTGTCAGGAGAATAGATGAATAGTTCATGACAAGCACATACTTACAAAATGTTGCAACAAATTTGAAACATTTGTAAATTTGAAAAAAGCTAAATTAAGAAAAAAGTTAAAAGGAAAACACTAATCGGGTAACTTAATTGCCATAAAAGTGTTGGTCAACTCTAGTTTAGAGAATCCCTCATATCAATACTTGGTGACATCCAAAATTACAGCAAAATTCATCACCACGTTCAATACTTGATTGATGTTCTCTTTGTCTCTTTCTGTCTCATTTTGCCTTGGATGAAAAATGAGCAAATTGTGTCTATATATTTATTTATTTTAATAAACAATGGGGAGAGAGTTGTGAACACCTGTTTTTCCTTATATATAACTTTCCTTGCTAGCTTCCCACCTACACATACAAAAGCTTTCTCATTTAGAGGAGGCTGAACATAATGCAGCAGAATACAGGGTTGTCAAAGCAAAAGCCATGCAGAAATGCTAGCAAGTGAAAAAGCATACCTACTCAAAGTTACATCTCCTTTCCTCCCGCTCCCCAGAGTCAGCAGGACTGCAGTTAATCCTTCTGTTTCTTCAATAATAGCCATTTTCACTGTAACCAACCATGATGTCACAAAGCAGGGATTATGACTTCAAGTGGGGAATAAACAGTGGGAGTAGATGGATTCTTCTAAAACAAAGACCTTGTTCTCATGCAAATGTCTTTAGTTATGAAGAAGAAGAAAACATCATATGCAAAAGGATTTGTTTCTAAAGAGATTATTTTTCAAAGTTTTCTGTGAGGGAAGAGCTGCTTTACAAAGTGTGCCGGAATATTACAGCTCTGTAGTAGTGGGTGGCACCGTCTCAATATCCATTGCTGAAAATCCATAGTCCAGGCAGAAGTTTGGCTTGCACAAATGATTGGTGCTGAATAACTGGTCAATACAGAGGGCCCCTCTATTTGGATGTGAAATGTTTTTGTTCAGAACCTTTCATTTCAAGAATTTGTTATTTTCCAGAATAAACTATTCTTTCCGTTGAAATTGCTCATACATATTCTTACACTGAAGGCGATTGTGTGTGCTTGCGTGGGTATGTATATGTAAATGTTGGCAAAATTTGTATTCACTCATTTATAAATTTATTGAAGCGGGATGAAGTAGTGTTCTCATTTGCTGTCATTTTGCAGACACTTAATTTGCACTCAAATGTCTCAAAAATGTCTTCACTTGAAATCTACAAGGCTGGGATGAATTCAGCTTGAAAACAATGTACTAAGAGAAAAATAAAGATCTGAGCATTGAAGCACACAATGACAAAGCATCGTTAGTGAGGAAATTGTAGTATTTCCCCAAATTATGTTTGCTGCAAGTACATATTTATAAATAGCCTGCTTTTAAATTTTGCTATACGAGTGGTGTTTCTATTTAATTAAGAAGTCTAGAAATGTATTTACTGCAAACTATGCAACTCTCATTTGCACTAAGCAGATTCCTTTACCTTGCTCTGACCTAACTGCAATAGTTGTAAAGCACCTTTATCTTATTTAAGTAGGGCATGGGGTCCTGAGCATAATGTAGCATACCAGCAACTCAAGCTAAAGCACTGGCCCATCTCCCTTCTTCCTCACAGATCATCTTCACAAAGTGAAAACAAAAGCCCGTCAAACAAACAACTTTCCCTCCTTCCTAGCTTCAACACTGCATTTTGACGAGCTCTGGGGCTCAGAAAATGACATCCCCCTTTAAGCCATTGACTCCATTGATTTCAACAAACGTCAGATGAGACATTAAGACTGAAGTAAAATGCAAATAAACACTGAGGTGATGTGTATAGTAGCACTGACAGTACAGAACAAGAGACAGCATGATCCCTTGTGATGCCTTCAGAAAGCTTACTGGGCGAGCAGTGTGGGAAATGGTGGAGTTCTTCAGGATTCAGCTTTTATTTTAATATTGGCATACACAAAAGACCAAAAAATGGGCAGCCCTTCCTGACAAAGAGGGAACTTAAAACCTGTCCTTGCTATCATAAGATACCTTTTGCCCCTGGCTTCAGTGGAATCTTTGACTAACTTAGAAAAAATAGAGACTAATACGTGGGGTTTTTTAAACCCAAAATTAAACTGAAATCTAAAGTTCATAGAAAAAAAGCATCATATTTTGACTCTGATTAAATAGTATGCAGACTGCATAGATAAATGTATCTGAGTGAGAAATGCTAAACTGCATCACCAAAGGATCCACTTCATATCACTGATTCAGGATTTATTACTATTTTGATTTACAATAATAAAAGCAAAAACATTTTAAGAATTATAATTAAACTATATTTTCTTTCATCTAGAGAAAACAGCTATGTTATTTACAATGAGAATAAACTGAGCACTTCCATGAGTAATACATATTGTTAGGAATGCAATGCTTATTGATGAAAAAAATGTGTGGAGTCCCTAGAGTTATGTTGAAACCCATAACGTTATGTTCTTTCACAGGGAACTATCACTCCCAGTATATAAACTGCAGTTTGCAAAAATAAGTGTTCTATGCTTAATACCAACAAGGTATAACTTTGTCAGCATCACCGAGGACAAGAGCAAACAGAGTGTCGACATTCAACTTCTTATCATTTATTGAAAATAGACATTTTAATGGGTATGGCACTCAGCAGACCTCAAGACTTTCTTTTTATAGCTTTGAATTGCCACCCTATAATTCAGTACTATTAGCCTCCACCTCTTTCATTTTATCATCCACAGGTGAATACATTTGTTGAAAACACGATTTCTAGATGCTTTATGCAAGTTAAAACTGTCAAAAATACAAAGGAAGAGAGAAATATATGACAGTTATGCAAGTGAAAGGACATTTGTAAAAGTGATTTATACTTCCACTAAATAACAAAGAAGTCCTACCTAAAGGGCATATCCTGCAGTCCTTAGGAAAAGAAAGGCTTTTTGAATGTATTACAAATTGTGTCTAACTCCTAAAGCCCTGATTCAGCAAAGTGATTAAGCATATGCCTAAATTTAAAAGTAATTATAGTCTCTATCCTCCTTGGGAGAACTTGCGATTAAGCTGCACATATCTTTAAATACTGTATTAAATCCAGACTTAGATGAAAGTATCATTTTTTACATTACTGGTGGGGGTTTGATACATGTTTATTTTTAGGAAAGATTAGGCAACATGAGCTCATTGTTGCCAACAATAAATAGCAACTAACCAGCTGAAGGTTGATAGCAACCGAGTGCCAGACCCACCAAAAGGTCTGCCTTGTGTAGTCTGTTTGTGGGTTACTATGGGATGATTACTACCAAAGAAATTGTTTGCTGTTTGTTAAAATAATACGAGAATGTGTAAGCCAGTAGCTCACATAGCAGCTATCCTCAGACTTTGATTTTGGCTCAGGTGATCAGGCACAACTGAGATATACTGGAGAGACTAAAATCAGACATCTATGCCATGTCAAATATTACGTAAAATTTAAACAAACATTGTTATCACATTGGACCTCTTGATATTAGTATTGATATTTCTGAATTATATGTTCACAGTCACTACAAAACACAAGTCCTGCCTTGCCTACAGTCAAAGTATCGGAAAAAAGCAACAAATGGTGAGAACAAATACGGGACGGATCCCATAAAGGAGAAGATGGAAGATGAAAGGGCTTAGCACTGGTTTGGTTAGTTTAACTTCTTCTGGCTTTTAAGTATATGTGCCTATTCATACACACAAGTGCCCATACATATTTAAGCACACACTTTCCTTTTTTTTAATAAAATACTTATTAAAGTTATCTTTGAACCATGATCCAAGCACTGAAAATGGTTTCTATAGCTGTGTTTTGCTAATGGTTAGAAAATAACTTTAAAAAAGCATAATAAATGCTCCCAACAGGTAGCACATTATTGAAGTGTTTGTGGCTTGATGCTCAACCAGTGAAGGTACAGTACAATGGGTTATTGATGGACACACATGTGGGAACCACAGGAGTGCCAAGAGAACTCATTGTTATCAGCACTGCATAATATAATACTGAATGAATTAACTGTGGTGATTGCTTAAAATGTACCTTTTTGTGTAATAGCCCTAATTATCAGCAACCCTTTACAATGAGTGGATAATCGTTTTTAATTCCTTCAGCATTCATTGTAGTAACATTAATCATGATGAGCTCATTTGGTTTTAATGTGAATATAATATGTGATACCACAGGAATTCCATTGAAATTTAGCAGTATATAAAGCCCATTTACTATACAGTGTTATCACGAATTCCCTTCGTACACAATGAATGCTGGTTGGTATACAGCCCAGGGTATTGCTTAGTTCAGCTGTCTTTCTTTTGAAATAGCTACCCAGTGAAGTACAAGTCAAGACCAAACTGAAACCTGAGGCTTTCCAGAGCTCTCTTCTGCAGTGGCTAAATAGGGGCATTGATACGTTCAGGCAGATGATCTGGGAGGAAACAGTAAGTCAGATCAGTTGTGACTCTGTAAACCAAGTCAGACCTGTATGTATATACTCTGTGCATCTCTGCATCAATTCCCACTTGTAATGCATCTAGACAAAAATCCTCACTGGCAGGTAAACTAAGTCAGCAGTTTCTAGGTGAGTCTCTTGTATTTACTAATGCACTGGATATGCAACATACATCATTTTCTAAGCTGGCATATCCCTAATATTGGATATTACTTATAGTTGGCTTGATATACTTTTTATAAATTCTTTAATTCTGTGGATTGATAGAAACTGTGAATGACTGATTAATTGCTTTACCCATTGCCTGTTTTAAGTGGTGACTGGGTCAGCGAGTGTCTTTTTTTAAAGTATTAGACTATATGCTTCTACATAGAATCCAAAAAAAAAGTGGTGCCAAATGTTACAGTACTTGCTTTCCCCACCGGAGATATTTCTCCGGAGCACAGATGACTTCTGATTTTGTATTATCTGGGACTTGGGGAAGAAGTAGTCATTCATTGTTGACCTGTGCTAGTTGTACCAACTAGTACAGTGGGAGGATTCAAATTTCCACCTCTACTCTTATGGTATTAATCATTTCTTGTGGCTCTTGCAGACATAAAGTTCCGGTCACAATTCAGCTGTGCATAAGCATGCAAACATGCACAAATACAGACCTTGTGTGACTATAGAAGGAGTTTGATATGATTATTTCTATGCACAGATTAAAATAAGCTTGCATGAGCATTCAAGAAATTCAACTCAATTTTAGTCAATCCTAAGAGAACAGAAACTTAAAGCTCCATTTTTGAAAGTCATAAGTTAGACTCTGCAATATTTTCTGAATTCACAGTGCTGGCTCAGATTTTTCTGAACTGTGACAGTGCAAACCGCTGACACCTTTTTTTTCTTTTAATTGTTTATTTTTCAAGCTGTTTCTGGTGAGTGGGCATCAAACCTGCAGTGCTGTGACAATTTATTCTAAGGGAGGATGTGGTCCCTGATAGGTTTAGAAGCTCTACAAAAATCTATACAGCCATACTATTTACCCATTTATAAATGGCTTGTGTTAGCAGTAATGAATTTAGAGGTTTCTGCAACTGCTTTTTCATGATGAGACACTTCTGCAATGTTTGCAAATACCTTGACACAAAAATTCAGAAAGTAATTCTATTTCTAAGCTTCCTTATCTTTTCTATTTCATCTTTTAAGGAACTTAGGACCAGGATTATCTTCATATTATACCTTGTACAAAGCTGAAAACTTTATCGATGTTAAAAATGAAACTATCAAGGAGAAACTAGCTGTTTAAGGGCTTTGCTGTTCTCTTTGCTTCTACTCGTGAGACTGAGTGAAAGTTCATGCTCTTTTAGTGCCTTTTTAAGGAATCATGTTATGTCAAGGTATGCAGCAGTGCCATAATGGAATTTCAAAAGAAAAGTGGAGCACTACATGTTGATTAGATCTGCCAGATATTCAGGACTGACCTGGAGTGTACAAGATACAGGTCAAGTGTTTGCTTTAGACTGCCATTCAGACCACTAAAAGTCCAAGTTGGCTTGTGAACAACACGTATGTAAGAGTGGCTCTTCATAGCAGCTCTAAGACTGAACTCTGAGACAGTTTAGGCAGGAGAATGTTTGATTACAATAAAATATTCACTTGTAATGTTATAATCGCCTTGAAAATGGAGTACTGAAATTGTCCTTTTTGATATAAATCAGCCCTTAAACTTGTCCAATAGTTAGATATCTTTTCACTGATAATATTACTAAACATGAAGGTGCTGTTAATTATCTTTTGTTTTGTACATACCTTCAAAAACTATGTTATTAAAACATGGTATACAGATATATCTTTCAAAATAGGACTATACATTCTTATTTAGTAAGGTCTTTCTATTGAATTTCAAAAAGTATTACAAAGTCTCCCTTAAATTCATTTTCTCCCCAGAAAATGTATTGACATTTAAGTAAAACCATTACCACCCTACCCCCAGCAATATTGGTAAAAAACTAAGCATTCTCACAGAAGGGAAGTATAATACATAAAATCATTTTAGCCCCTGATAAAGTCACTCACTTTTTTTTTTTTTTTAATAGAAAAAGCTAGTGCTGTATCAGACTGTAGAATGCAGAATAAAATAAAAAAATCTTGATGAAAATATAGTCTGGGAATAAGAAATAAGATTAGAGGTGACATATTCTTATCAGCCATGAGGTCTTCTCCAGGCTGTAAGGAGGAAAAAAAATAGCTATTCTGTGTTAGCCATCATATCAGGCCTCTATTTTTTATGGAATTCAAAAATAATTGTCACCTTAGGGCTGCATACAGCAGTATGAATTAGATGTGGGTAGCTATGAACTCAGGTTTTTTGGGCAACTTACAGCTTGTATAGCTTGTTGCCCAAAAGGAAGCTCATGGTCAAACAAATTCACATTAGACATTCTTGTTTTTAAGCTCAATAAAATCTATCTTTAAAAAAGATTTTTAAGAAATCTGGTGCCATTGCAATCCCTGGTAAATGAATCATGCTAGCATTCAATTACTTGAATTTGAACTCCCGCTTAACTTAGTGAATATTAAAAGCTAACTTTTTTTTTTTTTTCAATTTTTGTCACCAACTGTAATCAAATCAGGACTGTAGCTTTCAATTATGCTTGTCCAAGATTTGAGCTTTTGAGTCTTTTGTTAAGACTTACTGCTGAGTGCAAAATGTAAGATAAGTTGCAAATGTTTAGACATGGTGACAACTCAGAGGTCTGATTGATTATTAAAAAGGGATAAATAGAAGGTGTTTTTAAAAGTTTTTTTGGACAGCAGCCCAAAGGACCTTTTAAGAATGTTTTGAGCCATTTCTTAGTGAGGAAATCACCAAGTTAACAAGTTTCATTTAGTACTTGAAGGAGAGATGAAAAAGCCTATTTAAACAACTCATTTAATATTTTATGGGGTTTTTATTCATGATTTATACTGAAATGGCCAAATTTAGCTCTACGATAACTGGCAGCAGCATAAGGACCACAGACTTCTCTACTTCCAAATAAAAAAGATTCACTGAGGTTAAGAGGGACCAAACACAGTTTTACCCTTTGATCATGCCTAGTTTCAAAAGGTTTCATTATTCATTGTCTTTATTTGGATGACATTTTATTGCACTTTTAAAGCAGTCTGAACCGCTTTATATAAAGCAAGTTACAATTGGTGTGTCACCAAAATTACCATCAAATTTTAATTTACACTTAAATGACCAGGAACAAGGCATAAGTCCTCAAGTTCTGATTTTATTCTCATCGAAGTCAATGACAAAAATGGCAAGGACATAACTAGAGTGGGATCGTGTATTAAAAATTTGTCAGTTACGTGTCTTTAAAAGACAAGCTTGCAGGTCTGTAGATATTTTTCAGTGATACAATTTAAGATTAGATAATGGCTATCCGAAAGACTAATATGACTTTGGCACTATAGAAAATCTTCCTAGGCTACAGTACAGATGCATGGGTATCCCTGATCATCAAAGCAGCAGGTCAGGGCAATGTCATGTTTCTGGGGGAAAGAAAAGCAGCACTAAGAAGCCACATCAGAAATTTATGGCAGGCAGGCAGGCACCTGACAAAATCACTCTAGTGAAAGTCCATCAGGAGTCTAAAACAAAGAGTAACTATGCAAAGATTCAGATCTGGTGCGGACCCCTCCCCCGAAACTGTTGAGACAGTTAATCATGCCTTCATACTAAATCTGTCATGAACCACAGAATATGTTATTAGCACTCATGGTTGTCACAACAGGTACTGACCCAGCCGCCTCCTGAACTAAAATAGCCTGAGTTGCAGCAGCTTCACTTTAAGAGCCATGTCTGTATAGAATGGGGGTTTCGAACTACACACACAGACTGGCGGTGGGGGAATCATTCTCGTTCAGAGGACTGAATTTCAATTAGCAGTGGACAGAGAAACGTCCACATGAAGATGTGAATCCAGGTTAGGTGTAGAACTGGGCCTTACTTTGATATTGACAGAATGGGATTAGTTATTTGAGACTGAAAGATGTCTGAATTTTTTGTATCCTCTGAAACAAAGTGAAAGTCTACAAATACAGAATCAAACTCATTTGTGAAATTTTTGTATCAGTGAAGTCAGATGCCATACTTCCCCAAAATATCCTGGAACTATTGTAGCAAGAAAAATATGATCTGAAGCTACAGATTTAAATCCAACACAGTCCTCCAGTTTGGAAACTGATTTTTCCACCTCTCTTTTTTTCAAAAGGCTCTGTGTCTTGAATTGAAATACTACACACTTTCATATTATCTCTCTCTCAATCCTTGTATGCAGATAATACTCAGATCTGCAGTTTTGCTGTATATCATCTCTTTCACATGGTCTCTAGATCTACCTCATAGATAAAAACAAAATCTCATTATATTTTCATCATCCTATATCTCAGTCACCAAAATACACATTTCTTAATTGCATGTCTGCTTGTAATACCACTGGAATGAATCATCTGTTACTTTACTAATAATTTTTTTTTCATGATTCCAGTGGTTCTATTTCTCTTCTATCACACATAATCTGTTCATCTTGCTTTTTGGTATCATCCTTCGCTCACTGTCAGTCTGGTCTGGGCACATACCTACGATGGCCAGTGATGGGGCTTTATGGTCTTTTCATTATGAAATGCGGTTCTAGGCATGTAGCTGCATTGCCTTTCCACTCTGGCTTATCACTGTGCCGGTCCCTAAGGTACAAATTATGATTCAATTAATTTGCTATTAAACCGCAATATTCTTTCTCTTATTGGCCAGTAACATAAACCTTCACCAAAAAAAAAAAAAAAAAAAAAAAAAGTTTAAAAAAACCATCATGGTTTTCTCATGTTGCTGCTCATGGTTAGTTGAACTGTGTAAACATCCACAAAGATACCATTTCTCTTTCACGTAAGCATGGTAAATCCTTCCTTAAGACTCTGATCATCGGTAGAAGTAAGTAGAGGGTTGGGTTTTGGTTTGGGAGTCAAACATTTTAAATTTGGAGAAATAAAAAAGGTTGAAAAAGTTTTAGGAAGTTTTTAACAAAAGGAGTAGAAACAAAGAAAACTTGTTAACTGGAATTATTCTATTGATCTCAAAACAAAATGTTTCATTTTTCTTTGGATTCCTCAGTTTTTTCTTTGGTATCAATTTTTAAACAAGGAAATTACAGTATAGAACAAGTTTAAAAAGGTTTGCTTCATAAATGTAAAACTGAACCCATTTGTTACTTTTTTACCCTCATGTATATTTTATTTGACAGAAAGAACCTACTCAATTAAACCTAGAAATTCTGTTTTCCAGTAAAAATCATATTCAGTGAAAAAAAGTCACCTGGATAAAAAATGTTTGACTAAAATTCAGTTGCTGTCTTGCAGGAACCAATGCCCGTAACTGTGATGCAAATTAGATCTCCTTTGCCCCTTCTGCCTTTATCAAGTTCTTGTCTCTTGTAAGCAAAATCTATTTTTTCATTCTTCCATTACCTCACATCATAGTGGAGTCTGAGGTCAGTACTGAGACTCCTAGATGTTATCATAATACAAACCGTAAGAAGTAAGACAAGATGATAGTTTCTGTTTTCAAAATTAGAGGAAATATATTTTGTAATTATAGATATATGTATGAGTTGCACGGTCATGAAGAGGAAAATTATTGAAGAACACTAAGTACACATGCTTTATAAAGGGCATATGCCTAGCCTGATACAAAAGGACCGATTCCTTTGTACTTCTTTTCTGTAAAAGTAGGACTGAAATAATATTCCAAACTATAATTTGGACAATGGGCTATAAGAGACAGTTGACAATTTATAAATCAACATGAGGCTGTTGGGCATGCAAATCTTGTCCCTTCAAAAATATTCTTATGTGTGCACATTAATATGTACACTTAGTTGAGGTTTTTTTGTTTTCTTTGGGGTTTTTTTGGTTGGTTGGTTTGGGTTTGGGTTTGGGTTTGGGGTTTTTTGGTGTTTGGGGTTTTTTTAATGCGGAATTTAAAGTTAACTGTGAAGTCTCAGCTTATGGATCTCTGGGAAATAATTTTCAATGGACAGATCTTCACTCCTTCTTCCTTTTGCAAATAGTAAAGGAAAAATAAACTACCTTGAAAGGGCACCTGAAGCTCCTTCATAGCATGGAAAATGTTTTGCTAGTATTTTTATATATCTTCTTGAAATACACTGCAAAAGAAAAAGAACTAGTTAGAATCAAAAGAAAAAAGATCTGAAGTACACTGCAAATGAACAAAACATAATTAGTTCATGGTACTTATTTTTAGATAGTTTTTCAGTTTTCCCAGAGAAGGCTTAACGAAAATCTTGAACTCACTCTGAGGGTTAAAAGGGAGCGATATCCTGGTAACTCTGTTAGAGCTTTGACATTCACATATCTTTTTATAAATCTACAGTACAAAATACACTCACTTATCTTAAAATTGTAGAAATACCTGCCATTGACAGCAACCACTACGTAAACTCCATTATTTTTTTTTTCCTCATCACTGAATTTATTAGCTGACTATCACATGTGACTTCACATGTAGTTGAAATATGCTTGGAAGAGTTACCAAGTTATTGTCACTTTCATTTAGGTGTGGAAGGATAATTTCTGTGATTTCTTTGGGAATGCTTTCTTTTAGAAAAAGTATATTGAGTCACAATGAATGTCAAATGCTTCAAAAAGACAGTGTTTAGCGAGAAACTTTCAGCCTTTCAGTTTCCAAGTACAGCAGTCAAAGGGAGACTTTTCTTCCACACTCTATCATTACCCCTTCAGCCCCTCTGACATTTTGACATATCATCATTTCCATGATCTCAAGCATGTATACATTGATTTTTCAATCATTCTCTATTAAACTCAACAAAAGAAATTTAATGATCCAATTGAATCAATCCAGGGGAAATAACTGCTAGTTTCAATGCTATTAAAAGATTCATGTTATTCTTAAAGTTTTCTTTTTTGTTGTTTTCTCAACTGAAATAAACAAAAAGTAGCTTGGTCCCTCCAAAATAGAAGATCATATTTGAGTGAGGGGATACTGAAGGGCTTGCAGGCACTGAAATCATCTGTAGTCATAGTGATTCAGGATCCCTGCCAGGACCAGGGAGGAGTGCACGGCTGAGAGAGATGTGCTACCTCCTAAAAGGGCATTTGGGATTTCCTCTTGTCCCCTCAGCTCGGCTGAGCTCTGATGCAGCTTCTCTGACGTGGTCTCCATGTCGGTGCAGGAAGGAGGCAGGACCACAGCTTGCCTTCCTTTAGGGAAACCACTTCCGTACGGAGGACAAAATTCATGATGCCTTTGAGAAACACACAGCTGTGGTGGATCTTTGCACTATGGTACATACAGAAAAGATGCTTCTTGTGCACCAGCACAGAAACAGTTACTTTGTAACACAGAATGTCATACCTGCTAATGATTTTTCATGCATTGCCTCTGTATCGTTAAGAGTCTATCTCTAAATGTGCTGTCTATTGGCATCTTTCTAGAAGATAAGAAGCAATATGAAGTTAGAAGGATCTGTACTTTTTATAAAGAGGTTAGAAAAGTCATTACATCAACTCTGCAGGGATGAAAGCCTGATATTCTGGTTCCCATATTGGAAGATTACCAGTCCTGTTGTTTCCCACTGAAGATTTCCTCTTTTATCAGCAGAAACCTTTCTGGCTTAGTCACATGTATTGGAACAGAGAGTTCTGGCATTTGGTGAAAACCTGAGCAGATGTAAGTGTTGGCAGAGCATTTCCGGGGAGTACTGAGTGACTGATGGAAAATGTACGGTATTAGCTCTTCAAGGGCTGAAATAGGAAGCCTTTTCTCTTCCTGCTCTCTTGGGACAAAACCAACTGTACATAACTTATCTTTTCCCTTATTAATAAAAGATAGGTCTCTATGGAAACAAAGCACTTGATCTTTGTTTGTGTCCGGTTACGTAGGGTGTAAGGCCACAGCTACCCTGAAGTCCTTTGCCAAAGATAAGAAGCCTGTGGGTATTTTTATATTGACTTCTTTGACGCCAGACATTCCGTGAAATTCAAATTCATCTTGCATAAGCTCTGGACAAAATGATTGGCCTAACATAGGTGGATGGCCCCACAGGGTCAGGAGTCAAAACCCCAGGCACACACATAGAATATGGTTTGTCTTGGGCCACTTGTTCTGCCTGCCACTGTGCCAGTTGCTCATAGTCCCTGTCCACACCAGACAGATGAGCTGAATTCAAGTCCTTTGAGAGATTTCCCCCATCATGTGCAAAAAAGGCAGACAGACCTTGTAGACAACTGAAGTTTGACTCTACTTTGTAATTTAGTGACCTTTCTATGTTATGACAGTGATGATCAAAGCTGGGCCAAGGATCAGGTTTGGTTTTAGCCGTCTTCCTCTGGCCCAACTCTAAGATACGGTCTAGATGCAGCCTACCTGATTTCACATAGAGTAAGAGAATGGATTGCTGACCTAAAGAATGTATCTGAATAAAATAAAGGTTTTACAGATTTTTGTAGATTTCCATTAACTACAAGCAGCTGGAGAAGACTGCAGCTTCACAGTCCTATCACATCCTTGACTGAGGCTGGTCAAACCTGCAGAAATGTTTAGTTATCCTGGGGAAGCGATTGTGCTAATGCAGCTACACTCAGTCAGGGTGTGGGGAAACACGTCTACATCAGGAAGTACCAAACTCTGTCAGATTCAGCACAACTCCAGCAATGACAGAAAGGAGAAAGAGAAACTTCAAAAACCAAAAGGGGGGATGACATTTGGGGGTTTTGAAACTAAGGAAAAGATAGTTGGGCCTAAAGCATTAGGAAAAAATTAATCTGTATTTGGAAAAGATATAAGAAAGAATTGAGTCCCCCAAGCTTTCACTTTCTTCTTAGATCTTTTCCAAGCACTGAGTCAAACACTTGTAAGGGTATTTGCTCTCATCCACAGATGCCTATGGAGACTGTCAAGCAAATAAAAGGTCCATTTCAATTTTAATATTTCAAATAAGATGACATAATTATTTGTTAGTTTACAAGAACTTTCCTTTCCTAATCTTTTTTTGCATATTTTTGCAATACGTTGAGTAATTTCGGAAGCTAGCTGGATACTATTTCCTTCATGGAAGCAGATGCAATCTTTTATTATATCAATCAATTTATTATATCAATCACGGTTCTCAATATATTCAGAATTTCTCTATGTTTCATACAAATCAGTCTAAAATAATCAGCAACCTGCCGTGCAATGATTGCAATTAGAGTTGTGCAAATCATGGCCATTTCAGTTATAGGGCTTTCACAAGAATACTTTCTTTTAGAAGTACTTTTCTTTTTAACTGATTCACTGTTTGAGCCTATGGACCAATTTAAAAATAAAATTGCCCAATGACTTTTCATAACATAATTGAAAAGTAACCTCGAAAGAATTTGTTAGACACACTCATCAGCACTCACTGGAACATTTATGAAACACAGCTGATATTCACCACATTTTTATTTTCCTCTCCGTTTTTGCAGCAGTTTCCCCTACATTTGCTCGGTAGTTTCTTATCATCCCAGAGATCTAAGAATCAAGTTGGGTTTTTTACCTCAGGAAGTTGAATTTGCTGGATCACACTTCGAAGCATTTTTAAATTTTGGAAAAACAAAAATTGATATATTTTTATTTTTTCACTGTTACTTTATGCTTGTCCAGAATCCATAAACAATGAACTTAGTAAGTAAACCATGATCTTTACAAGTATTTGTAATACAATTTTTGAAGATTACAGAAAGCATAAGGCTGCAAAACTTGGTCCCTTCACACTTCTGTAGCTTTAAGAAGTGTCTGAATTAAACATAATAGTGCCTCTGAGATGCTCCTATTATAGCTGACAGATGCCAAGGTCTGTACACGATAATGTGTTTATATCATGGAGAAAAACAAAGCTGTATCATACAGAGATTAAGCAGCTCCACAGCTGGACTAGCCAGGCCTGTCTGAAGGCAGAACAATAGACACCTCCAATCCGCCATGACATTAAGTTGACAGTCTTTATCTGCCATTGTTACTTAAAACATGGGAAAAGTGTTCCTTTGAAAATTCCAAAAGGTACCGGATGTGCTGCAATTCCCAGCCTACCATTTGTTTGTAAGGCAGGGCTGAAGAAAACTATAGTTCTGGACTACTTAGTTATACACCAGTGACCAGAGAATTGCATACATGTCTCCCAACCCACTGTGTTCTCTGAAGCATGTCCTTTAGACTATTATGTAGGATTTGGACAATGAATCTTTCCCACCCCTAAAATAAAGGGATAGTCTGAATAGACAATGTTTCAATCTAATATTGTTCCATTCGCCACTGTGTAAAGAATAATATTTTTTTTAAGTATAGCTACAATGGGGTATACAGCACGTTAAGGAATGACAGACTGTGAAGATTTTCCAGTCTTAAAGAAAATACACGTATCTTCTTTTCTGGGATAAGAATAAAACTGTTACTTCTCAGTGTTTGTAATCTCTGAAAAAACAATTTTCTGTCCTGTGGGAATGAAAGTTTAATGCTGCAGACACTATAGGTGTATTATTCTAAAGCATAATATGTTCCAGAGTTCTGCAGTTCTTTGTAGCATGGTTGTATTTTAATAAGGAAGGATGGAATAAAAAAGGTTTTTATGAACTCCTGTTTCTTGCACTAAGAAAATAAGGTTTATTATTCAAATTATTCAGATTTTAAATAGGAATTCTTGGAATTATTGATGTTACTTGCTGTAATTTGGACACTTGTATATGCACCTGTATGCATTCCCATACATAGAACACCTCCAGTATTAATTTTACAGCACATCCATATTTCAAAGAAGTGAGGTGGTTTTGGACTGTAATGAACTGAAAAATAAATAAATAAGGAAGCCTTCAAATGGAATTTACAATAACAAAATACATTTTAAGAATGCTTGATCACCATGTAGTGAAAGAAAAAAAAAATAGGGAAGAACTTCACAATCTCTCGTTATTCATTTGTTTCCTTTAAAATGCTAGCTGTACTTTGTGTCATTTATTTTGCATAATAATAAAATGTGAAAGCAATCACAGTGTTGGGAGTGCAATTAAGCTTCAGCACAAAAGAGGCTGGAGTCTCAAAACACAATGGAGGTGCTGAAGTAGTGCTGTAGGTTTCAGATGAAAGTATAATTGAGTGGACCTAATAACACTCTAAGTCATAAGCACCCAAATTTTTTAGTGGCCTGTCTTTGGAACTACTGCACAGAGTACTTTTAAGACAAGTAGATGCATGTTTAAATATCTTGGGATTGTGGTGGTAGAGACGTGTTTCATTTTCAGCAGCCTCCTTACTTACACATATCCCGGTATATGTAAAGTTAGGAAAAATGTGGCACCAGTTCAGAGAGAACTGAGAATTTGTACTGAATAAGATTTAGCTTAAGGAATAAACAAAAAGTAGCCATACTGTAATATTTTTCAAGCGATCATTCAATTTGTAGAATAACTTATACCTAGTTAAAACAATTCATCACCAAATTATGAACCAACTCCTCCCCATTTAGGAGTGGATATTACAAGTCAAAAGAAAAAATCATTACTGGAAGTAGATACCCAAATGATACCTAATGCTTAAGTTTGGATCCTTTAACACAGTACTTTGCTTTACAAACCCTGAGAGTGGTAATTAATTATACTGACAGATCTATAGTTACATAAACAATATGGTTACCAGTGGTTACTAGTCATGAGTGGTTTTGGGCCCCATGAAAGAGTCTCATCATTATACCATCTCTCTTTAATCAGTGAATTTCAGCACAATTTTTCATTATTATGAGAAAAACAGTTTTTCTGAAGTGTCATTCTGTATGGTCAAATTTAATACATGAGAAGTCTCCCACAATGTTAGACTATGAGCAATAAAGAATATTTATCCATGAGTTTATTTGTCATACAAATATATGGAAACAAGACATTTTCTTATTCTGCTGAGAAATAACACTTCCTACTCAAGCGATGTTGTCAGAGGTCCACGTGTGACATTGTTCAAAATATAGCAACCACCGTTCAGCCAAGTATTTGGAATATAGTTCTTTTAAGGAAATGAGTTATATGTTCTACTCTCAAGAAAGCATTTAAGCTCAAATATTAAGCACATGGTTTTACTTTGTCCCATTTATTTAACATTAATCACATAGTTACTGCTTTGCTGAATGGGGCTGGTATTACACATATGCTTAAAGTTAAGCATTTGATTAAGTGTTTTGTTGCAACACTTTGCACTGTGCCCTGTAGCACATCTAAAAGAAGTTTTAGCAGATTCAGAAAGCTCTAGAGAGAGCCTAGTGCCGCAGTGTAGCTGTCATTTCACGTTGACATCAACATAATTTTCCTAATTTAACCCATTGTAATTGAAAGCAATATTGGACCTCAATGTGAGGCAGACACACTAGGGCTGTTCTGCATCATGATCGTCTTTATCAACATCATCATCACCAATTCATTAAGTGAATAATTGGGGCAGGTCAGAGTTGTCCCACTTACTAAATGATTCATGTCTATTGAAGGTAACTTTAGTTTTTGCTACATCACAGCAGCAGAAAGGAGCTGCTGGCAGCTCCTGTGAGATAATTGCAAAAATTGTCATTAAGAATGAAATTGTTTTACATCTCAGCCCAAAGGTATGGAACTGGAAATGTGAAAAAATACAGTTATCATAGGTACTGGCAGATACCAGCTATTTTAATCCCTATATTTTTGGAAATGTATTATTTAAAATGACTTGGATTTTTGTTGTTGTTATTTGTTATCAAAATAACACATGGAGATTCAGTTCTTATTTAAAATTCATATCAATAATGTATCTTACCATAGCTAAATTAGTCATGGTAGGTTTGAACTCAGTATGCTTCTTTCCCTGCCTGACAATCATTGCTTTCTTTCCTCCCTCATATTTTTCATTTTTTCATTTACTTTATTTTTTGAGTGATCCAATTATGCATTCATTATGGTTTTAATATAAAATTTGGAAAGAGATTGAAGGGCGGGGGGACAGGGACTTTCTACCACATCTATTTGATTGTCTTATTATCTTTCCATAATAACCTATAGCACACATTCTTTGGGATCAAATTTGCTTTTCCACATATTAAAATATCATATCCCAGACTGACAGGAAGGCCCTATCCTCATTACCTTTTCTTACTCTTTCTTTTTGCTATCCCCAGAAGATTGCTGATGTATTTCACCCTTACCAAAATCCATTCTGTCCTGGAATAAACCTGCTAAATCTCCTTGCTTTTGTTCCAAAAGGCTCGCCCCAAACCACTTGCCACCAGTCTAGAAAGTCCCTTTTAGCAGCTCTAATTCCAGGTCACTATATCCGTCTTGTTTCTTTCTTGTGTCCGCTGTTGCAGTTCCCTCTTAACTTTCACTTTTTTTCTTTTTTCCCCCCCCAGGGGAGAAAGAAAAAGATTTCTTATAGTAGCACAAATTTCACCAAAATGTTAAAAAAAAGGTACATATTTTATTTTCTCTATGTTTTTCCCAATTTTCAGCCACACAGATTAGGATTTGCTTCACTGTATAGACGCTGAAGTAGGTGAGCAGAGGAGTGCAGCATGCACGGACTGAGTGAGGGAAAGGCAGACCCTCGGCTTAGCTGCAGAACCTCCCAGCAGCACGTCAGAGGAGAATGGGTTTGGATTTGTGTCTCCACCAGCTTTTCTGGTTTGGAAGGGGTGAGGGTTTTTCTTGAGCATCCGCTTATCTCAAAGTTTCACTTCAGAGTTCATTGCACTTTTGTTGCTGAGGTATCTCAGGAAAAAAGAGAAAACAGCAAGAGTCCCTTGGGCAGCAAGGCTTCATCTGTGGCGTAAATCATCGTGCTTGTGCTAATGTCAGGATGTTTTCCAGGCTCAGCCTGACATTGAGAGAATTTTGTTTCTCCGTAGTTAGCAAAGCACCTTGCTATAGAGATAAATAAAGGTGCAGAAACAGAACACTGAATAACAGTTCTCCATTAAATAAATAGATTTTTTTTTTCCTTATTTTTAACTCAAGTATGTATTTAAAAAAAAAAGGCAAACAAAAACCCCCAAAATAAAAGCAGGAGAGGGACATCAAAACAAATGGCCCTTTCTGCCTTCAGTGTGAAATTATCCCCATCAGAAATTCATGTATGTCATTTAATGGACAGCTTAAAAGCAGCATCTGCTTATCAATTGGCTTTTGCTTTTTATGCAATATTCCAGCTGGGCTGGCTGAAGCACAAACAGGTGAAAATGACTTTTCCAAGGTCATTCTGCATGAACTCAGCTCATACTAACATTTAGGGCTTGCTTATTCCCAGTCCTTCCTACAAGCCAGTGCATCACGTATGCATTCCTATGTGGTTAAATCTTTGAAATGATGTATCATCTTTTGATGATATATTCTTTAAGAAATCCAGTTGTTGTGAGCTGAAATTATATTTACTGTAAAGGCAATGATCTTGTGACTTTATTTGATATGCAGGTGGGTGTTCACATTTCCATAGGAATTTCATTGTAATTCAGGATCACTTAAATACTAATTAAGTTGTCTCTTCAAGGTTATTTTATTATAATGCTCATACAGTTCATGGTTGGGTTTTTTTGCTTCAAAGTAAAATTTAAGCTGATCTGTCAAACTCAAATTAAGGTCCTAAACCTTGGACTCTAAGGAGTATATAAGCAAAATGGTGCAAGCATCTTTAACTGCTTCGGGGATGGAAGAAGTTAGTATGTCAGGTGAAAATGTTATAAATTACCCAAGAATCTAGTGAAAAGAGAAAATGCAAAATAAACCCCAAATAAAAAAATGCTAGCTAACTTCATATCCCTTTCAGGATACCAAGACTAACACCAGAAGTAAGCAAAAACTTTACATAGTGAATCAGTCTCCTGAGACTGACATAGCATCCTAAAGAAAGTAGTGATGGACATCTTGAAATTAGGATATTCAGGACAGAAGAGGCAGCACAAGATTTAGGCTGCCTTCCTTTATAGAAGCATTGCAAATTACTGAGACCTACTTCTGGCAAATCAGGAGGAACTCTAACTCTTGGGTACACCAGAAACAGAAACCTTCTGTGCCTTTTCCGTAGCTTTGACTTACTACACAATGGGGCTTGATGGCATTATTTAAATATCTATCTATCTGATTACAATTGTAATTAGTTGATTCATATTTACTATAGGAGGATGTCTCTTATGATATGATGAATGTCTTCTAAATACTAGCTGGGCATTTAGAAAAGTATTTCATACCAGAAATTTCTTTCTCTAGCCAACCTAGACTCCTATCTATAATCCTTGTAATAGACATATGATCCTTGCAACATCCCACCCTAAGGAACGATTTGTTCCTTAGAGGTAGGTGAACTAAATGAAATGCAAAATTTGCATGAATTGAGGGAAAAACACAACCCTGCATGAAGCTTCCTTCCTTTTCATTATCCACAGAATGCTTTGGTTTGTGATCAGTCCTTTCAGGGGTCTAGGTTCCTCCTGTGGTTTTCTCTGTTCAGCTTCAGGCTCAGGCCTTTCCCTCTGATATAAAGCTGTTCAAGTCTGGTAGTCAATTTGCCTATTGATCATGCTTGCCCCTTTTTAACAGAAGTTCTTAATACCCTCTTCCATTGTTTCTTCTTCTCTGCTGATGATTTTACACCGATCAAACCTTGTGCCCTGCAGACAACTAACTTTCTGTGATCATTAGGAGTCCATTCTTATTTAACTTCCAAGGGTAAAAATTTGCTGGCTAAGGGATGAAAACCCATCTTTATGAATATATTTTCAAACTCAGTTCTTCTGAATGCTGTTTCCTGGACTTAATTGACTTGTAAAATCACAGGAATACATGGATAATGGCAACACAGACTCTATTCTAGCAATTGCTAGAAAAAGTGGCTTTCAAGAATAGCTGGCCTCCAGAAGTAGCATACTGCAAATTAATAGCAGCTCTTGTCTATCTAATAATTTCTTGTGCCTTCTGCACCCAATGTCACTTAGCTTTGAGTAAAAAAAATAAAAAACAAAACAAAAAACTGAACAAACTGAATTAGTTTAAGGGTTTCTTTTTTTCCTCATGAGACTTGAGACTTTTTGACTGTAAGAGTATATAACTAACTATAGAACATGATATAAGAAAACATTTTTTTCAAAATAAGGGTGGTCAAGTACTGGAATAGGTCGCCCTGAGAGGTTGTGGAATCTCTGTCCTTCGAGATATTCAAAACTCGACTGAATATGACCTTGAGCAACCTGGTCTAACTTGGAAGCTGGCTCTAACTTCAAAGCTGGCTCTGCTTTGAGAAAGAGGTTGGACCGGATGATCTCCAGAGGTCCCTTACAACTTAAATTATTCTGTTTCTGTGTCAAATGCAGCGTTACCTTGTGCAGTCCAAGAAGAGCTTTGTATAACATGAAAGCACAAAGTACGTGCTATGTTCACAGCTTCTTAATAGAAAGAACATCACTTTATAGTGAATCCCTTAGCTGATCCTTTATTCAAGTGCTTAAGTTTCTCTGCCTCATTTTTGTCTGTAAAATGGGAATATTATTGTACTTCTGCAAGTGCTTAAATTAAACAGCCAATGAATGCAGAGAAGAGATTTGTTTTTCTTCTGAAAAAAGAAACAAAATGTTAAACTTTATCCTTAAATTCTTTTTTATTATAGCTATAATTGTATCCACTGTATTTTTTATGAAGATCATTTATATTACCTGTTTGATCCTCCAAATGGAATAAAGACATCACAGATGCATTTACAAGCATGCAAGTCTTTGCATCCCACTGTTTTGTCTCTAACTTTATGTATTGAGGAATGATTGGAACAATTTTGAACTTTATCCAGCTACTATAAAAATATCATAAATACTTCAGATCATAGTTTTTCTGAAACTGTAGTTCCAGGCTGTAAGAGAGCTCTGTGTGACTGAAGACTTTTAAGTAGACTCATGAGATTAGTAGCAAACATTTTCATAATTAGAAACAGCAATTGGCACTTCTTGATATCTGAACCTTTACTAATATATTTTCATTTAATTTTGTTTCAAGCGCATACCTGTAGTATAATAGCTATGTTTTATTTCTTTTTTCAAAAGGAAGTTTCATTTTAGAAAGACTGCCTAAATTATTATTTCAAGTGGTCAACAAGTATTCAATCTGTGACTCTTCAAATTACCATTCTCATTTAATATTCATTTTTTCTGCTTCCACATTAAAAAGCTAACAGTACGTAGTAACAGTAGGCAACATAAAATGTCTCTGCCAAACTTGGTCAATAATTGCATAGAATTTCCAGCTATAATTAAAATGTTTCACAGTCTATATTCATATAGCATTCTTTGAGGTTAATTGGGTTTAGATCACTGCAAAATCATTTTCATGTGATATATTTCACTTGTTACAAATTGTGCTTAGTTCATTGAAAATGTACAGTATGTGTCTTAATTTGAAAGTATTTAGAATTTTAAGTTACATTATCAAAACAGCTAATTCCTAGTTTCTAATAACATTCAAAAAAAGAAAATCCTCCCTTCCAGTGGACTTAATGACATTAATGAGTGCTAGCATAAGACTGTGAAGGACAGGCTCTTCCAAGTGTTGGGATTACCTCCCCTAGCTAGTTATGAAGCTGGGGGACTTGCATCCACTTGAACAAAATCAGAGGTCCTAATTTTACGATAAGTAAAGACTCAGCGCCATTTGAGTGACTTTTGGGACAGTCCTTCTTAAGCACCTATTTTAATACATTTCTTGGCACACGGAGGCAGGATCCAGTGAAGTGGAGCATGGAGATGAAAAAAAAAGTGCTTAAGGAAGAAGAATCTGCATTTTTTTCCCTTAAAACCCTAGACTGACATGTTCTTTCAAGCATTGAAGATTGGGAGCCCTAAGACAGCAAATTACTGGAACCTTTTAGAAACACAGCTGAGATTTCATTCTATATGAAATATGAATGCTATTATGATTTGGAAATCATAATATTGAAACTCCTGAAATGTGTTCACACAAAATTTGAGTCATAATGGGAGTGAGTCACTCTGTCTGGAGTGTCTAATTTGGAAAGCTAGTCTCCAGATGTTCCCTTCTGCGTCATCACAGAGTCTCCAGAAGGAGGCTTTGAGCTCCCCAGACCTGAGTCTGTGAGTGGCCCATATCTTTCCACTGGCTGTAGAATAATTACAGTAAAGTTTCTATTTCAAGTCCATAATTTCAGGAATGTCAGACCTCATGCCCCTCAGCATTCCTTAAGAGTATTGAGGAATTGATATGCATGTGGGACAATGTGACATACAAAACCAGGTTGTATCAGATTTGTCAGATTTAGTATTTCTTAAAAATAAATGAATTGTTTGAAAAACATTTTTAGCTACACAAGAGCAAGAATAAACATAGCACAAAAATAGCATGTATTCATCCTTTATCCTATACTTCTTTTAGTCTCTATAATCTTGGTAAAATCTGAGAAATTGTAATAAGAGAAATCACATAATGTACTTTGAATAGACTGCACATTCTCCCTCACCTTCCTTTTTAATAACTAATTATGAATTTCCAATTACTGTATAAAAATAATAACATTTTAAATGCTTCATTAACAGGGGACAACAGCATATATATGGAGGAAAAATTTAATGAAATATAATGTGTGCTTGAAAAAGCACACAACAAATCTTCTTGGCAAAGGTTATAGGCAAAGTTAGACTGTCCAGAAATGTTCTTTGTTGGCAATTGTCAGGCTTAGAATAAATAATATACAATAATCCTCTCTCTTATTGCAGCACCTCACTGTTTCATGTTTTATCTGCTCAGTTGCAATAGAAATTTTCTAAGGGAGGACCTTATATTCTAATATAAATGTAAAGTACTGTGGGAATTTGTGTGCCCTATGAACAACAAAATGTCAAAACCAATCATGTCATCTTTTGTTTCTATGAGCTCACAGGACACTTTCCAGTGTAAGAAAACCTCAGTTCCTGGAGCCTTATCAGAGCCCTAAACCTTGGCCCAAAAACTGTCCCTCCTTATCCACAGTTCTGTGTAAAAGGTTCACGTACAATGTGTGTGTCTGCTTGTACGTATGTACAACTATGCACACACATGCTTTTACTTATACACTCATTTTCTTAGACTTGGCTAAACCACTTTGGAGTTCGATTCTGTGAATATTTGTAGCAAATTAGTGTATTAATTAAAATTCTACTGAAGAACAACTTACTTAACAGTGAGTGCATAAAGGTATTTGGTTTCCTTCTCCTGATGGCTTGGTCCACCAACACAGTTCACACTTAAAGCAGCTGCCAAAACTCAGGTAAATCTGCAGATATTCTAAGTGCAACATGTTTTATTTAGGTGTATAAACCAGGCTGAAAACAAAATAGTCACTTAGCCTGCAGAGTAATCCTTTCTTTCAGGACTTTTATCCCAGTGTCAATAAGCAAGTTCCTAGAACCAGTTCCTTTTCAAAACCTCATTCTGACTAAAGCATTACAAAAAAATCCCTGCTATCTTGTACTGCTCTCTCTCTAACATCTGCTTCTATATGAAACTTGTGCTGAGAAAAAAAAACATAATATGTAGGTCTACCAGAAACTAATAATTTTTTATTTTATGCTGAAAAGAATACTTTGAAGATTATACTTAACAACACTGTTTTATTATACATGTAATAATCAAAATAGTTTTACCTTGATGCCTAATTAATTATAAGATTTATGATTAGTCAATTAAGGAACAGAAAGCCAGTGCCATATATCAAATTAAATGAGTTGTCACTGATGTAAGAATCTGTAGTAGAACTACTACAGAGAGGACATTTTTTCCTTTGTTGAGTTTATTAAAGGCCTCCAGTTGTCACTAGATACAAGTATATCAGAAAAACAAACTGTAAATATATTTTATATATATATATATACACATAATATAAAAGATCAGGGATTTTTCACTGGGAAATATTAACACCAAATTAATTCCCCAAAACTGTAATTTTTTTCATCACTGTATCAATCTAAGAAGCAAATAAATTTTCTTCTAATAAGCTCTTAGAAGAAGTAAACATATTACTATAACAAAAAAATCTGAAGCAGTTCTGTCAGCCCCTGCTTTTTGACTGAATTAGGTAAGTTACCTTGGCCAAATAATTCACTGGTGTAAATATAGAGCAATTTAACAATTCTTGGCATAGCCAAATAAGTATACAAAAATAGCTCAAAACAAGCTAAATTCCTTCATATGACTGTTGCCTAGTCAGACAATTACATGCAAATAATCTGCTTATGACTAATAGGTATAAAATTTTCATTTTTTGAAAGATTCTTTCAATGAATTATTAGTGTTTGCTTTCTTCTCTGATTATTGCTGTTAAGTAAAAAATTTTCGGACAGGTAGAGTTTATGTGATACAGCTATAGCCGCAGCGCAAAGAGAGGACCAAAAGTATTATCAATACAAGGTGTAGAACACTTTCTTAGCCAGAATCCCTCAGTGGGCTTCTGTCTACAGAAGAGGAGTGTTCTGTCAGACCAGACATATTCCCTTTCCACCCTCCTGCTTGCAGCCTGGCTGAGATAAAACAGAGCTGAACAGAAAAAGGGAAGGGAAGCGAATGAAAGGGGCTGGGGGAGAACTGACAATAAAGAAAATGTTTCCTCCCTCTCTTCTGCCAGACTTGCAGCACCTGTGGATTTTTAAACAGGAAGTTTGAGGAGTTTTTGCGTGGGATAGAGTGTTGGGGTCTTGCAGACTAGGGCAGGGAGACCGAGGGCTGCCTGCCCTGGGAGACGAAGGGTCCCGGGGGCAGCGGGGCAGCGCCAGCCCCTCCTTCCCCAGGGGCGACAGGCCCTGTGTCCCTCTTCGCCCTGCCGGGGCGCCCAGGCCCCCAGGCAGCCCAGAAGATGGAGCAGTTGCCAAGGCCTGTCAGGTACTCCCTTGTCTGCTGATGAATGAACCGCAGCGGAGAGCATGCCCTGCCTCCTGAATGCTTTTTGTAATCTGAAAGAGTCACCCCTTGCAGATTTTCTCGCCTCCCGTCCAGTGCAGTTGGCCCCACCAACGTATGCGGCGGAGGAGATTTTTGTATTTCCTTTCCCTGTTTCATCAAAATGGTTCTTGTGCTCTGGGACAAAAGCCAACCTCAAACAGGAGGTTGTTTGGCTGCTCTGTGCAACAGCATTGTGCCATCCTGAGAAGCTTTGGCAGCTGGTCATGAGGGACTGCGGGGACTAAGATCCATGAAGTACATGGCTTCCTTAGAGAAATGCCCTTCCTAGTGCGGAGGAGCTGAATGGGGTGCTGAAGATGATGCTGGGGGTTTTATAAGTATTCAGAGCCACTGGAAGTGCACCAGTGCACGGGGGATCATTGTGTGAGCAGAGGATGTCGGCACCCTCAGGCTGCAGTTCTTGCTGAGCTGTGCTTCTGCATCAGCCAGCCCCTCTGATGTCCTGTGACAAGGTTGGTCTTGGGAAGGGGGTGATGGATTTGTCCCTGACTTAATTATTATATTAATTTAATCACTATCTTACACCAGATTCTTATTATCTCTTTTGTTGTGGGAACTGGCGAGTGTGTGAGCCGACTGACCCGTCACTAGATTACTTTACTTGGTGAACTGTTGGCTGACTACTGCTGGTGGCATTGAAGAAAATATTTATTTTTAAAAATATGAACCTGTATGTGTTAAAAAGTAATGACGTGGGCAATTCTACATAGGTCACATAGTGACAAACCCTTTAGCTTTATTTGCCCATTTTGCAGCATTTGGCCTTGTACTATGTAGTTCTTATGCAAAACCCAAAGAGTTGGAGAGAATTGTTTCCATCGGTTCAGCTTGTCTGTGGATCAGGCTCAAATGTTATTTTAAATGCCCAGCATTCTATGTTTCTTCTATGAAATAGGAGCAAGTTTGTAAACACTTTTTTCCTTAAAGCGACCTTCCTATTTAATAACTGTGAAGCAGTTTGATACAGCTGAAGTTACTTCATGTCAAGGCAGCCTGTCAGCTGGATCAGAGGAATAACAAGTATGCCTGAATGAGTGTATGTGTGCATGCCGGAAAAAAATACATGAGTACCATAACACCTATAGGTTGCGCAGTGGTTTCGTTCCATCACTAAAATCACCCAGGTTAGAAAAAGGAAATGCATACAGAAAGAGGTTAATACCAATTATAAACTCACAGCTCATTATGTACTTCTCTAATACAGATACAACATGATTTAAGATTGGAAACTGTGGCTAAAGGAATTAGTTGGCTCGGCATGAAACTAGGTTTATTTAATCAATGTTGCTTCCACTAGAAAAGTGGATTAGTTTTTCTTTAAGACAGAGCTAAAAGTTTTGCAGCTAATTTATTTTAATAAGCATTCAGTCACTGACTGCTGCAGAAAAAGGCTAACCTGTAATGAAGAGCCAGGAAAGAAAGCATGACTTAATTATTTTTCTGGGGTGGATAATGAATAAATTAGCTACGCTGTAGGCTTGCCGTTTGTATAGAATTTATTACTTTTGCTTTAAGAACCATATCATGACAAAGTCAATTTTTCTCCTGATTGCAAACTGATTGATGGGGTAATGTCTGGTTGTGAAAGACTTCCTCTTCATCATTGTGTTGCTGATGTTAGTATCACAAAGTGAAACTGAAGTTTTCCTGAGTACATGTTCTCCTACGTAATTACAGATGACAATTATTTTAATTCCTTTTTTTAACAAGCTTTCTAATCATGTGAACTACAGAACGAGTAACTTAGATGAGACCAAAGATGCACACAGCTCAAAAACTACTTTCTTGCTTCTTAATTTGTTGCCACAATGTCTTCTACGTGAAGAGCTAAGTACTGTATTTAGAATAACAGCAGGTGTTTTCACGGGAAAATGTGTATGAACAAAAAGGCTTTGACAAGGAACAACTAAAGAGTGGTCTTGTAAGTGTTAGAAGGATGAAAATTTTAAGGAGAAGGATTAATAATTTGAGATGTCATTGGGAATATAGTTTTGATTCAATTCCCACTAAAGTCAGTGGGACACTTTGATTTAAATGGGAGCTGGATTTGGCCTACTAAGTGTAAGAAAAATGGTGACTTTAAAATGAAGAAAAATGTAGAATAAATATCAGGAGGAAAAATAAATATGAACTGTGTGATTTACTGCAGTGTGAATTCTCCCAGCAAAATGAAACAGCACACTCAGTTAAGATAATGAAAATGAGATTAAATAAAGCATTAGAAAAAGTATTGTAGAAAACTTCACTTTGATGAGCAAACTGACTGTTTTAGAGGCCCTGTCCTCTTGGGACTTTCCCTTTTTTTTTCTCTTGATACGTACATATGAGATACAAAGTCTTCAGAAATATTGCTTAGGATATATTTTATTCTCTGCTTCCCTTCAATCCAAGATACTAAAAATCCATATTGGAGCTTTATTATCTCTCCAGTAAGGAATTTTCTACTGCATAATTTCACATACACCCTGAGAAAAAGCATTTCTTTCAAATACTCCATTTCTTGGTTTGATAGTCAAGTTAGCAAAGTATCATGTTTTAATTAAAGAAAGGAAAACATTATATTAAACAGATATTACTTGTTTTGAATAACTTTCTCAGAAGGTTTGTTGAGCAGTTTTTTTGAGGGAAACAGTTACCTTGAACTTGCAAAGCAAAAATGGAAAAGATCAAAGTAGCAGATTTAGCTCTGAAAGATACATTACTAAGCTGCTCCCTATACTGCAGTCAAAGGTCCTTACCAGTTAAGGGTCAGTGAAAAAAGTACAAGGAAAGAGGCTGAAACAGATAATGTTGTCTTTTTTTTACAGTCCCCAGAGTGCTATACGGTTTTGGGGGTTGTTCATCAGCTGCAGAGGACACTGAGTGCTTATCTGCTTATTTCCACAGAAAGTAATCATCTTTTACTCCTTTATGAATACAAAGCTAAAATCATTATGACTTATTCCATCAAATGCTATGCTGTCAATGGGAAAAGCTTTGAAAAAGGTCAGTTGTTTGACTCTTAAGCTGCAGCATTTGCCAAGCAGTGTTTGTAGCTTGTGATATTTTCTATATAACAGGCTAAAAGACACAGTTAGATATTTATATCATTATTTCTGTGTGTTTGGATATCCAAATTAATGACCATTAAAATCATTCTAATGATTATTCTATTGTTAAAGTTATAAACTTTACAAGCTCAGCAAGAAAAAGCAAGACACAATAGATTCTATATGTTACAAGCGTGTTAGTTTTCTCTTCTTTTATTGAATTTGTTGCTACTCTGAAGGCCCCTCCAGTGCATATATCACCTCTATTAAAATTAATGTAAAATGACTCACAGAATCTAAATTAATTACAAAGATACATAGAGGTTTTTTTCTGTTCTAAACAAAAATTAAACTTATTCATGGTTGTTCTTGTTTGCAATAAACCAAAGCAAAACAAAAAGCCCCCCCCGTCCCCCCTCAAATGTTCTCCAAAGACGACGCTACCTACTGCTGGTTTGAAGTAATGATAAATAATGGCAGAATTCTGTCCCCAAAACACTAAAATTCAATCAGTTGATTCCAGGCTTTGCATCTACAGTTAAGAAAATTCATTACTATATGATACATTTTGACTCGAAGGAAAAAATCTGTTCTGAGTATAGTATATAGAGGCTTACGTTCTCCTAGTTCTTCAGTAAGGCAAGATCCTATCATTATTTATTCAGCATCTATGGGTATAGCCAAAATGATGTTTTTTCTTGTGCAGATGGGAGTGTGAGAAGACCACAAGTTACCTAAAATTCTTCAGCTATTGGCTTTCTCACTATGGGATACATCTACTTGGCTGCTGAAGGAACAAAAATGAACATACAGACACTAGCTTTAATCTGAGTGTCCTATGAATCATAGTATGAAGGTATACACGTGCAGGCAGATGAATTGGCAAGTTCATACCTAGACTCTGTAGCAATGTGTGTGCAGGGAAATCTGTGTCCCCCAGCCATCAGGCATTCCACTTCTTTAAATATCTCAGTTCCTCAAATGTATTTAGACGTCCCTTGTATTTATAAATACAAAGGCTGTATAAAAAGGCTGGGGCAATTGATTGGAAAATGAAGTAATAGGTTATGTATAGGTGGTCAGTCACCTTCAACAAAGTGATTCGTGAGCAACAAAAACCTTCCAACAGTTTAAGTGTAACCTTTATACTTAGCAAATATTTCTTCAAGTAAATCATTGAAGAATTGTATTAAGAATGAAAAAATTTCAGCTGCTTTGCAAATAAATTACAAACATAAAGTCCAAATATGCCAAAACCATTATTTCTTGCACATTTTTGTCTTGCTTTATGCAGCAATGCCATTACCAGTGAGGCCTTGCAAGAGCTTAGAGTGAGTAGAGATAAAGAAGGCAAATGGACAGTGACAACCATGTAATCCAGTGCCTGATTGCTTTTCCACATGTCACTGGTGAAACACACAACTGTCCCCTCAGCCTGTGTGAGGGCCTACAGTACTCAAGACTCGTTCAGTCTAATGCAGTCCATACAGAGAAACGATGTCTTGAAGGAATACTTTGCTGAGATTATGCCCTCTGGAAATGTTTTGACACTACTGTATCTCAACACTAAAAATACTTCTGCAAGCCTGAGCTACAGATACGAGTTAGGAACTGCTCAAAAAGGAACAAACCTGAATCTTTTCACCTTGAGCTGAAAAAACAGAAATATTTTTGTTAACATTTTTCAATAATATTTGATCCAAACACTTGGTTACTTTTGATCACACCCTAACAACTGATCCCTGTAAAACTGTTGTTAAGAATTTTTCAAAGGCTTCCACCAGTTCTGTTTATGCTCTTTTAATTGAGCCTTATTTAATTTTCCCTTTTATTGACAAACTTTATTTTAAATTCCAGTAATGTTAGTCTACTCTTCTTTTTAAAATTCATTCAGTATAGTCTTGGTGCTTGGGAACAAACTCTTTTGCTGTTAGCTTTTATCATCACCTATGAGAATTTCATGACTAGCCAGTCTCTTGCTTTTACAATTGCTCTTAAGTCTCAGCATTTCTGCATCTTCTCAAAAGCAATTAGAAGAGGTTAGACAAAATCTGTGAAAAGTAGCCCTGCTGCTTTTTGCATTGTCAGCAGCAGACAATAGGAAGTTTGGGGTTTTTTTTAAAGTGATATGGTGGGTGGGATGGGCCTGGTTCTTCAAAGTATTATACCATGCCATACATTAACTTTGTATTCTTTCAAATTCACTGTAGTTCACTTAGCGTAAAACTGGAGGAAGGAAGTGAAAAGCAAGTTTCAATATTTCTAGGGATTAATATGTCTACCTCATTTTTTAATTTAGTAGGTTGCATAAGCCACAGCAAAGATAAGTCTTAATGAGAAAAAAATAAAAAAGCACAGTAGCTTCACTTGAGGAAATATCCCCGCTCTCTTTCCTTTTCTACCCTTCAACAGATATACTGATTTACAGAGTGAAATAATAAGAGCTACAGAGAAACTGTTGTGGCTCTTCATTAGAACATAGGCTGTTTAAAACACATGTTTAAACACGGCATAAAATGTGTACTAATAAGGAAGGTGAAGCTTACTAAAAAGCTTCAATTTTTTTCTAAGTATAGAAAAAAACAGGTTATGTTTGCCATTAATTTTTCTTTTTTTCTCTCTTTCAGTGATTTTATTTCTCTTGCCCTGTAATATAGGTGCTGATCATGATACTAAAAGTGCAATATTAAATATGAAAACTGCCTTTGTTGAGGCAAAAAGATCAATTTGTGAGCTCCTGGTGATGTTCTGTGCAGAGAAACATACTTTTTCTTTGTGAGTCATTGCAGAATAAGGACAAACCACTGCCTGGTAGCAGGCTGAACCTTCAGCGCGTCTCCAGTTTGCCTCCACCCACTTAAAGGATTTTAACGGAAACATCCACCTGGTGTTTGCTGGGAATGAGCCCTCTCCAGTATGAGAACAGAGGCCACCAGACGAGTGCATTGCCCCAGGGCAGGCGGTGCCGGTGGGGAAACAGGGCTCATGGTTTTCACAGCTCCGCTCTGACCTGGTGGTGCGTAGCAGCACCCACCTCAGCCTAACCCCAACCCACGGGCACCCTGTTGGCGGTCAGCCGCCCCTTACAAATGCCCAGCTGTCCCCAAGCTGTGGCACGGCCACCCTCGACCCGCTCCTCAGCCTGGCGGTGCCACCCCATACCGCTCTGTCCCCCGTGAAACCTCCAGAGAAATCCCAGAGGGAAGAAGGGAGCGCCCTGTGTTTTGACCGAGTCAAAAATCGCCTTTTCTGTTCATCTTTTATCCCTGTCCTGCCCAAGTCTTGGAAGAGCAAGAGCTCAGAGCTCGAGGGGTTCCCTGGGTTCAGGAAAATTCCTGCTCTGGTATCTCCTTTGATGTAGTTAACGGCAGCTGCATTTCTTTGTGCGTGAACTAGGGATCTTCAAACACCTTCAAGCTGAAGTTTTCTTTTCCTGGAACAACTTCATTACCATTAGTCACTTTTATAAATGTAAAATAAAACACAAAATATTGTTCCGTCCTATTTCCTATTAAGAAAAACCCAACCAAGAACTGTTGTTATAAAATTTTCTTTGCAGTATGACCTTTACCTCCTATCTTGGTGACTAGATTAAGGAAGCTAAATTTTAGATCTGTATTTGTGTGCATATTGTGTTTCTTTTTGTGGTAGTATAACAACCCTAGCAGTAATAGGGTTTGTGATTACATTTTGAGATCCTTCGTCTGTTATGCTGGCTTCCATTTCTATTAAGAAATATATTTTGGCTGGGTTTTATAGCTTGGTGATGAAACAGTCTCATAACAGCTTCTTTTTTCTTTTCAAAAAATGTTTTAGCTTGAGAATTGTACTCTTCTTAACCATATTTTTTTAAAATCATATAATAATTATTTAACACCTTGCATATAGCAAAAGTTACCATTTTTCTAAATGCTAGATTTTTTAAAAACAAACCTAGACTTAAACAACAGGTTCAATTTTCAAATAAATAGGGTTAATAAAACATCCAGATCTTATTTTTAGTACTCTTCACATCTGGCAATGTGTTCAGTGCTGAGTGTTTAATATTTTACCTCAATGTCCACAGTGCCAGAAATACAGAACACTTCGATATTAGATGTAATTCCACAAATGCTTGTCACATTACTCTTAACACAAACATTTCCATTGAGTAAAATAAGATTACTAACATGAAAATTTTCATGTTTACACAGAAACGATTCAGACTCTCAGATATCCTTCTAATAAAAAAAAACTTTCTGAAATATTTGATTTTCAGTAAGGTCAGGTCCTGAAGTTTGCACAACTGACTTGATTTCTAAATTTTATAAATTTGTTGAATTTAAATAAAATTTCATAGTTTTTGAAAAGGAGATGGATGAAAGCATAAGGTCAGTTCCTAGTTTGTAAACTAATTCAGCAAGTGCTTAAATTTAAGCACACGGGCCTCAGTTTTTGCAGGACCTCACGACAAACTAGAATCACCCATATTCTTAAATGGATTACTGGCTTAAAGCCATGGCTCTATTTTCTCATCATAGGTGTATGCATAGTTCCTTCTGAAGTAAAAATAATTTGTATTTATTAAAATGAAAGCCAAATGCAATTGTATGGATGCAGTGACTGCTTTTGTACTAATGTATTTAATTAATGCATTTAATTTAATTTGATAATAATGAATTTCTGTTTGCAGTTAAGTGTTTTAAGACCAGATAGCCGTGCTATAGATATATGCACATACGTAAAGAGAAATGTATGTAGGTAAATAGGTGTAAATATATACAAATATACATTTACACAGAAATCAGTAATTAATACTTGGTCTGTTAATTGCAAGTGATTTGAATATGCATTTTGAATTTGAATATGCATTTTATTCTCTGTGTTGTTCAAGGACCTATGATTGAAATAGTTCAATTTAATTTACAATTAAGCCAAAAGCCCCAAACCGTATAAGATTAGAAAAGTGATGAATAGTTGAGCAAAACTCACCTTCAGGTGTTTACTGGAGAGAACTGACAGGAAGGTAAAATTAGGTTTGGTTTTGTTTTATGGTATGGTGAGTACAATACTCAGGAAAACAATAATTTGCATTTATTTAGCATCTGAGGTAAATTTGATCATTATTCTCATTTTTTCAGACGAGCAAATGTAGAATTTAGGTCACTGCCCAGTCGTAAGGAAGAAAACTCTGAGGTGGCTGGCGGCGCAGACGATGGCACCTGACCTTACAGCCTAGCAGCCGGCCCATTCCTGCTGCTGCCGCGGCGCACTGCTCCGCAGGTGAGCGAGGCTGTCGTACACAGGCTCTGCAGCAGACAGCGAGGAAAGGTGGCTTTTGATTTATGATGTACCACACGGTTGGTGCAAGGAGGAGCGGTAAGAGGCTCTCAAGCAGGTGTCATGCGAATCCCTTCTGTGTCTGAAGGGTTACAGACGTGCCCCACTCCCCATGCCATGTTTATTATCCATTGCTCCATTAGAACCTCCCTCAACTCGGAGAAGGACCAGGGTTAAGATTCATTTTGCTGTCCCCAGCAATTTCTCACCACTGACATTAGCTCGTTCCCCCTCAGCAGTCAACCCGTTATGAGCCTCACTCCAAAAGGTCCAACTGCCTCCATAAAATCCAGCGGGAGCCTGAGCATCTTGCTCGGGGCATGGAGCAGCTACAGGGAGCAGATGCCTAACTGTTATGTGCTGCAGTTTTCGGTGTTGTTGCACATAAGTGCTTTGGTGGATCTAGCTGCTTATGATTAATTTAGCTTTATTCCAGTGCTTATTTAATAAAGGTTTTATTATGAACAGAAGGAATCAGATTCGGAAATTAAGCTTCTTCCTAAAACAATCTTTGTGTGCATAGAAAAAACTATGGAGGCAAAACTGGACAAAGAAAAATGTAATGTTCCTATACTTAGCACACGTAGACTGCATGGCCCATTTTCCCACGTCTCTTTGACCATTAAAACATTTCGATGAATTATATGTATAGTAGTTAAATCATTTTAGCATCTCCAGTGGAACTAGCCCTCCAGCAAAGAGGAGCAACAGAGCTTCCCTTGCTTCATATAGTTGCATGCAAACAATCAAGACAGGAATGCTTAGTAATGTGGAATATAGTGTTTAGCTCAAAATGCATTCTGTCCAGATTTTAAGAACAGAAGATGCAAAGTGGAAAGGAGTATGTTTCCAAATGACGTCTGTTCAGCATGAAAATAATCTAATAGCATGGATGAAATTTCAGTCATTACTGCCAAATGAGGATACCTTTAAATCCATAAGATTTAACCCATTCGCATAGACCAAGAAATATGGAAGTTAATCGTTGATATAAAATAAGCAGAAGCTCCCAACAGCTTTTCTCTTTTACCCCATTAAGCCCTGAGTAGACTGCACAGTCATTAAGCAAAACTGTGGGAAACACATTTTTTGTGTTGTGGGATGTGGTGATCCTCAGGTGCAGGTAATTGCCTGCCTGTTTAGACGAACTCCATCCTTGCAGCTGCGCTGACAGAGGCACCAGGCGCGAAGGCAGAAAGGAGCCGGGCGGTGGGAGGAAAGTCAGTTTCTCTGATGTGTTCTTTCAACAAAGCTTTCCTGCGCCGGATGACACTTAAGCACATGCTTAAGTTCTAGTGGGACATGATAAGGAGTGGGAAATGTGTGCTTAAGTGTTTTCCTGAATAGGGTCCAAAACCGAGTAGGTCATAGGTGAAACCTTCTCCTGCTCTGCTGTTCTGCCTGCATCGTTACTTGCAGCTGCCTTTCTGAGGCAGTGAAGCATCTTTCTACCTCCCCAACCTTGTGCTGGCCTATCTCCAGCTGAGCAAGAATAAAAATGCTGTCATTGCCAGTTTTCCGGTGAGACCTGAAGGAAGGCCAAGGAAACCAAGGAAAACAATTTATAGTGTTACATAATTTTAATGCTTTGTCATAATTTTAGTGGTATTATCTACTTACCTAAGTGGCTATCACTTCAGCACAAAGTATGATGGGGGCAAGTGTTCACTTGCGTGCTATATCATACAAATGAAATAAATGAGGTGGAATCTTATCTTCTTTGGATAAGATCTTTTAGCTGAAATATGGTAGCACTGAATGGGATGCTCTTAGAGATCGTGTGTTGCTAACAATTGCCTCTTGTAGTCCAACACCAATTTATTTCCATTTGTAAAAACTATTCGGGTTATTTAAGCTAATTTATTTAATTAATTTATTTAAGCTGATTTATTGGACAAGCCATTCTGAAAATCTTGATTTAAAAGATCCCCTAACCTGACTATATACAATCCACATAATGCACTGTGGCCATGAGACTCCTATGTCACAGAGTGGTTAGGGAGCAGCAGGTCACTGCAGAAAACATAGTCCGAGGGTCACTGACCTGGCTTTTTAAAATTTTTCATTGATTTTTCCAACTAGGAATAAAAGTAAAGAATCTAAGGGAGGAGATCTTTAAAAAATAGCAGCAGAATTCTACGCACATACCAGTGCAAAATCAATTAAGTTTTATTTAAAGGGGTGGTAATTACAGTCATGTTTGCTCCTGCTGTATTTGAAGAAAGGAGTAATGAAACACTATTTTATCTTCCGATCCCCCATCTCCCAAATCATCTTAAAGAAACTCTTTCAGAGTATTTTTGACTGTGCTTGTCGTGGAATAAGCAGAACTGAAAAATGGCTATTTATCACAGCATGTATGCTTCCATTTACTGCGACATTTTTAGTATTTCTCAGTCTCAGAAAGGAAACAATAAACTCTGCCATATATTTAACTACTATCAGTGATTTAATGCCCAGTTTTTAGTGTCCTCTGTTGACTGTGCTCTGCAGTGTTTCATCACCCTAATCTTTGCCAGAGTTAAACATACAACACAAAAGTTCAAAATGTGTCGGCGTGTTAGGGCTACATTAGATCATTGTACTGTAACTAGCACTTGTCTTACATTGCGAGCAAGAGAGAAAATAGAAAGGATTAAACAAGTATTTTCTTCAAAGATCCTGCAATGTTTTCTGTAAAAACTGGCAAAATTACCCATGCCTATAACGATCAAATGCTATACTTATTTGATCAAAATAATTATAGGAAAACATGACATTTAAAGTTGAAATTGTTTCAAGCACCACTTTCAAAAAGTATTCTAGTAAAGACAAATCAATATTCTTTCTGCTATCTTCAGGCAAGATCTTCAAAACCTGAGATAATTGTGTATTTGAAGAACCACAAATCACATATTGATCTGAAGAATTTAGATACAGCACTGAAGAGAATATGTTCCCATAACAAACCACTGCGTGTTGACACTACTGCTGCCTATTTCTATGTTTCTCAGCAATTTTAGGGCTCATCTACTAACTACAGAAATGTGGAGCCAGTGGCCTTGATAATACTGTGAAAGTCAGAAAATTCATAAACCTATTTTCCATATATTGTTGTTGATGTACAAACACAGTAAAAATGAAGACTGGCTGATGTGTTATCCACTGACTTAAGGTAGAGCAGAACAGGACATACGGTAGAAATGTGTGGCAGCTTCCCTTATAACTCTCTAAAGGTGAGAGGAGGAAAACAATAACAAAAAAGAAGACAATTGCACTGCAGCGAAAAGCCTTTTTCTTGCTCTTCTGTTGCACAGCACTTACTTTTTCAATATGGGAATTTACTTCTATACATAAGCGGCTAAAATCCTGTTACCCCAAATTCATTCATCAATTTACTGCCGCTTTTCATTTCTATCATATCATATCTAAGTTTCAAATTATTCGTTAGGTTTAGTAAACATAGATTGAGTGGTTAAGGATGGCTTAACAGATTATTTTATATTTTAGATAAATAATGTACACTATAGAATAGGTTTTAAAAACCTCATTAAAAAAAACAAAAACAAACAACAACACCCCCCCAAAAAACACAAGACCCCACATATTCTCTGTATAAAGGCAAGAACACACTCCAACAAAACATAAAGAGGACTTTAGGGATGCACAAGAAAACTTTGAAGAAATGTCAAGCAGACATAGAAAATGTAATGAAAAACCTCAAATGAAGCCTGGCTAGCTGTCCAGATTTCTCAGTGTCATGAAGTCCCTTGTGTTTTCCTATGTCCCATGTTTTCCTGGACCTCCCTGGGCTGTCTACTTTCTGTTTCACATACATATTTGAAAAAGTGGAAATATGCACCCTTTTTCTGTAGTTCACAGCAAGCCACCAAGACTCAGCTATATATGCATCTACTGCAAGAGCTGCCTTTCCTGAAGATAGATGTCTACTTGATCATAATTCTAAAGCTGCAGTAGGAGATCTGTTACCTCTCCATTCCCACAAAGCATTTTCTAACAGGTAGATGAGCTATTATTTGGGGTAAATCAGGAGGTGGAATTTTGGGGCTAAAGTAAAAGTTATTTCTATTATAAAACAAACTTTATTCAAAGTAAGCACCTTTTTCTATAATAAAATCCCACTTCTGCAGCCTGTCAAAAGGCTGAAAAATATTCTGTCAGGGAGGTAAAAAGAAAATAATTCTAGAACAAATGCAAGAAGTTCTTGATATCTTGAGAGAGAGAAGGAAGGATGGCCATTAGATTGCTGTTTCTGGGGAACTGAATGATAACAACCATTTAATAAAAAACATAGGTGTCAATAAAATGTGAATATAAAAGCTTAATTCCAAAATATTGTGAAAGAATTTTGGACATGATTTGAATTGTGTACAGCTAATTTTGACAGGAAACACTGCTTCCAAATAAGTCACAGATATCTTGAATTACATTAGTAGCTTATGTCTAAATCTTCCTCTGGGACCCAAAAGGTCCGGAAGGAAAAAGATCTGTTGTGGTTTAACTCTCACTTGCTCCTCCCCCCTGACCCAGTGGGATGGGGAAGAGAATCAAAACCAGGTAAAACTTGTGAGGTGAGATAAGAACAGTTTAATAATGGAAATAAAATAATAATAATAATAATAATGATAATGATAATAATAATAATAATAAAGATAACAAAAAGACTGTGAAATATAACCCAAGAAAGACAAGTGATGCATAATGCAATTGCTCACCACCCCCTGACTGATGCCCAGTTAGTTACAAGCAGTGATCCCCCCCCCAGGCTAACTCCCCCCAGTTTATATACTGGGCATGACATCAGATCATATGGAATACCCTTTTGGCCAGTTTGGGTCAGCTGTCCTGGCTGTGTCCCCTCCCAACTTCTTGTGTCCCTCCAGCCTTCTTGCTGGCTGGGCAGGAGAAGCTGAAAAGTCCTTGACTTAGTATAAACACGACCTAGCAACAACTGAAAACATCAGTGTGTTACCAACATTCTCCTCATACTGAATCCAAAACACACTGTACCAGCTACTGGGAAGAAAATTAACTCTAGCCCAGCCAAAACCGGGACAAGATCAAATCTAGAATACAATATATAAGGTTTTCATTGTTGATGTGGTGATGTGTTAAGTTGCCCACAATGCTACATACCATGTAGAATTCCATCAGTTCTTAATATTTTATAACATTTGTTTTCAAAGGCAGTTTATGATGTACACTATGCAGCATATGATTCTGTTCTTGATTGCAAAGGCAGGTTGATACTGCCATGTATAAAACCCTGGTGACCACCTCAGTACAGTTTAAGATAGAAGAATAAAAAAAACTAACTCCAAAAAAACAGACCAAATGAAGTTTACCAGACTGGACTGCAACACATTGTGAAGAAATGCCATTATAAAAGAAGTGTTTCTAATCCTGAAAGTGGATGCAGTATTGCAGGTATTTAGAAGAAGAAGAATTTTAAGCATGCTGTCATGCTTTTCACAATCATTTATATATTAAAAGCAAACAAACAAACAAACAAAGGCAACTATTTAGAGAATTAAAGAAAAAAAACTATTAAAAAGGCAAACACTTTTGGTCAATGTCATTAAATGTTCATTCTACTGAAAATGACAATTTTATCCCATTGTTATAAAATATTTCCCTTACATGGATAATTGGCTAATACAAACTCAAAGTTATTCATATTTATAGTCAGCAGTTTTGAGGAACTGTCCCTCAGTGTATTCTTTTGCCTCAAATGTATTGTCCACTCTTATCAGACTGATCTTATTGAACAAAGACTGACTAATTCAAAGAGATCATATGTAGGCCATAGAGACATCATTAGATGATATGATAAAATTCCAGAAGGTTATCTCTTGGAAATACTTAGCTCATTAATTTTAAAGGCAAAGTCTGATACAATATCATAAACTTGTACCGGAGAATGCAAATACATTTGTGATTTAACTACCATGGCACAAGTACTCTGGAGGATCAAACATGCTTGTTAAATTAGGTTAATTTCTCTCTTGGATGCAAAGTTTCAGCATACTGTGGAAATTCTATGAATTCATGGTAGAATAAGTAAAATTTGCAAAATTTAACTGACATTCTGAATGCCTGTAAGGAACACCTACAATGAGATTTATTATCCTTTTCATATGTGTTGGGGCTTGGATAAACAAACATAAATCCTAGTAAAAGTTTAGCAAAAGTTGTTTAAACAACATTTGGTGACACTTCAATCACTCAGAACTCTTCTGTTTCCTTAAATACCTTACACTTCTATGATACAAAGTACTAGTTTGCCATTATTTAAAAAAAAAAAAAAAATTAGGGAAGAAACATAAATGGTGGGTTTTCATAGTAAATTGGAAAGATTGTGTTTAAGACAAAATCTTTTGTTGAAGTAATTAATAGCTGAGTTATTAGGAAGGGAAATGGATACTTTCTTTTTTCTATACAAACAGATACTATTTTTGGAGAGGATCGAAGTCATGGGCTTGAGTCAACAGGGTAAGGACTAGGACTCTGATTCTGTCACAGACAATATAAAATTCCCATGTCTCAGGTCCAGCCTGGCTTCCCCTGCAGAGAACCTTCAATCAGCTTCCATGGATAGGTCCCACGTGCTTGGATGCATGAGTTTTTATGCTCCTGAGCTTGCACCGAGTATGTACGCTAGGTTTTAAGCTCTAGGTTTTGAGGCTCCTTTTATGTTCTCTGGCTCTCCTTAGGACCACTGTCAAAAGATTTTTCATACCCTGAAAGGTTTTCTTTGGTCATCATTCCAAATTTATTAATAGTAGATTTCTGCACTCCGAGATCTCCTAGAACTACATATTGCTGAGCACAGGAAGGTTTTTCTCTCCAACCAGCATGGCTACCGTGTTTCCACCATTAGAGACAGCACTGACACAACCCAGCCTGCACCGTGTTCCTCCCTGTTCATCTAGGCTAGGATGACTAGGATCCTTAAAGTGGGGGACTGTTCAGATATTTTCCTATGGGACGTCAATTCTCTTTTTTATAACCAGCATTGGTACCAGGGTACTTACATTTTAGCTGTCATTTTCAGGTCTCCAATTTCCAAATGCCTTTTGGATGTAATGCTGAGCGGCATTATGAATCCGCACCTGACAATCCTGCAATGCAGATGCATGCAGGATCCCTGAACCATGATAATGTATTCCTGCCCTCCATGGACCACATTAAGCAAGAAAACTGTCTGATGATTTGGAAACAGTTGTAGCAACTGGATGCATCATACAGTTCAAAAGAAACTGAAATGCCAACATAAAGGATAATTGTGGCAATGACTAACTGTCAAGGGAAATACATTCTGACAGGAGGCAGATGATATTTGGAATTATATTATTCCATAGGAAGACAGAAATTCCTATTTCTGAAGGGATAGGAAATAAGATTGTGTGCAAAAGATGTGCTTTCTCTACAGCATGATTCAAAATGCTCTAAAATAATAATGAAAAGAGACACAAATTCTACAGCAGAGTGAATTTATTTATTTTTTGGCAAGTAGGACCATGCCTATAAAATTTTGGTTAAATTTGAAAATAGATAGGAATGTTTTAAAGATTTGGTTTGGGTTTTGTTTTCTTTTTTTTTTTTTTAAATGAAATACTCTGTTTCCATCATGCCCACTGAAATATTTTTGGATTCTGTTTAAATTAATCCAGATTTCTAAAATTTCCATTTCTGCTTGACCCAAACTTGATTTTCCCCCTAATTTTTTGGTTCAGTCACTGTTATTTACACAGCTGTAGATAATTTATTTTGCTTTCATAACCAAGCTGTTAGCAATTATAGCTCTATATGTAGTAAATCTTAGGGAAAAAAGAGAAATCAAAAAATAATTGAAGAACATGCTGCTTCTCTCTGTAAAGAGCATTGCTATGCCACTCTACCTCTGGGTTATTTTGGCATTTAAATTGTCACAGTTCTTCCAAAAAGAATAATTTCAAGGTGATTTTTTTCCCCAGTGTCATAGAGTTGATACTGGCTCTGTTGTCAATATGAGAGAGAGAAAATTATCAGTATGTCAGTATGTGCAGCTGTGTGGCTATGCTTTTGCACAGCTACTCAAGTGGTATTAAAATTAGTACAAAATCACATACAAAACTTTCCTGTCACAAACTGGACTAATCTAAGTTTTTACATTTTCTATTCTTTTTCTTCAAGTGTTCCTATTACAGGTTCTTTTCATTATGTGTACGAATATCCAATTATTTATCCTCAAATTAAAAAAAAAAGGCAGTTGAAAAGACTGAAAGTAATGCTTATGTTTTGGCCTTTAATTCTTACTCCTTTTCCCATTATCTGTAATATTTTGCCTAATGTTCCTGAATAAAGTAAAAGAAAGTGCTGACAGAAAAATGATTTTGTACAAGAGAAAAAAGAATCCAAGCATTACTGATCTGAAAGCTTTTCAAACTTTCTTGCTGTTTTCCATATATATATTTTTGCTATTGGTAAGCAGTAAATGTTTTTTTGACTGAATCTCAGTTAGAAGCCAGTATCACCAAGCAATCACCCTGCACATGGTGCAAGAGTACTTGGATTTTTGTTTCTTCCTGCACAAAACCCATCCACACACTTTCAGTCTAAAATTGCTTTTATTTTAGACTAAGAATGACAACAATAAGAAGAAAATGAGAGAGCATAGCATGTGTCTTTCAGGTAACAGGCTGTAAGAACTAATGGAAGGTTTTTAAAAAAAAAAGTCATCACATAGTGGCTTGGGGAACAAAATGGCTACATCTGTTCTTGGATCAAGTAAGTCTAATGGTGCTGGTGAATGAAAGAAAAAGTCCTGACAGTTATGTTTCTTAGAAACAAGTTTCAGTTGATAAATAGGGTATCACTAATAGCAAGAAGACAAGTTCTGGAAGTTTAATGGTAATCATAGTAAATTAAGTATTTCACAAGAGTTTTCACTTCATCCTGTGTAAAAATGGTGAGCAGACAGGCAGAAACCACAAAAAAGGTGTCACTTGCCATTGCTAGAACTTTTTTTCCATGAAAATGTGCATCAGCTTTACTGAAATCACCAATACTACACTTAATAATGTGCATGTAAAAGGTAAATGGAAAGGATGCATCTTCATAATGCAAATATGAGCGACTCTTACAATCTTATAAAAATCTAGTAAGCATGCTGGTTTGGACCACCCATATCTGAAAGACATAAAACAAAACACATTAAAAAAAAAAAAAAAGAAGAAAAAAAACCTCTAAATGTCTTTGGATTGAGAATCCCTAGGATAACTGTTTATACCATTTTAAGATAACTAACATCTTCCTATGATGTACACTGATGTCATTCAGCAAATGATTTTCAGTTGCAAAGGAAACATATTGGACCATTGTTGTTGCTATTTTAAAACTACACAAAAAATAAAATTCAAGACAAAGTAATAAATGCTATGGAATTCTATTTAAGCTCCTACTTGAGTTTATGAGTTCTGAAAGTTAAACATTGGCTTACTGTGCAGGTTTTCCAAGTTCTCATTACTCTAATTGATGTGTGCTTTAATATTTTGGTTTGTTGTTTACCATGTTCATTACTGCCAGCTCCTTAAAAATGTTTTCCAAAATTGTGGTTTCTTATGGTGATATTAAAGGTTTCAATTCTGCAAGTTCTAGAAAAACATATTAAAAATGTAACAAGATTTATAAACACAGTTACCCATACAAAATCTGCAGAACATCAAAATAATTCTGAGGAAAGGTACAGAATGATAAATCTCAGAGAATATATCAATAAATACAGAAGAACATGACTGAATTAAAATATTCTTCATGAACTTCTCTGCAACTGCAATTTCGCCAGCTGTGACTGTATATCAGAAAATTACAGCAAAGATCTCCTGAGTTTAGTCACTTTTAAAAAGATGCTATGGGCTAGGTTCATAATTTCTTACAGCTTCTGTGTACTAACCGAACACAGGACACTTCTATTCCAAATTTTAAAAAAGCACTTTCTTTGCACAGTATCAGGATCAGTTAGACTTTCTGGTTCTCCTTGGGATGTCTGGGAGAGAAGAAACTTGTTTAGCAGAAATGGAAGGGGTGACATAGAAGAGGATAATTTTAAAACTGTATTCTGGAATGAATATGAATATGCTCTGATCCTAAATCTTGTCTTAAGGCAGGCTGGCTACAACAATATAAAAGCTAATGCAGAGATGATTTTGCCTCCTGTCTCTATCTTTTAAGAGTTCCTGGAAAACATCTCCAGACATTCTTGTATCTTTGTGCCAATGTTCTGAAGTTAATTTGTTCAGCTATCTGTCATGTTTAGATCTTGGTTTTCTTCCCTGACTCAGTTCATAGTTGTACTTCTCAAAGATATTCTGCTCTGTTTGAAATCACTCTTTGACTTCAATAAGAAATCTGTGTAAGCCAGAACAGCGTCAGAATCAAGGCTAATTTCCCTTTCCCAACTGACGCCTGGCCCTTACTAATGCCACAGAATTTGACTTCATGTACATTAGTTTTGCACATGGAGGAAGATCAGATTTGCTTTGACAAAAGATACTATGTGACCCAGAAAAAAAGTTTAAAAGTCAGTATTCTAAACAAATAAGCATAAACATAGAAAAACAAATACTTCAAATAGTGTTCTCTGCAGTGGAACTTGCAAAAAATGTAATGTTTTATGAGGACAGCAGTTTACACAGGAGGTTCTTCTTTCAAGATCTTAGTTCATGATCAGATAAAAAATGAGTTGGAAGAATATTCTTTGTATCATTTCTGCTGTGAACTAAATTCCTTATTCCTCTTTACAAAGGGAGCAAAGGCACACATTTCCAATAATATTTACAGCTTTTTTCCCACAGCTATCTTTGTGAGTCAAAACCTAATACTCTCACACAGCACAAGAAAGTGCTAGTCAGCATACTCTGTATTGTAAATAACTTAAAATGAGGAGTGAATCAAATGGGATTATTTTTCACTGACTTCTATAAGCATTCAATTGGTCGTGAATACTAGAAATCAGAGAGACCAAATGTATGTTTTCTGGTTCAGTGACTTCCCTTTATAGAATTACTTTCATATCAAAAGGGAAATGGTCAAGTTGACTCAGAAAATACTGCTGAAAATAAAGTTGAAAAGAAGCAATTCTTTTGTCAGCTGGACTTTCGAACAGCAGAAAAGACAAAGTCATTTTTATCTTTTTATCAGCTTGGAAACGGTAGTCATTTCTTTATTGTCAGATTTTCAATAACTTATCAATGATGGCTTAGGGCTACACTGAGGCTTTCCAGTCCCAGGGACTTGGACTGTACCATTGTAGAAGCAGTCTCAAGAAAAGATCTGGGTATGAATCATCCTGATTCCCTTCTTATATCTGGGAAACAGTGATTTGTAGCTGGGTTATACCACCAATAAATTACTTTTTTTCACGTTTTCCTTCTCTCTGGGTTGGATGCTGTGGTCAGCAAACAGTAAGAATGGAACTACACATCTGTCCACTCTCAACTTCTTTCCTCTCCCAACCAATATTTAATGACTGTGCTCCAAGAAGTTGTCACAGGAATAGAAAGGAAAATCTTCCCTCTTATGATCCCCTTTAAAAGGATGCTTAATTAAATTCACAGTCCAGCCTCTGTGAGGCCTCTTTCAATTCCAATATTGGCAAGGAGGTGAGAGAATCTCTTTGTTCCACACGTTTTAACCTTCTGTTCCTTCCCAGTGCCAAAATGCAAAGTTTAAAATGGTGTGCAGTGGCATGCAGCTGTGAAAACAGAATGATTTTTGGACCTGATTACATTGAGAACAAAATTTGCTATCTACTCTCAAAGGTGAATATTCAGTGCATTTTTTCCCTTACCTACTTAACCTCTGAAATGTAATACATTTGCAGAAAAAATTCTAATCATTTAGCATCTACTGCCTGTATTCCTTTGTGTGCTTTTCAACATCCCCAGTGATCAATGCTAAGTATTTTATCAGATTCAAGACCGTAATAAACTGGAAATAGAATGGGTTCATCTTATCTTATCCTAGTCTCATTTACACTGAGTAGGATAAGTTAAGCTGTGCCTAATGTAATGAAACTATGCTCATCAAAATATTTAGACTTTAATTTTTGAGTCATTATAAGGGCACTTCTATGCAGTTCTGAAACAAAATCAATTTGGCAGGAGTTCCTGCATCATGATTTTGAATCGTGGTGTCTAGGTGGGAAGTACAATATACATCTGAGCATTGTGCCCAGCCCTATTCTGTAAGTTTGTTTAGTATGTTTGCAGATATATTTTCATCAAAACTCCCTCAAGAAGTATGTTCATTTTTGGGTTTTTTTTCTTGGTTTAGTACAACCAGAAAAAACGGGGGACATGTACCTGAGAAAGATGTTTAAATATCCATAAGATAAACAAGTTCAATTTTCAAATTATAATTCAATGTTCAAAACAGATGATGACTAAACACTTTTACTAATTGCATAACTAGATATAATTTAAATAATCATATAAATACAGTTGATTAAGAATGACTGATCTTTAAGAAAGCAATCAAAGTAACACAACCAAAACAGCATTGAAAGAAAAGTGGCAAAATGTTGCATTGCCACAAGGAGTTTCCAAATGTGCTTACATGCATGGATTGAAGCACTACAAATCTAAATGTAATAATAAGCACATAAATAATTCCTGCTGATTGCAGCAGAAGTGCTCATCTAGGGAAGGCAAAAGTATTTTACCTTATGTCAGCTATCCAAATCAGTGGCCACATGCTTCATGTATACCAGCTCCACTAATAAACCACCTTTACTCCTGATTTACACTGAGCTCAGCCTCCAGGAATTTCCTCCAAACCACACAAGGGAAAGTTTTATATCTCTTTCATGTCCAAGCAAGTTCACTGAAGACTTCCAGAGGTAAATACCTAAATGTTCCTGAATAATCATATTTATTTTGAATGGAAATTAAAGTCAGCATATGGAAGACAGGTATGTGTAGCCAGGACTGCTCAGTGCTTTCCTCAGTCTATTATAGTCTTCTTCACAGATACTTACTTAGAGGGTGAATAAGGTACAGACACAAGAAGACCTGCCTCTACAAGAAGCAATACTTCATGAATGTATTTCAGGTCCTAGCACTTTGCAGCCTTTTCAATATGTTTTTTTTTTAAGGTTTTCCAACTGTAATAATAATATATAAAACATTATAAATGTTTTACCAGAGCTAGGTATGCACACCATCATTAAACAATGGCCTTTTAAAATATTCTGTTGTTTGCACAGCACAAGAAAGGATGATAAATACATAAGTGGATGAAGTGAACACCAAACAGAAACTGCATTCATTTTTTAAATTATTTTGCACAGAACATAGCTTCAACACTGAAGACAAAGCAATAGGGGAGAGAAGGGCATGACTTATTTCCATCTTCCAGAAGTTGCTTCATTTCTTGCATAGCAATCTGGATACCCTTTATTACTCATATTTTTATATTAAAAATATAGAGGTCTAGAGCATCTTCTCAAACTTGAGCCAAATTCTGGTACCGTTAAAAGAACAATATGTTATCTGTCACTGACTCACAAAGTCCAAGGTTTAGCCCAAGCATTATAGTTCTAAAGCACCTTAAAATATTGATTTTTTAAACCCACTGTAAAAATAGCAATGTGTCATAAAAGCTGACTAATTGTAGATTACTTTGCTTTTCCTATAGATCTAGGAGTGAATTTTCAATAGGATTTATATGTATATGTATATATGAGGAAGGACCTAACAGAGGTTACTTTAAAAATGATGCCAATGGTCAGCAGCAAAACCCTGCTGCTGAAATTAGGAATCCTATCTATGTGTCAACACTTTTCAAAGTCTCCTTCAGGTTTCCCCATATATTGATTGCCTCAGATAACTCATGAACACTGTGGCAGAGCTTTCTTTCAGCCTCTTTTCCAGCAGCTGAACTTTGGGACTGTGATTTTGCCTGGAAGTGATGTGTGCGACACTAAGTTCCTGCGTAGGTCCCATATCCTCTCTCCCCAGTGTACCAGAACTCTTACAGCTGCCAGTTGTGGCCCTTTATATTTGGATAGATGTACTTGCTGAGTGCCTGGACACACATGTGGTTAACAAAGCAAACAATACACCACATATGGTTCTATAGATCTTGCACAAGAAGCTGAGATCTTTTTAAGTGCAACCATGTATGTATTTTGAAAGTTTTAATTTAAACTTTTTAGAAGCCATCTTTCCTAATATATTATCCTTTCAAAAGGAAACGGTATCATTACCCTGCAAAACAGAATTAAAAATAATACTGGCAATAATAAGGTAGTACATGAGTAAATATAGTAATAACACAAATGTGTTCTTTTTATATGGAAAATACTCAGATAAACTACTGTTTTTGTCCTCAGAAACACATATCTTCCAAATAATTTCTTTATCTAAATTCTTCATAATTACATTTAATGACTCTATTCTTTTATCATAGTGCAAGATTTAAATAACAAAAGAATCCTGATAGACTGTAATTATTGTAATCTATCTGTAGATATTAAAAACATTTTTGAGAGGAAAGCATGTTTTAGTTACTGGTAATATAGTGTTACTGCTGAGCTGCATTCATATTCCTCCTCCCTAATTAGGATTATGATGTTCAACAGTTTCTGCTTAGCTTCAGCAGCTAAAGATTTAGGATGAGAATAATGCACACACAAAGTGCAGCACAAGCTCTAGTGTTGCTACAATCCCCATGCCTGATCTTGGGCTCTGTTTAGCTAACTTTGAGATTTTGAGGGACAGAACTAAAGAACAAAAGATTTAAAACGCTCCAGAAAGCAAATCCTTGCTTGGCTTGTCAAACTATACATACTTGTTTTACAATTTATCACAGCTGGTATTCCTGACCTGACTTCAGGCATCAGAAATCAAGAGCAGCCGTCTTCTTACCTTAGCATACTAGCCCATAGAGGTATTTTGATGTTTCCTTTGAAATTGTATCTATCTTATCCAAAAATAATAAGAAGCAACAATGTGTTCTGTCTTTTTTCCTTAACATTGTAAATGCTGAATGGTTTTTTTTTTCCATCTCAGGTAATTTGTTTTTCCATCCACACTAATTCTGCCCCCTAAGCTCCACTGTTTCTAAATAAATTAAATTAGCATAAATACAAATTATACATTACTGTCTATGGTATTTTGCAATTTATATCAATGTTAATCTAAACAAAATGTGTGACAGCACATTTCACATCAAAATTTTGTAAGATACAACCTCAATGACTTTTGAAATGTTTTAAGCCTTGTGGATAGTTTCTTCTATTGGTAGAACATTATTTGAGGGCTAAAACCCACCCAATTGATCATTTGAACTGTGTCAGGGGCAAGACAATTACTTTTATTTTACTTAAGTATGTCTGCTGGAAAATCAACTGCTGGAGTAGCAAAAAGGGCTACTAGTAATGAATGGTCCTGGTTTGTTTGTATTTGAATCAGTGGTCAAAGCTGGCCATCAAATGCATGACCTATAAACACCACAGACAGGCACTAGAGTCTGTTCTTAAACAAGAGTCTGAATTAACAGCCTTGGTAAGATTTTTCATTTTTGGAGCAAGATAGCACCATTATTAATCTACAGTTATTTACAAGCAAATATATAAAAAAAATTGTGCATAATGATATATGCTGCATTTTATGGTAAAATTTTAAAAATTGCCAGTCTTTTCTATACCTGTCTTTTGAGGATCAGAAATCAAAACATAGATATTACACTTAGTAATCAACAGAAAATAATTTACCCTACTTGTTCATTTGTTTTTCCTGAGTTGACAAGAGTGTAATTTTCGCTTCTTTTTTGCTTTTTTTTGTCCTTGACACCTGGGAAATAGGGATTACTTGTTTGGTCAGGTGTCACATTTCTTAAATGCCTGATCCATCTCAGGTGACTGTAGAATACAGCATCCTTCTGCTGCAGTTCTCTTTTCAAGCATTTCAAAGAACCCCAAAGCTCTGAGTTTGTGTTGAAGTGTACACAAAAAGGATGTGTACTCTCACTGCATTGTCTACCTGCTTGTAGGTGCTGATTATTACCCTCTGCTCTTTTCCCACATTCTTGGGGACTATGTGTTGATTCTGGGAGGTAAGTGACAGGCCCATGAGCTGCAGAAATCTAATCATAGAAGATGCAAAAAAAGAGATTAAAAAATTATTGGTTTCCTTATTTCACTCTGCATCACGAACACAATGCCTACAGCTCTGCACCATTTTGTACTTACAGTGATTTTTAAGTGATCTTTTAAACATTAGTATCCCTTTGGCTAAGGCATTAAGATTTTAAGCAAAGTTTTATGCTTGCATTTTAGTCATGTGCATGACAAAGCAGATAACATACAATCATCAAACAAGGTCTCTGTTCCAAAGTATGGGAAAGACTAAAATCCAACAAATAGGTAAAAGATATAGGAAGGAAACAGCACAACCTAGGTGAAAACTTGTTTCAACTCATCTGTCTGTCTCTTTTTTCACATGATATGTATCGATATGGCAAAATCTTGATTTTTTTTTTTTCTCACCTGCAGTTACATATAGGAAGTCCCAGATAATTTAATAAGATCTTATGTTAGTGCATGGGTCTAACCAAGAAGAAACACTTTCACAGACAGAACTGCAATGACTACTGACAGTTCCTTACAAACATTGCTCGTAAGAACTGCTTGTAAGTAAAGTTTGCATAACCGTAGTAATATCAGGAAAAGAAGCATATCATAATGAAAATGAGAAATGATGACTGCAAATGCTGTTAACATCATTCACTAATAATCTATTGACTTCAGGAGAAATCTATACTAGCTACTTTTCTATTCGAATTTACTCTTCATAATGCTCTGATTACTATCAATTTCAATAACCTTCCATTGGAACATGAAATGATATCTGCCATGCATGTTTTGATCTTCCTCTTACTGTCAAGTGAGTTTTCTGTATACAGTATTGTGTTGGGTGTAAGTGGCAAGGTTTTGGTAGCAGGATGGGGAGACTGCAGGGGTGATCTCTGTGAGAAGACGTAGAAGTTTATATTTTGAAAGCGTTCATCATTGATAAATGCTTGTGGGTTTTGGCGCATTCACTGTCCTCATTTATGTAATACCAGCTCTGTGTTCTCCCCATAGGATCTTCTGTGTTCAAATATGTATGATTACTTCATATCCACCTGGTCAGGGAAAAAGTATAATCAACTAGATGGCCAAATGCACATAAGCAGCTTAGTTCAAAAGTAATACTTAAGAGTTAAAAGAAACTACCAAATAATTAGAAATCAACTAAGCTGTCCACTAAAGAGATATTGAATTGTGTATTTTTACAAACTCAGCCTTCTTCATGACAACAAGTAATTTTTTCAGGTCCCAGGTGAAGAATAGAGATAAGTTAAAACACTGACACACCCTCTCGCCAAATAAGCCTCAGTATGAGGCCTGAACCTAGAATTCCAACATTAGGATATAATCACAAAAATACATATTGTATATATTTTTTTTATATATAAAAGATGTATACAATGTAGAGAGAAGTTATAGAATATATCATAATGTGATATAATCACACCTTTCAGAAATTATGAAGACTATCTTAGGCTTTGTACTTGAATCAATCTCCACGGCTGATATTTGTTTACCATTCACTGTTACTGTTTACTGTTCACTCTAATCCAACCATTTATTGTTAGGGAAACAGATACAAAATGTTTTTATATTTAATATTTAAGCCATATCCTTTAAATCAAATTGTCTCTGACAACTCTGGTTTTTTAACAGACTTCTACCATGGAACAATGCTGTTATCTAGTGCATAGTTTTATGAGCATTAGAGGTGCATTTCTTATGGATACCCAGAAGAGAGAGAGTTTCAATCCCTGGTTTTTTAGTTTTATGAGGAAGTCATCCTACTGTGGGATTTGCTAATTACCCAGCAGAGTATTTCTTTAAGGTCAAATATTTTAGGACTTAGTTACCTGAGATGAAAGTCAGACTTGCTGGTAAAATGTGAGGCATTACCAAAGAATCACATACCCTGCACAGCAATGTTTCACTTCTAGAAATTCAAAGTATGATGACAATAAAACAACATATTGTTTGGTACTGTCTTATTTTAAGACTGAGTGGTGTTATGGAAGTAGAAGCGATCAGATCATAGCACAAGTGGGTACAATCAGTATAAAGTTGATTTTTTACCAGAATTTTCTCTGTTCCAGACCTGTATAAATGAAACATTTCTCTTCCATTTAGTGATTTTTTTAAATAACAAGTCATTTAATTTCAGTTTACATAAATAAGGAACAAAAAGTTAATCCATGCAATAGCAAATTTCTTTCTAATGGAAATAATGAGGATTAGTGTGATTCAAATATTTAACTAGGTACAAGCATAGAAATCAAAAACTCTTCACCATTAGTAGCTCAGAAATGGAACTCAGTGTCTCCATCCGTTCAATTTCTTGCTGATACCTGCTGTAAATAGATTTGTAACACAAATGAGAGAGGGCAAAGAAAGGCTGCTTCCTTCGCAAACTTGATTTTTCAACCTCCCTTTCACAGTGCTGTGCTCTTAAGCTGTTCTTCTGAAAAGTCAGTCCTTTTTTTACTTTGCTTTCCAGTCAGTGCTTAGCAGAGAGATGGCCACCAGCTGGCAGAGCGGGAAGAAGAGACGAGTCAGGAAGGTCTTTTCAAGAAAAAACAAAGCAGGAGAATCCTGTAGAAATGTTACGTATTTTAAAAACATAAATCTTGCCACTACCCACAATGCTGAAATGAAGTTTTGATTACACATCTGACTCAGCCTGTGTTCTGAATAACTAGTAACAGGCCTTTAATTCAATTTCACCAGCTATATCTTTTCAAATGCAATGTTTCTTAAAATTAATGACTACAGCTTCAAACATCTTCAAACACACAGTGCCAGTCATTAAACAGAGAGCTCTGAGACATCAAATTGTGTTCCAGAATTACTCTATAGACAAAAACAGCTTAAATTATATAAGCTTCTCTCAAAAAGCAAACAAAAAATCTTCTCATTTCATTTTTCTCATGATGTATTTCCTCCTTCATACAAACCCTTCATTTGGTACCCTAAGATTTAGGAACCTGCTGCTACTCCAGCAATTATTGACCTCAGTGCTGTTCATTTTCAGACAAGAAAGCCGCTGAGACAAAATTTCCTAAAATGGTTGGCATGGGGATTAAAATAAATTATCATGCTGGAATCTGCACTCTGCTGTAGATTTCCAGTATTCCTAAATGAAGCATTAGCATAAAGAGTTAATGTGAAGCCTTTCCACAAAATAATTTAGCTCTGTAATAAATATTCAGCATACTGGGCTATAAAATGGTTCCATCTCAGGGGAACAAGCCAGCCTATACTTTTGCATCAATATACTGTTTGGCAGCCATAAAGTGAAGATGATACTTCACTTCAAAAGTTGTTTGTGCTTTAGAGAAAAACTGAGCTCCTCAACAGAGAAAAGAGTTGAGAACAGAGAAGAATTTGTTAAGATTCACAGGTAGAAATATCTAGTTTGCTAATACTTTATTTCTGTTCTTACTTTGTACTACTATTTTCTGTTCTTACTTTGTACTACTATTTTCTGTTCTTATCTTTGCTTTCATCTTAATCCACAACTTTATAAAAGTTTTCATGACTTAGGCCCCATGAATTTGCAGATAAAGCAGCCTCACTTAGCTTTCCAATTTTATACAAAATCTAGGACACACTGGGAATTTAATGTTGCCTTCCTTAATCTTCCAGTGCCTCTTCAAACCAAAATGCAGTGCCATCCAGTGTTTGTCCGCATTCTTCAGGAGAGCATGGGAAATGTGTTCATGGTAATGCTCATTATCATCTGAAAATTAATTAGGAAGTGAAATGCAATCAATGTGTTATTTATTCTTCATTATGCCGTGTTTGTGTATTGGATGGTGGCTGTAAATGAAACAAGGAAGCCAGCTATGAAGTGGAAGCAGTAATCCTTCATACAAAGGAATCAATCATACTTTTGGTCCTTAAAGATCTACTTTTGTGGAAAACAGTCTTCAAGAACTTTTATAGGAAATGAATGGTTGATTAAAAAGGTACCTGTTAGGAAATAATTGGAAACAAACATTACAGAGCACTAGACCACGTACAGCCAGCTCCTCACACAAATCAGTCTATCTGCTTTAAAGCCCACAGAGATTTTTAGATCTGTTTTATATGAAATTACAGTTCAGTTTTTTTCTTAGAAGGGTTGGTGATACTGTACTTATGACTTACTGAATGAAGAAATTTTTAAAAGCAAACAAAAATTTTCATGTTTAGTGAAAGACGCTCATGAATCACTTGGACATAGCTCTGAACCACTCCTTTTAAAAATAAGTTGTTACAGTTTAGAAAATAACTATTATTTGAACTTAAAGAGCTGGTCAGGAGCCTTAGTGCTTGCTGAGAAACACTTCTTGTACAAGGAAGGAAAAATAGACTAAGAAGTTACATGTTTGCAGTTTGGGATTTGGGGAAAATATAGTTAGGCATCAGTTGTTTAATTGTTAGCAATAAACACTAGAACATGGAAAACATGGGAATGAAGGCTATGTATCTTTGAATTTGATTTGTAGAGGAAACTCATCATAGCAAGTAAGACTACAAACACAAACAGAAAAGCTGCTATATTTGTAGCATTCCATTGTTGCTGTGTAGCAAATAATAAATAATCATAAATAATCTGAAGATGATCCTCAAGACAAATTAGTATCACTGGTGAAACACCTTTGAGCGGCAAGTTTCAGTGTGACTGTTAAACTTGTCTGAACTACAAGACAGCAGTGAAATGGAAAGCCTTTTATGACCTCAGTTGTGATCACCCATCATCTTCATACTCATGTTCATGAAAACAAAACTGTTTAATACAGTTAATTTTGTAAGATAGATAAACAAAATATGGAGTTACTCTGTTTTGGATATGTTTTGAAGTGGCATTGACTTCTTAGGATAAGTAATATCTCCCCCAACCATATTTTAATTCTGGTTTTGTTCAATCTTATGGTTCGAGGATTTAGGACTGTTTGCACTGTAAGTAAAGCAATCACCAGTCCTTCAGGGTGGTGATGACAGAGAATGCTTTAATTCCGAAGAAATGGAAGTCAAGAGTTAGGTTATGTCCCATGATTCGTGCAGCTTGGAAAAAGACCTTTACAGTAAGGAGTACAGGAACATGCAGAAAAAATATTGACTGTAAAATACCACACAGTGGGTTATTTTTATTCTTTGTAAAGCACCATATTTTACAACATTATTTTAAATAGAATTGGACTTCCTGATTGGAAATATTTTTTTTTTCTTAAAATTAAAATTAAATGTAAAGGATGCACAAATCTAGAGTTATATTTGCCTATATAATGTTTTCATATATGTGCTTCAAGAAAAAAAAAAAGTAAAATGTATACTATAAATCTACAGATCCTTATCTATAAGTCTGGACTGCATTATACCCGTGTGAGGCATCGTGGTTTTGCACCTTCTTAAAATGAGAAGTTTCAGAATAATCCTTTTGATTACTATATTCTTCTTAAAATCAGATTGCCATGTTTTTTATTGTATCATTTCTTTGGTTTAGCAATAGACATGTCTGATGGAGAATAACATATATGTTAAGAGACATTTTAGCTAACTTTCCCTCTTTTTTATGCTTGATGTTAATTAGTGGTCTAATAATATAAATTTTGTTACTGATCATTGCCATTATGTCATCTAGTTTAGATACCTAATAACTATATATCCAGGTTATAAGACTGGTACCAATCCTAATTGACTGTAGAGAGGGCTTATAAGTACTGTACAAACTTAAAACTAATGTTTAAACTAGAAAAGATAAAGTTTAAAATTTGCATGGAGGTTTTCTAAAAGTAGAAGTATTTCACTAACATTGAAAATGAAATTAATTGACCAAATCTTTTCATTTTCCACATTTGGCAGAGGAGATGAAGATGCCCTTTTCTGGAATTTGCAATTTGTTATGCCATGAAAATCACCATGGATAGATTTTTCTTAACTTTAGCTGATTATTGGGATAAAATAACTCTTATCAAGCTAAAAACTAAGATAATGAGCACAATTCACCTTTATGCTGCTGAGAGAAATGTCATGTTTCTAGTTTCACTGTTTTGTGACCTTACCAACCATGATATCAGAACAGGTCCTTTGAAGAAAATAGAATTATTGGTTAAGTTCTCATATGTTAAGTATTGGGGTATTCTGGATGAAACAGAGTAATGATAAAGAAATCATACTGATTTATACTCAAATGAAAAAATAGTATTTGGAAATAAATAAAACAGTATTTTACTAAGTCTTTGAAGTGTTGGTGCCTATCTGAAATTACAACATATTGTGTGCCATGTATTTGCTTAATAATCTGTACGTCCCGGTCTCCTAACTAGAAAAGAAGTCTTCAAACACAGTCTAAAGGAATAAATCCCTGTCTAATAATAATAAAAATATTCCCATATTTTAAAATATTTTCTTTTTTTAACGTTTCCTTTAAAATTTTCAATCACCAAAACAGTGACAAGTATTTCATTAGTTATCGGCACATATTGAAATAGCAGGATTATTTTTTATTCTACATTTGTTAGACATACGCTATGCATACCTATTTAAATCAACAACAAGCCCACTGATTTGCAGTCTTCTTCACTGGGGTAGATCTTTGCAAGTATTTGATGTCACAGTTAAATCAATGGTGCATAACTTCAGATTTACATGTAGAATTGTGATCTGGAATATTAATTTTCACAGAGTTTACTGCATATAGGTTAACCAAAGTATAAGGTGCCTGTAGTATTCCTACTGGTTAGCAGTTCTTGGGAACAAAAAAAATGATGCATTAAGGAAATTAGGGCTTTTATAATTTCTGTGCTTGATGAGTTTTCTGAAGATAATTAGGTGTAAAGGCCCAATCTAAGTTTTATGATGTTTAACACAAGTCTGAGTCAATGTAAATGGACTTTGGATCTGGCTCCTCACATTTTAGTATAAAATAAATTTTAGTCTACTGGTTTATAAACTGTTTATGGGAATGTAACTTCTATTACCCTTCAAAAACTTTCTTCTACTTCTGATTTAAGTGATATTGATAATACATAGGTCCTGCTGATTTAAGATTCTAAGACCCCCTGAAAATTAGAGATTTAAGCACATGCTAAATAAATCCATGTGGGTATTAGTGATGCCATTAAAATGCTATGTTCATTATCTAAATGTCATGCTGGACATTGAAACTGTTCAGATAATTGAGTGAAAGATAATTAAGGGATTTTTAATATAATTAATAAGTAGGAGGTTCTGACCCTATTATGGATAAATAGGAAGTTTTAAGATAACTGAAGACATACTTTTGGCTAAGAGTATTTCAACAGTTCTAAAATTACACTGTTCTTCTCCCTTGTCATTGTTGTTTCACCATTTTATCTTTTATCCTTTTTAAACAACAGAGACATCTGTTTTCTAATATTTTTTATTAATTTAGGCAAGAAACTTCTGAAATAAATCACTGAATTTTATTATTAGACATTTATTTCCTCTTACTAAAAGTGAGGTATATTAAGTTTAAAGTTCACCAGCCATCTACTGTAGTCACTTTTTTGAGTGTCATAGAAATGAACTTCTGAACTGCACTCATAATATTATTGCTTAAAGGTGAAAAAAAAAAATCTATTTTCTGTCATTACTATCATAGTAGCAGGCAAGTCCATATTTGAGATGATTAGTTAAATTATTTAAAGAATAATTTGGGCTATTTTTTTAGAAAAACAAGCAGCTTAGTGAATAGACTTAATAAATATATCCCCAGTTGAATATTTAGAAATAGATATAATGAATGGTGCTTCTTGTCTGAATATTGATAAATATTTGAGTACTGATAGTCAAGACATACACCCAGCTCCAGTTCAGCAATGCATTTCTTGATAGTGGATTTAAAAGGTATTTAAGCAACTGAAGATTCAAAAAAGGCAAAACAAAATAAGCAGGCTATGTCCATATGTCCTCTACTCTATTTGTCACCATTGTTATCAGCAGTGGACCTGTGTCTGTTTATGCATCCTGTCTGCCATCTGCTCTTGAAGGTGTTCTTAGCAGCCTACGTGCATTCTTAACTGCCTATATAACTTTGAAAATTTGGCCTTAGCATGTACTTGTATCCCCTTGTTGAGAAGAACATGCTTAAAGATAGCATCTGATTTAAAACTCCCACTATATTTGGAGTTCTATGAGATTATTTTGAGTAGGAAAGGCATGTGGGAATGACATGTATTTTAGCTCTTTAATTTGACCAGAATTTGTTTAAAAATGGCAGGTAAAGAGATTAGCAATAGCTTTCATAATAAATGAGAGAAATTTTTGAATTTTCCTATGTTTAGGTTCTTAGCAAAGTAAATCTATTAAACACAAACCCATGAATATTAAAACTGCAAAGCATCAAAAAACAATTGATATATAAGGGTGCTGACTACTGGCTGACATTATACTGACCTCTCCTTTTAAAGCAATAAAATAGATTTTTCCATACCTAAAGTAATTTAAAGTCAGCTAACTGAAAAGTGTGTGAAGAGCAACTCTGGCAGCCTTCATATGCAGCTGCTTGGCTCAAATGCAGACTCATTACTGAATAAGAAAAACAACTTTTATAACTGGAAATTTGAAGAACACTCAAATTTAAATGTTGAAATTATGCCATATTTGGTACAGAGTAGTTAAATTAAAAATAAACATAGTTAGGCATTTGGGTTTGAAAATGGCAGGTTAAAAAATATTTGGATTAAAACTACTTTAAAATATAATCATACTGGGCTCTGGTGATCATGAAATTTGTGGCATTTAGAATAATACTTCATCTGAATGAAAAATATCATTTGGGTACAGACCATTGATATTTAAACACACAGATCAATTCCTTCAATGGGAGCTAACATCCTCAGGTCTTCAGCTTTTGATGTGTTTTCATGGACTATATATGTTTTGATAAAATTTTGTTCTTTTGAAAGTGATCATAGTTTAGTGACCTACCTTCTAGTTTTGTATCTGTTTTTCTTCAATATTTACGATTTTAACAACAAATAAGTCAAACGGATATTTTTTATGCTCCTTGATACACTACAGGTCATTCTCAGATAGATACTGCTTTGAAATGTATTAGGTACAAACCTAAACAGATTAGCAAAGAATTAAAGCAATCACTAAGGTTCAAAACAAAATTATTCAGTGGCACGGGATTTCATTGTGAAGACCAAGACCACAAACTAAGGATGTCAATGAACAGCTTATGGCTACAGAGAGAGCATAGCTAGAAATACAGAGGAAACATACTATCAGCTGATGAACTATGTCACTGGTTAAAAAAAATAATTATCTATATATAAATAATAAATTTTTACACTATTTTATGCATTATTATGGTTCACAGCCCCTCTGTTCTTCTGTTAATAAATATATGAGTTAAGTAGGCTCAGTTTCCAGATTATTAAACACACATTTTTGTAAACTCTCTTTTCAATGTGCCTTCATTAAGCTTGAAAAATTAGGGTACAGAATCTTAATGATGTGTCATAATTTCAAGAACATTCATTTCTTTTTAAAGAAGTTAATTGCTAGGGAAATTTGAAGTTCATACTCAAAATATAAAAATCCTCAATGTTACAAACTGGTTAGATTCTATCTTAACTCACCTACTGCTGTAAGGGTACTACTCTTAAATTTTGACTGATGTTATGACATATTAGTTCTGGAGGAAAGTGAGCAATAAAATATTCTCCTACTAAAAGTCACAGAGTCTTTGGGGAGTTTGCTTGGTTTTTTGGTTTTGGGTTTTTTTCCCCAATGGGAACAGATGCATTTTTCCTTTTAATTGAGAAAACTTTGGGAGAAGTATACTTTAGTTTAGGCAGCTCTGAGTCAGGTTTCATGTTATACACACAAAATAACATTTGTATTTCAGATTCTCAATAAACTGGGAAAAGGGGCTTCCAGGCAAGAATTCAGAATCTTAGGAGTTAATAGTGAAGAGCTTTATTCTGAGCACCAGTTGTTTAAGTTATTATAAATTTCATACTCCACCATTATTAGGAGGAAAGAGTTGATTACCTTCCCCTGACAGTAAAGCCAAAAGTTAAAGTGGTACCTTTTAAAAGAACACTAAATGAATTTCTGGGTTTGTGTGTGTGTATATTCTGATCGGGTTAGAAATGGCATTTTTCCTGCTGTAGTTTTGCTGATCTCACATCGCCAGACAAGATGTTCTTTGACAGGATTCTTTTGGACCTGAAATCGTGGGGAAAAATGAAAGAACTGAGAAACCGTTCCATTAGCCCTCCCCACGTGTCCCTAACAAAGACAGTAAGTATTGTTACTGCCACTTTGCAGGCAACAAAACTGAGGTTAAGCCTTCACCAAGCTCAGAAATATGACTGAAACCCAGGTAGTGAAAAGTCGCTTGGGTACAGAGAAAACCAGAGCCAGGGCAAGTTGTCCCTCTGCAGCCAGCCCAGCTCCTGCCCAGCCTCGGGTCGCTGCCGGGGCTCTCCGGACCAGCTGGAGCAGAGCTGGATGGAGCACGGCGCTGGCACTGCCCACCTACGGCACGGCCATTTAGTGAATTTGCTATGGGAACTCAGCAGTTTTTGACAGCTAGCGTGGGTCTTACCGTACTAAAGCAGGTTGTTCTGTAAAGCCCCGTACCTGGTTTCTATTACTGTTTCAAAAGAGCTCTTACTGCCTGTGGTCGTTCTGGTGCTGGTAGGGACGCGTTGTATGTGACAGATGGTGTAAGGAAGAGTTCAGAAGGCCAGAAAGATTGTCCTGTCACTATTACAAAAGGACAACTTTGTGTCTTGAATCACGAGCATTCTCTTTGAGGGAAAACTTATTTTGTGGTATACACAGCCCTGAACTATATTATGTAATTGGCATCATTTACTCTATATTTATGGCATTATGAGTTTGCTGTATTTGGGTTTGTTCAAATAATTTTACATATCTTGGAGAAATTGTATTTTATATGATGATTTAATCTAACCACAGCTGCAGCAATATAAATTACACTTAAGACTATGCTGATTGATTATAATCAGTTGTAATCACGTCTTATAATTACATTGCATTCTGGAAGCAAAGGACTTTTAAGCCTACTCAGCACCCTGCTACATAAAGAAGATTAGCTGTTACTTCTGACAATCTCAGGCAACACTGAAATATGCATATAAATACCAAGTTTTATAAATTTATTGTTCAAGAATCAAATTAATTTCTTTGTGTGTCGATAAAAGGAAAAATAGAGATAAAAAATCTAAAATTTATTGAAAGCCACGCTTGTATAAAATATGCTCATTAAAAAATTTATAGTCTATTTAGTTTCACTATGCTAATAAATATAAGAAAAATCCATTTTCTTGATATCCATTTGATCATTATTTATTGGGATCCCACTGTTCAAGCATCAACAGAGTAGTACAGGATGCACTGAAGGTAAAGTATGTAGAAGTGGCATCCAAGTACTGTGTATAAATCAGTATTTCAATACAACAGTAAATTTGCAAGTCTTTATAGGTGTATGTAATATTCCAGTTTCATTCTGGCGGTTTAATAGATCTCCTTTTCAGACAAGTCAGTTATCTTATTTCACCCAAGCACAAAGCAGTTAAGTACTTCTACTCGCATGGCAAGTGCAGGGGGAAGAAAGGAGCCACCCGGTTTTCTGAGATCTGGTTGCTGGCAGACTAGTCCCTCTAAGTCCACTCAGAAAAACAGAAGTCACCCATATTTGTTCAATAAGCTCAGGGTGGAAAATCGGCCTAATGGTTCTGGTTGTCTGTAAGTTTCCTGGTCCAAACTCATCATTTGTCATTCTCCCGTGTGTACACTTCAGCAGGTAGAGGTAACAAGTTTACTCCAGCCTTCTTCAGGGCCTGTCTATTCCTGCCTTCCCAGAAATCCTGGGAGCTATTCCATTTTGTAACTGTGAGATGGCAAATACCAAGCCAGGAGCAAAAGCATAAACACCTGAGTAGTATTTCACTTGTTTTCCAGAATAGTTTCATTAGACATTATTTCATTTCAACTTTGCCTCCAATCATTTCATCTTTTTCTAAGTTACCCTGTAGGTATCCGGTCCATAGGATTACAGTCAGTAACCTAATCTCTGCCCCTGCTGTCCCTTACAGTAATCTCAGTTCTAAAAAGAAGGACTTTTTTAAAGGAAAAAAATGAGGGCATATGATAAGGATATAGAATATTTCATCATTCTTTCATTTTTTTTTCTTTCAGCAAATGTAGGAGTATCCATAGCCACTCAAGTTTAAAGTTAAAAATTCAGTATTACAAAGTCCCAAACAAACTATTGCCACCACAAAAGTGACATTTCTGTATAAATGTGTAAAGCTATTGTAATGTCTGCATGATCCTATATGACTTTTGGGTGTATTATACAGCAAATGAAACAAGAACCTCCCACTAGGTGTGAGCTGTAGAAATATTCCGAAGCATGCCTAAGAGTGAGCTTACACAAAATACCAGGGTTATTCCAAGTGTTTGTAAAAAGTATACTATTCCCTATTAAAACTTCATAAAGATTTCCATGACCATTTACAAAGTCCGATCAGGCAAACAAAGCATTCCTGTAAATAACAATACTCTCTCCGAATTGTCTTGGTTACACACACCTGCAGTCCAACAGAGAGTTCTCAACTAGGGAGTCATTGATATACCCGTGTCCCTGAATTAGTACAGAACACAGCTCTAAAGGAACCAGCAGAAAGCATCTACAGAGCTAGAGAGATTCAAAATTAAAATGTTAACTATACTGCAAGCCATACATACATGAAGTTAGAAAAGATGAGCTTTTAGAGTGTTAGATATTGTACTTTTCTAGCCATATAATTTTGCTAGATACACTATACTTTTTAACTGTCAATACTCACTAGCTGGAAAGCTCTGACTGGACTGAACTGAAGAGCAAATAGCAACCTTTTTACACGTGGTGAACAAGCCTTTTGCATGCATAAGCCTAAAAAGCCCATTCCTCTTTGAAAGCCTGGTGTTGTGGTTTAACCCCAGCCAGCAACTAAGCACCACGCAGCCGCTCACTCACTCCCCCCCCCATCCAGTGGGATGGGGGAGAAAATCAGGAAAAGAAGTAAAACTCCTGGGTTGAGATAAGAACGATTTAATAGAACAGAAAAGAAGAAACTAATAATGATAATGATAACACTAATAAAATGACAACAGTAGTAATAAAAGGATTGGAATGTACAAATGATGCGCAGGGCAATTGCTCACCACCCGCCGACCGACACCCAGCCAGTCCCCGAGCGGCGAATCCCTGCTCCCCCACTTCCCAGTTCCTAAACTAGATGGGACGTCACATGGTATGGAATACACTGTTGGCCAGTTTGGGTCAGGTGCCCTGGGTGGGCATGAGAAGCTGAAAAATCCTTGACTATAGTCTCAACACTACTGAGCAACAACTGAAAACATCAGTGTTATCAACATTCTTCGCATACTGAACTCAAAACACAGCACTGTACCAGCTACTAGGAAGACAGTTAACTCTATCCCAGCTGAAACCAGGACACCTGGTAAGAGCTTACAATCTGTATTTGGTAGAGAGAAGACTTGAAAGAAGACATCGGGCTTAAATATGTTCAGTTTACATTGCATGCATAGAAAATTTGGGCCTATTTGTTAAAAATATAGTTGTGTTAGGAAGTGGAGGGACGGATGGCACTTACATAGTGAAATGCATGCCTGAAGAGCACAGCTGTTCATTGACATGCTAGGTCTTTAGTATCTCCTATTCAGAGGGGACAAGACTGTTTGGAAAATCTTTCTTCTCTAACAGTGACTGTGCAAATCCTGTATGTATTTGTTTTCCTGTTATAGAACTGAAGTTACTAAGGAGCTGATAGTCATGGCTTATACAGACGAACCTAGTAGCAAAGGGGGCTCAAAGAATTGTGGTTACCTATGAAGCCAGTAAGGGCTCCTTTCTACCATCAGCCTAAAATAGACTAACATCTATACAGATCAGCTAGCTGAAAATAGGTGTGACAATACAGTACTGTTTGGATTAACCTATTTGTTTGATTTATTTCATACTCATGGGAAATATTGTTCATTGAGGGCTCAGGCACATTAAGTTAATTTTCTCGTACAGCGGGGGGGAGCTGATCAGGCATTCTCATGAACTGGTACTGAAGCAGCTGTTAAATGTTATACTTTTACTGACAATCAAGATCTGATGGAAAGGAGGCAAACAGAATAAAGAATTACAACCTTGCTGCAGGTTAGGTTAACTTTATCTGTTCTCTGTATATTTTATTACTTAAATTCCAAGATTATAAATTACTTTTTGTAGATTTCCCCTGCTACAAAGTGATATACATATTTTTCTGTGTAATTGAGACACTGTTTCAACGATCCCTAGACATTAATAGTATATAAATGAGCAAATATTGGGGCACTGTTATCTCAAGATTCTTGAAGTAAAGAATCATCTCACAGTGTTATATGCTTCCAGCACTAAGCAGACTGTTGATATTTAATAAAGTATCCATGCTAAATAGTTGAAAGAAGCTCAGTAAATATATTTTGCATGGATACTTTATTAGACTATTTAATAATGTCACTCGTGAGATTTTTGCTTGAAAACATTCATTCCAGTTAAGTTAGATGGGATAATGTCACAGGAAGTGAAAAATATTAACAGAAGCGGGATAATATGGACAAAATTGTATTCACTTGGGCTGCATCTATATTGAGATGCGCGTGCCCAACAGGTTCCTCCATTGCCCAGGATGATGTCCAAGGGGGATTCCCACTGCAGCTGCTTTCTTGCCCAGTTTGCTGGTTTTCCTTCCCAGCAAAACCTGAACATGGAGGTGTTGGTGATGTATATCTCGGAGGGCTATTTTAATATCAAAATCTGGACCTGAAATCACCAAAGTACCCTTCTCAATCAATTTATACATAGCTTCAGTAAATTACAGCCTTATCTTCTATTTTTTTATCCTCTCTTATTTCTATCCTTGTCATTCACTTATGGGTCATATCTTGACACCATTTAGGCAATAAAAATTTGGAGTAAAGACTGTCATTTCTACACATTTTTGTTTTACTGTTATGTTCTTCTTATGTCCTTTAGATATAATTCTAAGAAAATATATTCTTCTAAAATTATCGCTACTATTTGCCCCAATCCAGAAGTTAAACAATTCAAGCAAAACCAGTGTATCAGCATAGGTTTCCCCACAATCTTCACACCTATGCACTACTTAAGAAGTTTCTTTCATTTGTCTTGATACATGTCATTTATATCACACACAGTTTTACTTGAGGCATATTCTTACAGCTTTAGTGTGAATAACTGTGCTTCTTTGTAAATGTCTCTGCTAAGTTTGCTAATGTACCTCGGTCCCTGATGTGAAACTCTCCTTGACATTTCAGAGAATGTCTTAATCTTTAATTTTTTTGAAAAGAAAATACTTTTGTGTACATTTCATATTTAATCAAATATCCTGGTTATTCAAATTAATTATGCAAATTAGGGTTTTTGTCAGACTCTGCCTGTGATCTAACTTGCTTAAATTGTACGGCATGTATGTAGTGGGTTAACTGTTTCAGGGGCTGCCAGTACACATCTCAACATGCTGAGAACACCAGTAATTACAGTCCCAGGTGCTTCGTTCTCTTAAATCATAGTTGTGCAGAATGCTGTTCAGTCAGGTCTGATGGGGACAAGGCATGATGATGGGGACAAGAGTCAAGAATTAGAAAACAGTATTTAGAGGAGATGGCCTAGAAAAGAGAAAGCCCTGGAGGAAGAGAAAAAATGTGTATGAAAGAAATAATTGGGAATCAGATGAAAGACCTGGGAGCAACTAGGCATTCAGAGCCAAGAAAGAGAATTAAGCACTGAGGGCCAAATTTTGCATTAAGTTACACCTTCAGTTAGGGTTTATATCAGTGCAGCTAACAGATTTCTTTTTTCTCAGTGATAAGGATCTGGTAGCAAGAAAGAGTCAAGGAGGATTCTGGTAGAAGAATGTTCAATAAAGGAAAGACAAAATTTCCAGAGAACACCCTCTACCCAGCTTCATGCAGCTGAATAAACTTTCAAAATACTGCAAAGCACACTAATCAAAATATGAATACTGAATTTGTGAGTGTGCATATGGGTAGCTATACTTTAGCAGTGTTTCGTGTTGCTGTATTTTTCAGAGGATGAATGATGGCACATTTAGAAGCCACTTTAATAAGTTAAATATCATAAATTATAATGCCTAAAGAATAGGTGGCACGTTTAACTATAAGACCCATAAACCGCCATAAAACTAGTTCAGCAATATGATGCCCGAATGGGCCTGAATCCAGCTGGACGAAACCCAGCATTATGAAAACAAACTGACCAAGCTGCAAGAAGTGAGTTCCAAAGGAAATGAAATGAGACTATGCTCCTCATTAAGCTAATAATGACAACAAAAAAGTCTGTCTGCCTGGAAGAGATGTGGATTCCAGTTGGAGCAATCCATAAATTAGGTTTTGTAATTCTTTTTGTGACTTCAATCCACATTGTTCCCTCCAATGCAGAAATAAATAGCATCTAATAAAGCCATCTTGCAAATATCAGTACTATCTGTCTCCAGGTTAAAATGATTCACTCACAGAAAATGATTTAAATTAATGTCTTTGGTATAGAGATTTTGTGTCACCAGCAGTCTAAGCGACTGATAGTTATGTGCACACTGTGGGGCAGCGGTGTTGTGTGCTGGGACCCAAAGCGCTGGCTCCAGTGCAGATGCGCTAGTCGTGGCCTGAACGTAGGAAGGTGACTCTCCGCAACAGGCCCCGGTGCCTGGCTGCCCCAGCAGAGACCACCCACTCCAGCACCCTTCCAAGGAATGGTATGTAGCCCTGTACCAGCCGAGGAGCAGACAGATAGGATCACAATGTGGGGCATGCCGTGCATAAGAGCTGCTCCGTAGTGGACTGAGCTGAAAGGTTCACTGGAAAGTAGACACAGCAGCACACATTTCAAACATCTGTACACATCTCCTGTTCTTCTCTTGTGTTTGCTACCCCCTGAGTTTCTCCCTTGTCTTGAAATCATGGCTAGCTAAATGGCTAGGTTTCTGTTAAGTCTAGTTAACATTCGCATTTTATCTGGTGTGTAAAGTTTAGACTAATTTTTCTGCAAGTTTCAAATCTGAAGCTAACAGCGCAAAAAGTATTGTGAAAAACTACCACCTGCCACAATTTAATTGAGGAGCATATCAATTGTATGTATTTGATTCCCCATAGACCCTGAGTATCCAAACTATCCATGCTGCACAAGCATTGTTACACTTTTAAAATGAATGAAGTTTTTCACCTCATGATACTTCATTATTCAGATGTCTAGCCAGATGTCACAAAATTAAATAAGTCATTTGCCCTCCTCAAAGCAAAAGGGAGAGGAAAGGCCATTTAGCAGCAATCCTGGTGCAGTGAGCAGTGGTCTTCTCTGGGAGAGATGTTGTGGCAGGTAGTAATTTTGATCTATGGTAGCTCATTATATTAACATACTAAATACTTACCACTGTGTGATTATTGCAATTATTACTGTAATATTTCTTATGAACAGAGGTAACACTATAGAATGGAAGAGACAAGAAAGGTTAGAAAAGAAAACAGTGAGGCAAGTGATGACCTTACCAAAGAGTTGCATGGTTATAACTTTCAGTAAGCAACAACACAAAAAAATACAGTGAGGGAAAGCTATGCATTAGTATTGCAAATATTTCAAATTAATTATATCTAAATATAAATGGTTGCATGGGAAAAGGAATAAAGGTGCTTGTTTGTAAATAGGTGGTATCCAGTCTGATCAGAGGGAGATTATAGTATTCTAATACCAAGAAATGTCATCTGAAAATGTGGACTGGTGATCACAAAGTTGCCACAGGAGAATAGATACAATGCAGACAGACAGTTAACAGCTGGGAAAGTGAGCTAGTTCATATGTGGGAGAATGGAAAAAGAGGAGCAAAGAGAATAAGCAAATGGTGGAGTAAATTAAGTAACAGTCTTCTGGTTGCTGATGAATGGTCATGGTTGCATTCATCAGCAGTGGAAATAAAGATACTGCAGCAGCGAAACATTAAGCAGTGACAGACTGGGTGAATTTTCTTGTAAAAGGGTAGGGAAACCCACATTTTAACAATGTAGTGCATTATCCACTGGGTTATGAACCTCTTATGAACTCACATTATGAAGTGGTTGAGAAATGGGCTGTGGTAGGAAGTGAGTCAAAGAAAACAAGAGAGGAGACTCAGAAAGACAGAAAAAGGAAAGAGAAATGAGCCACTGCCCTTCTGCCTTCTTCCCCTTCGCCCCCATATCTTCTTTCAAGAGAGACACCCAAGTCATGAATGTAGTTACAAACCATTGAGCAAATTATAAATAAAGGTTTACTGATATGTAAAGACTGCTTTCTACTCAATGTTCATCTATTCTCCTGCTGATGCATTTGCTATTTCACTATGTATTATGAGAGGTAAATTTACATCCTGATCTATCTACTGTATTCAAGGCTTGAATTTTGAATGAGATTGATACCCTTGCTTTTGCTTCTGTACTTGATATATGATGGTGCTACCACTGAAAGTGATAAAAATGTTATTGAAATTATAATGCTGCACTAAAAATATCTACACATTTCCAACTCTGCTTAAATCCTTTCATGTGTATGTGTTACAGTGTTTCCAAATCTAGATAAAATGCTCTCTGAGAAAGTGAAGCTCTCAATACAAATTTCACAGCTTTAATTTAATTATTCTTATATGGACTTATTGTCTTGCTAGCCACATATATTGTCTGAAAAGCACACCCGCAGTATTATGTTTTGCAACTGAAAAAAACTCAAAAGAAGATTTTTCTTCAAAAATTGGGAAGGTATGTCCATTTTAAGAATACTCTTGGGAAACACATTCTTGGAATGCAGATACCTTAGAGACACAGGCAACGTGAAATATCATAATGAAGGAATACAACTATTCAGTTTAGAATGATAAGATTGAAATTATGCTTTAAAAAAAGTATCCTCATGCAATTCTGCTTCTCAGTTATCTTTACACTTATAAATGAAAATGTAGCATCCCTCTTAGAGAAAGGTGAACAAAATCACATAATGAAATACCACAGCACAACAGGGAAACTTTCCCTAGTCTCATGCAGTAAATCTGATGTCCTAGAAAGTAAGTGCTATGTTACACATCTAGTGCATTATCTGATATACTATTATCTGAATTAATACTTAATCCCTTTTTAAATCTTAGTGAACTGCCAACCTCAAAAGAATACCTGATTCACAAGCAATTACAAGGTGTTATTTTTAAAAGTATCTCTTTATATATATATATCTTTTATATACATACATATATAGTCACTGGTTGTCTATTCTTTAAAATCATAAAAAAGGAAAATATTATTTTTTATACATCTCTATATTACAAATTTTATCAGAAAAGCTGATGGCCAGTGCATTAAAAAAACTACAAAAATTAAGCAGGTGTTTGATTACCAAGCTAAGTGCTTCATTTTAAATGATCAAACTTGAAAACATCAGCCTTCACTCATGCCTCAGTTTTCTCTTCTGCAAAATAAAGAAATTTCCTACTCTCTAGGAAATGGGGATACTTAAAATGGTTTATGTTGCCAAGAGTTTGAGATGTTCATAAGGATGGTGCTGAATGAGTAAAGTATCTAAATTTTTTATTGCACACATAGGACAGAGATGTCTTTTACAAGTATATTTTTGTTGTAATTGTTGAGTAAATCCTTTGAGTAAAAAGCCAGATGATATTATTCTGCTTTACAGTGGCTACTGTGCTTTTATGCCTTTAATAGGACAACGTAATGGCACCGTTAATATTGTTGTACACTACCATATAAACCCATTCCATCACCTTAAGATGCTATTTGAACAACTGTTCAGTCCTATTTCCTGTTCTTAAGCTCCATATCTTTGATTTGTACTGACCCGGTAACCTGTCAAAGTGATTGCTACTGGAGACATATTCCACCAAGAATTGCTATAATATCTCAGTTGAATTCTGTTTATTACTTAGGTGATTTTCAAAATGTATATATGTGTATGTATGTATACATAAATATATATACAGATACATACATCTGTGTGTATATATACACACACACACTGGCAGTGGTGAATTTCAATTCTTACTCTCGTGCATGAGACATACACATGTATAAGATAATAACAGCAAACTAGGGAAATAGTATATAGCTAATTAGGGAAAGTACTATATATCCTACAACTCATAAAACATTTCCTTTGTAAGGATACCACAATGCTAAGCATCACATTCATAAATAAGCATTTGTACTAATACATTAAAAGCCCAGACTGGCAGCAGAACAGGATGGTGTTATTCAGGTTTTAAATTCTTGACGAGTGAATCACCTCCTACCAATTTGTATATGAAAAGGTGGAAATGGTGCTTTCATTCAGGGTCTTGTTAGAGGAAAATTCTTGTATTTTTCTTCAGTAATTTCTTTCAGAAAACCAGCCAGCTGATTTTTTTTCCAATTAAAAATGAATACTGTTACTAGCCAAGATTCCAAATCAGGAAACTATTGACATGAGTTTTCCTGCTAACACAGAGTTGAATAGTGTCCATCATCTGCTGAGGCTGGAATACATTAAGAACTTTATTTTTACTTAGCTTTTGAGAAGAGCTCCCATTCAGGCACTACGTTCTGTGATACAAATACAAGTGAAATGCTGAAATGTACATCTTCTTTCTAGGGCACTCCAGTATTGGAGGTGGAACTGCTCCTGTTAGAACATGAATATTAAATTTACAGATTGCAGATCAAGGAGGAGGTCTATATTCCAGGCAGCAGCGGAAGAAAGGTTGTGTAACCAGAGCTACACAATCGGGGAAAGTTACGGTAGCTGGATACTAAACTCACAAAGATGGTGTTGCCAATGCTTTTAGGGCAGAAAGCTTTCTCACATGTTAGTATGTAAAATTATAAACTGTACAAAAAAAGATATGGTTTCCAATTTTTTCTTAAAACATTTACTATGAACTGTTACTTTAAAATGGTGCATTACTTCTGTGACCAGACCTCAACATTCAAAGGAATATTGTAGCATATATGCTCTGAGGTTAGTTTTTCTATTCAGATTAATTTCTCTAAATGTAGAAGAGATGTAGAGAGAACATAGAAGAGCTCTAAACTTTACAGCTAAAATGAATAATATAGTATTTAAGTAATTAAGTCTTGGAATAGGATTAATTTCCTTCCAACCATAACCATCTGCAGAAGAGGAAGATTTGTTTCTGTGTTGAGTCTATAAGGTTGATACAGGGTCTGGTTATCAGCTGCTGACATACCCACAGCGCAACTTGACAGTAGGCTTCAAAGTCAGCTGTGTGTCACCTTCACACTTCCAGTCCTTCTCCAGATACATGCTGAGCCAGGTTCTTGGCATCAGATAGAGAAGTCTGAATGCTTTTCTAAATTACTCTGTCTACTAAGTGTGCCAAAGAGCCATTATGGTATCCAGTAATCTCAGGGCAGAGTGCAGGTTTGGCCACATTTCCTATGCCAGTCCCAGGCAAGCAGGTGGTTGGAGAATTATGCTGGCGTTTGCCCCTTTAGTAAGTCTATATGTTCTGGGTGATGTTGCCACTGGTACATGCAGGCATCAGTGACACTTGGCACTGACAGCAGAAGACAAAGCAGCCTGGAAAAGAGAGACATTCTGTGCCTAATACACAAAATGATTAAGAGTTATGTTACGTATACTATACACTATCTGAGAGGTTTTCTATTCTTTTGGATTATTAAAAGAGTATACTCCTGAAGTATTTTCCATTTCAGTCAACTTATTTAAAAATGCAGTTAAGATTTAATGACAAATGTTCATGTTTATAATTGTATGTCTTTCACCAAGATCCCTAGTGAGGTGACAGCATCTGTGGCCTTGCAGTGGCAACTTCCACTGGCTATAGAAGACAAGTTTTGATTTGCTACAAGGGTCGTGTAACTTTTGGTTCATTTTAGGTATGCTCTTTAACTGTATATGCACTGTTGATCAGTTACCAGTGTTCTGGCATGAAAAAATAACATCCTCAAGAGGAACTCTTACAGGTGTATGAACTTGTTCTGCTAGAAGATAAGGCAGACTGATATTAATGAATGTCAAAGAATGTCTTGATTTTGCAAAGGCAAAACTGCAATTTTCATGCTAATGAACAAACTCCTGTTGTCATTAAATCCTTCAGAAAGTTATAAAAGAATGTATTCAGTTAGCAGGCAGATCGAATGTATCAAACCAGGCTCAGGTAACCCTAGCCTACAATTAAATGTCATTTCCTCTTGGGAGCAATTCTTCAACAAGAGAGAAGCAATAGTGCCAAGAACTTGTCAGCAGCTGCAACTGCAACTGGAAAACAGAAGGTTATATTTCAGTGACTTAATTTGTTGTCTTAAACACAACCCTGAGAACTTCAGGTCTAAAAAGGTGACAAAGACATGAGGTTGGGTATGTCGGTGGTCTGAGGCCGACATTAGAGAATTGGAAGCTGTTTTCTGACAATGCATCCTCAAAATCTGCTCCTTCTCAACTCACTGCCTTGCCTTTGCTTTTTATATCTTCACCAAAAAATACAGAGAATTCAATATGTAGGTTTGTTTCATTGTTCAAGTTTCCAGAAAATTTAAATGACAGAAAATACAACTATTTAAAGTTCAATATCTGACAAATAAAAATCAAATGTCAGTCTTCCATTCTCAGATTCAGTATTCAGAAGTCAGATGAAATTGCTCTCTTGCAATTTGATTTCAAGAGAAGTCTAGATCAATGTTATTGATTTAACAAGAACCTTAATTATTCATTTTATATCTGGTTTATTACAAAAGTTTGCCACATGTTGACTAATTATTTTGCTAGGAAATTGTAACTGTCTAAATTAATAATGGAAGAGCGCAGCGTTTACCCTGAGGCTGCAAAGACTGGGAAAAAGCAGGAAAAAAAAATCCAACTGTTTTAAGGAAGCTAGAAATGTACATGTGATTAAAAGCGTTAACCTTGCACCAAAATAAGCATAAGGAAAACTGCAGTTATTATTTCCCACTGGAGGATAATTAAATACAAATAATAAAGGCTGCATGATCTGTGAGGTTATACATCTCTCTGTCAGAAAGTGTGTTCCTGAATGACAGCTGTCACAGGCCTTGGCTTGATGTGACACAAACTATTTGAAGCTCTAATTGTGCAGAGAAATGCACAATTCTCAGAAGACATGTCACTGCAGACTGTGAGAGGAGTCCTTTGGCTGTGGCTGGAAGATCGTGTGACCACAACACAACTGACTTCAGGTGGGGGCGGGGGGGAAGAGTTAAATAAATATGGCCTTAACATGAAGGTCACAATCCGAACAAACCCACTCTTCATAAAGAGAAAATCTAAGAAAGCGACTTTCAGCACCACTGGGGTAAAATCAGCAGAAGACCAAAATACATCCTTTGAAAATTAGCTCAGAGGGGTGGCGTGTCACATAATGATAGTCAGTCAAAAAAAACTCTGTGACAGGAACCTTCATCAGTAAACTCTTTTAGAATATGCCACTGACACTTAAGAATGTAAAAGAAAAAACTTCCTTTAGAGCTATTAAGCGAGGCCTCTTCCTTTCCATTTTGAGACAAAAAGTTGAATATAACTTAGAATATGCGCAAAAGCAACAGAAAAGTGATTACTTCAGAAGTATTAACCATCATCAAAATTGCACACCTTAGATTTTCTTTTGAACAAACCAGAAGTTATTAGAGCGCTTTTCTCTGAGAGAAAACCAAATTGCATCTTTTTCTTACAAAGAAACTAATTTGAGTAATTTTAGTGGGAAGATAAAAAATGGGAGGAGAAAACACTCTAAATCTGAAGCACAGGTGCAAATATTTCATTCTTCACATGACCTTCAGGCTCTGGGTGCACACGACAAGCAAATAAACAAATAAACAAACAGCTCCTTCCACACACACACTGAGTGAAAGACATTGGAAACTCTGTACGAGACCCAAATTCCTGCAAACTGTGAAGTGTGTTTATTCGGGTGGAGACAATGGTCCTTGAAAGCTTTTGTAAAAAAGAACTTGGAAGCTGGGCTATACTGTGTTTCGTTCTGAGTATAGAACAATTAATAACACAGGACAAATGTTCCTGTGGGGTTTTTTTTGTTTTGTTTGCTTGTTTGGTTTTTAGCAAGGAATAGCATAAATACCATCCAGGTGATATTGAGCACAGTGAAGACTCACACAGACTGTAGAAAAATAATCTTCTGCAAAGTGTTAGCAACCTCTTTCTTTCCAATCCTGTGGTATTTCAGGGTGCTTAGAATGTAGTTAATATAGTGTTCCCACTCTGGAATGCTACAGGCATTTTTTCTGATGCATATGAACGAGTAGATATTAATGCTTGTAAAATCTTTGCCAAAGAAAGTGTCAGGTCAAACAACAAAACTTTTCTTCTTCCACAAGTTCTTGGAAATTCAAGGAATATAACTAAAGATTTTTTTTTTTTCCTATGTTCATCTGCATGCATTTAAAACATTTTTTTGTCTATTAGTCTAATGCAAATGTCTTGATTTTTGGACTTGAAGAAAGGAAGAAAGGGTGCTGAAACTTTTTTTTTTTTTTTTAATAAATCTAACTTTTCCCAAGACTGTGCTCACATTATTCATTTATTTTTGTTTTACTAGGTTTTTGTTCATAAGAATAGAAACTTCACAGCTTGATAAATTACATGTCAGAATCTGTTCCTGTTTATTGTTTGGGGGCTTAAGGGATTATCCAAAGGTTTTGACTTTCTGTTCTCAGGTTTTTTATAGGCACTTGAATTGTATAGGTAGACATACAAATGTATACAGAGTATTTTAGACAGTTGATGGCTGTATTTTTTTATTATTATTGCTATTTGTAATATATTTAGCCATTTCTCCATGACTTTCTAAGGATGCTTTAGGCACATCTGTTTATCTTAACTTTTTCAAAAAGCACAATTTTACCTGCAGAAATAATTGTTCCTTTGTATTATAAATCACAGAGATGCAGGCCCCTAAAGCTCTACTGTGTGTGATTTAAAAACTGAAATAAGCTAAAAGGCTTAACAGAGGATGAATACAAAACCTGAAATCGCTTTGACAGTAAGGATGCAATAATTTATTTCTACTCACTATTAGAAGTTAATTGATTCTAAGTCCATTAAATATTTCTGTAAATGAATGAAATGTTCCATTATGTTTATATATTAATTGAATTATCTTTTAAAAATATATTTGGTGATGTAGTGCCCAGAATATCTTTTTATGGTAGAGGACATTGTTCCAGAAATTTAAAAAATAAAATAAAATTAAATTAAATTAAAATATCAATCTAAGTCTTCGTCTGGAGTGTTTGTTGGTTTTGGTTTTGTTTTGGACTTCCGAATAATTATAAGAACTGTATCTTTGTGTCAGACGTAATCATTTAGATAGGTCATCAACATTATGTTAAGAACTGTAAATGAAGAAGATCAGAATATGACTGCATTATTAAGAAAGTCATCTTAGCTAAATTGGTATTTGTTTAACACCATTTTGATAGCTTGATATTGAATTATATTTGAGTTATAAAATATAGGAATATGCTCGTTAAGACAATTGACAAATATCCAAGAGCTCTGACTGTACAAACTTTGCCAACCCTGTGGAAAAAATTGCACTGGTGGATCTTTGAGGCTATTTCCATTCTCTTCATGTCTATTAGCAGGCTTTGCTTCAGGAAGATGAAATATGGTAGCTCATAGGTTCTACATTCATTAGTGGTGTGTTGCTCACTTGCTGCTTCGAGAAATCGTTGGAATTTCAATGGGATTTGTTGACCACTTGGTGTTTCACAAAAGTAAGGCAGAGATCTCTTCAGGCAGTTGCTCCACATACAGATTCAATCAGCAGCCAATGCAGCTTTACATATTATAGTGCAGACCTGAGCCCAAAATTCTACCTGAACTTTCAATCTGCAATTTCAGATGTTTAAGGACCTTCTGAATCAGCTTTCCATCACACCAGTTCTCAGATATGGCTTCAACATTTGGTTTAATTATGCTATAATTGAATTATGCTGCTGTGTAGTGAAATTATTATCCTTTGGCTCTCAGAGAGCTGCCTTAAGGCCTGTTCCTGAAGTGCTATGACAAAGAAAACTCTCAATGGCTCTGTTTAAATAGATTAATTGCAATGAAATCTTTGCCGGGGGTGAGACTGGAGGCCTTTAAAGAGAATAGCATTGATTGAGACTGGTGAAATGCAATTTCCCTGTTATATAATGAGCTTTACAGAGTTTAGCAGAACAAACATTTTCCCTGTCATGAAATCATGTTTTTCTTGCAATAAATGTTGTCTCTGGTTTGGCTACTGGTTCATACCTAAGTGACAGAGTCAGATGCTGCTGAAACTAGCACCCCTTTATTTAGCATAATACTTTTGTATCGTGCCTCTTTCTAAGATCTAACTAACTAACTAACTAACCTGTTGTGCTATTTCCCTCCAAGACATATCTCTCTATATCCATATTTTCAAATAGCAATTTTTTATAGTTAAATTATAATAAATCAGCTATACTGACACAGGACTCAAAACAGCTAAACAGGAGCGAAACAACATATATGCCTAACAGAGAAGTGGGAAACCGGAAAGAGAACAAAATACAACGTGCAAGAACATAAGTAGCAACGAGTAAGATAATACTTTATTTAGAAACTGCTTAAATTATTCTGGAAACGTAACATTAGAGTCCAAAAACACAAAATCAAAACCTGGAAATATAATTGGCAACAAGAGAATGAAAACAAAAGGCTTGGGGCAGTGTCAGTCAATTTTGTACTATTACAAGCAAAAATTGACTGAGCTGAGCAAAAAACTTCATCTGAAACTTTTGAGAAAGGTTTTGCAAATCCAAGTTGATTTCAGAACCTTTGAACTATGAAAAGAATTTAAAAATGCAAGAATTAGCAAAGTATTTTTTATAGTTCCTACATGAGATATTTCAAGTTCAAAACATTATTGAAAAAGTACTTTCATTGTGTCTATTTTTATGTATATTTTCAAATGAAACACTGTGTTAAAAGACTCATTTATTCAAGCAGCTTTTAAACTTGCTTCACTGAAAATTAAAAAGAATATATATTTTGGTTCAAGCCAAGGAACATTTTTTACAGCAAAGAAAACTATATTGTTTCTACAGCACAATAGTGAACCTCTGTGAAAGAAAAGTCTGATATCCCATAGACCTGAAGGATTATGTCACATGCAATAATTTCAGTGATTTAATGGGTAAATAGAACAGCCATTCCTGTTCCTCAGCTCCTTTTTTGTTTGACCCTATGGATAAAGATTAATTTTACACCTGGGATTTTGTCCAAATGACCAATAGCGAAGGAATTTCAAATAGAAAAAATAACCATCGTCACCTTTCCAAAATACAAGACTCCCAAAGTCTTCTCTCTTTTTTCAGGCTAGCAAGAATGAGACCTAAAAATACAGAGCTATTGAAACACAGATAGGAAAAGCTAAATCAGCAGCCCTCTCTCCACGCATAAGAGATCCACATAAAAGCTGGGACATTAGCTGCTGCAGCTGCTGGAGCCACAGGCACAGCCGTGCAATCTATGTGGGGGATCTTGCCTGCGCCTGGCCCTGGCCTTCACATTATTTTTCTGTAATATTAATATGGGAGGAAACACAAAAGTGGCCAGGCCTGTAAAATCTAAAATTTGTCCTTCTACCAAAACACAGCAGCTGCGGCAGCGTCTCTCCGTGATGCCTACGAGGAGAGGACACGCTTTGGCGCAGGCACGATCAGAGGAGGGGCTGGTGGTGGGGCTGGAGCCCCCGGCGCCCCAGAGCCGTGCTGGGCGCCCCATGAGACCCGCATCCCCAGGACCCCGCCAGCAAAGCACTGGGGACAAGGCCAGTGGCCGCGGAAGCAGCAGCAGGTCTAGTAGAGCTGCAGAAAATGCAGCGGTGTGAGCCTGACATTACAGAGTCGCTGAAAACTGCGTGAAAAACAACGCTTCTGTCGTATTTGCCAGGCCATCGTTACAGAGCGTCTCCACTCTGCTGCCTGCCCTAGGCAGTGGGGAGGGACCATGTTCATGCATATATCAACAGTGCGCTGTTCCGTTTTTACCTGAAAAGATTACGCTCATTTCAAATTATTGCATGCAGTGCCAGTCAATCAACATTTCTTCATTCTTCAGATCACACTGTGCTGGTTTCAAAGGGGGCTCAGGTCATCTTTTATTGCAGTAGGAAGAAAGGGATAAAAGAGCTTAGTTGATTTCAGTTAATGAAAGCAAGACCTCGCCTTTGTTTCTGATTTTTAAACTAGTTTTGCTGGTACATATTTTATTTTTAGCTTTTTAAATATTAAACCGTAGGGGTTTGATGATTAAATACTACAATTAACCATGGCAATATTCTCTAAACTTAAAATACAATTATAAGGTAATGATCAAGGCAAGTGGGCATTTTTGCCTGATAAAAGTGGAAGAAATGCTGACCTGATATATGCCAACCTCCATTATCTTTGTTGGTAGCTAACCTCCAGGTATTGCATTAATCTGAAGCTATTATTACAATTGCTATATATATTTCGGTGCAGATGTCATTGTTATAGATGGTATTATAAGTTCTTCATCTTTGCGAGAAATACACAGTCTTTGAAGATACTTTTATAATCCAATAATTTGGGGAGTATCCACAGCAAATTGCACCAATTTAAGTTTGCTGTAATCAATCTGTTGTCAATTCTTAATGAAGAATTGTACTAATATAGCTGGCACTGGTGTCTGAGTTGAGGTTTCTGAAAGAAACGAGTGCTTTTACAACTACGTCTGTTCAGTAGCAGTGAGCACAGTGCAGATAAACCTGATGCGCTAAAATAACACTTGAATCCACATCACTGGTGTTTTTCAGTGGGAAATTATAGGTACGTCCAATCACACAGTTAGTTACACAAAATGATAGATTTTTTTCCCTGAATCATGCAATAGTGATGCCTATTTCACCCACCAGCCAGTTGCTTCTCCATACATGTACCAGAATAACCATACTTGTAACTAATTTTATTAACTTCAGTTTACATAAGTATGGTTACTTACTTGCATGCCTACTTATTTTCAGGATCAGACACTTATTTCTAGTATTTCTAGAAATGTATTTTCATGTGTTGTTATTTGGTCCTTACAAGAATATGTAAAAAAGCCAATTGATCACTTTTAAAACACTGCTAAATCTTTGAGTAATTTATTACTATTGATTGAATTCTACTCTAAACACTTCATTCAGTCTTTATTCATTGACAAGAGGATAATTTGCTACCCTTCAAAGGTAGGTAAAACAACAGTTGAAACATTATTAATTAAAAATAATTAGCCTGTTACCATTATTTTTCCAAAAGAATCTATTCGAATATGATATTATTTTTGAATTTTTAGTGAGAAAATACTGAAAAAGCTGTCTGCATTTTTAATTTCAACTTGTTTGGTTCAACGCAATCCATTCTGGTGAGTTGCAGATCTGGTTTTAGTATCTGAAATCTGTTTTAAGTGTCCAAAACGGAACAACTTTCAGAAATCCTTAAAATGGCATGTAGCTTTTAGAGGGCTCAGTTTGGGCAGTTACTGATTAACTTGTGAAAGCACTCCTGAATTCACATGGGCCATTCAGTATCCACAGCCTTTGACTCCCACCCATTGTCACTTGAAGGTGTCTGTGACTGGTGGGCAGGTGGTTTGCTCCTAGGCTTTCGCCTCGTGGTTTGAATAACAAAGAAGTCCTCCGGGCTGTCTAGTGAAATCTGTTCGATGTCAGAGTCCCATGTCTTCTGGTCATGGGCATCTGCATGATTCACAAGAATAGCTGAACGATAGCTGTGGAAGAGAAATACACTCAGCAACAGAAGGACCTCTCACAAAAGATCCCTTCATGGTTTTGTCAGATCCGAAAGAATTCCTTTGTTCTGTCCTCATCCTGACCTCCCCTGTTATTTAGCAATGTGCAACTTGAGGAGCCACAATACACCTGGCCTTGTGATTAGCAGCCAAGTAAAACTAAAAAAGAAGTAAAAAGAGTCAGAAACTATGCAAAACAATGTGGAATATAAGTATGTCACAATCTTGGTTCTGTGTATACTTCTAAGTAGGCAGAAACACTGGGAGCAGTAAGAAGACAAGGAAGAGCTACAGTGTAGGAAGTAATGCTAGATGCATGACATGATGTAGACAGAAAACAATCAATAAATTCCAGGCAGTAGGACAATTAAGAAAAACAATTTTTAAATATAATAGTAATAGTAATTTCAAACGATGGCATCCCTGAATTAATCTCAGGCTAAAGGGGCAAAGCCTCAGATGTTATAACTTATCATTGTAACATTGATATCAAAGGAGCTATGACAATTTATGCAAGCTGAAGATCTGCCCCTCAGCAGCTCAAATGTAGTTTCTGTGCACTGCTGAGCCAGTACATTAGCAAAGTGTTCCTGGCTCTTATTGCCACAGTATCTATGCTCACCACCCAGTTTACCAAGTAAATAAACAAACAGTGCTCTCCAAATAGATTCTGCAATTGAAGAGCTTTAAAAAAACACATGAAAATCAATGAAATTAATAAACGGAGTCTGCTTAGGGCAAAAACATGCTGAAATTGGAGGTTTGTTTGGTTTTTTAAAAGAGCAAAAAGATAATATCCACAGAACACAGTGGATGTGTTACCATCATGAAAAATATTGATTTGTGTGCCCTACCAGATAAGCTAAACAGTTGGTGGGTTACAAAAAAATATGCAAGAAAAAAATATAGTTCCCTCTTCTTGTTTGATAGGAGGCATGAGCTGAGAAAGTTCAGAACTCGACTGCCTCTTCTATGATTCTGAAATGTGTCAAGTAATGCTTGAAATGGATCAAGAGTATTCCCTTCAGCTCTGTGCAAAAAATGTCCTGCTCTCAGCTGCATCATTTAATGTGCTGCATTGACAGAGGCTTGTCTTAAAAGACAGATCATTAGATAATGTGCCAGTGTATTCCAGCATTTGTGAACAGGATATTGTATTTTTTAAGAAAAAGAAATTATTCATATTGCTGTGATCCAAGAGCTGCAATGTGTCCTTCTTTAACCATTGATTTAATCATGGATTCAGTATCAAAAGGTAATTTCTAAGTTTACTTATCATGCCATGTGTTGTACAATATATTTCTTTAAAAATACCTATATCTGCTACAGGTAGATATGTTTTATCAGATACTGGAGCACTGCATATGGGCCTGATCTACACTACTACTGTATCTTTCTGTCTGTAACAGAACAAAAATAATTTCTTCCTGAGAAAGTAAATCCACTGAAATGAGCGTCAGAATTTTTTGTTCCCTTTTTTTTCCTTCCCACATGGATTCTCCTTTTAAATTCACAAGTTGAACATTTCTTTCACTATAATAGAAGACTACAAAGTTGATCTGAAATTAAATGCAAATTTTTGAATTTTTAAAATTATATTTATTAGACTTCAGTCTCAAGACCAACAATAAATAGGTCCCACTGAGCTGGGACAAGAATGAAAAATAGCATATAGGCCTTGTATGTAAAGCTTCTTGTATGTAAAGCTAGTGATAAAACATCTCTTTGACGTTATGAATAACATCTCCACTGATGATCTTACATCAACAGCCTTCAGGAAACTCTAATTGTTGGAGCTCAGAGTTTCCACAGCTATTGAGATATTGTTGCCATAGCATTAGAAGCTGGGGAGACATAATCTGAACACTGGGCTCTGTAGCGGTACCAAAGTCCAGGAAAAGTCACCTTAAATGTGAAAAAAGTAAAGGGCAAGGCTGCTAGGATGATCAAGGGACTAGAGAGCCTGTTTTGCAAGAAGATATTTAAAGCATCTAAATTGTTTATCTGAGCAAAACAACTGAAGTCTGGGAGCACATATGATTGCTGTCTAAAAAACACATTGCAGGAGTAAATATTGAGCAATGATATTGTAAGCTAAAGGACAATGCTGTCACTAGGAAAAAATGGTGATGACTGTAAATGCATTTAGCTGAAAATGAGACAGTTCTAAACTATTAGAATGATGTGCTTTTGCCTTCCAAAAGAAGGAACACAGAAGCTAGAACACAGCAATGAGTTGTCTTAATAGTTATGGAGTTATTTATTTATTCTTTCAGTATTCGCAAATGTCATTATCAGTTCTTGCAGTTACATGTGTGCTTTGAATGGAGAATCTACACTCATCATGAAAATGACATAGAAATGTAAAGAAGTTATCTGTCTTGTCTAGGAACCCTACATATGAACAGGGCTCTGAAAACTCATAACTGAAATATGGTCCATATCCAGACATACTCTGCATCTTCTTGCCTGTCCATATTAGTGCATTTTTTGACAGACTTGATGATAGCTTCTTTCCACTTTTGTAACTGACTGAAGATTGTTTCAAAAAGTTGTTCCCTTCAGCATTCCAAGCCCCAGTGGAGCACAACTTGCTTGCTTACTTCATACTTTCATATCTTTAGACAAAACTGGATGCAAGTTATAAAATAACATTATCTATTTTAAAAGGAGACTCAACAGAACAGCTCAGGATGAGGGCAGTGATATAAATGAATTACTATGATTAGCAGTATTGAATTACTACATCTGATTTTGAATGATCTTTTATTTCCATCCTTAGCTCTAAATAGCCTTCAGAAACTATCAAAAAATACATATATTCTCACATCAGCTCTTCAGAACAGAAATGTGTCTGCACCTGGATTTTTCTTCTATTGAGTTTTTATTAATGAAAAAAAAAAAGTTTGGGACATAACTCTCAGCTGCAGCTGGCACAGAAAATCCACTAGAAATCAGTATTTAGAACTTTAATTTGCTATTGCAAGTAGCAAACCATCACCAATGTTCTTTTCCATTTCTTAGAGCTCAGTCTATGCATAAATATATTGCACTTTCTCTCCTAAAGCAAGCTTCACTTTTAAGGAGTTGGAGCTTTACAGATTTCTTTTATCTTTTCCAATTGATTAGAGAAGAGTATGTCCCTTCAGGAATACAAGGGTGCATTTTAATTGTACACACATCTTTAGGCATCAATCATCAGTGTCTGCTCTGTGAAAAACTCAGATTTAAAAAGGAACAGAAAGTAGTTGCAGGTGAGCTGTAAGTTTAAAAGTGTAATTCCAATAGACACTGTCCTTTGGGCAGGCAGCTATATGCTAGATACGGCCTTTAAATCCTGACTAGACAGAAAACTTAAATCATTACACTTATTTAATCCTCTGCCTATTTAGCAAAGCTTTTAAGCACGTGCCTTCCTCAAGAAAGGCTCAGGCTTTGATAGAAATTCAACAGAAAACTTATCATAAATGAAAATACATTAAAATATAAAAATTTTAAAGAATTAGAGCATTGCATTTGAAAGACATCCATTCAGATAGGATTAATGCAAGAAATACAAACTTTATGAATTTTGCAAAGGTTTTCAAAGATATAATCTCTGGAGTTTTAAAAAGTTCCATAATTCTGGACCTATGTTCTCTTATCCCCAGCTGTAAATAAACTTTAATAAAAAAGTAAGTGTCAATAATCTGAAACCCATTTTTAACCTGTCTCCTGCACTACCCTGACGTCTACAGTAATGATCTTCCTCAGATGGAACACAGCTGATCAGGGTCATTCACTGATAAACGTATTTCAGAGGATTTTTCCCCTCTATCTCAGTTTGAAATTCTTATCCTATAATGGTGTGTCCTTGCAGAAAATGCTTTTGACTCCCAACTTCTTATTTCTTTGTGTCTAGTCTTACAGTTTTACTGGTAACTTTCCATTTCAAACATATATGACTAACTTCTTCAATTTACATACCTACAGCTGTACAGGTATTCATGTGTAGATTAGGATTTATTTAGGAAGAAAAAGACTTTAAAGATCACCTCATAAAGAATATAAAGGGTTTTGAAACTAAGTTTGCCTCAAAGTTGCTTTTTTCCAGTCTTGTTTTAGTGACAGAAATCAGGTTCTAACAGAATTGTCATCTTTTCCCAAAGAAATGAGGCATCTATGATCACACTGTTAATACATCTTTCTCTCATTTCCACTGTGAGTGAATTTTGTGTTTGACTGGTCATTTCTTAGTTCTTTAAGTAAGCCTTTATAAAGAAGAAAAGAAAATAGAAAATTGACATTGCTGCTCTAAGTTGATTTTGAAGACAAACTGTGCCAAAGGAACAAGAGAATGCTGTTGTATTGTGAAAGTTCCCAGTGGAATCTGGATGATCTCAGAAGCTGGTCAGTTGAGAAACAATGAAAGTTTCTGATTTCTCAGGTTTTCAAGTATTTTAAGAATTACTCAGAAATGCCAAGAAACTTCTTCCAAAATTTGAAAGGTTCCTTTTCCTTTATTTAGTCACAAATAAAGTTTAAGATAAAAAAAAAAGAAAATGCACAATCTGGCAGTATTTGGCTAGGTCTGTGCAGAAACCAGACACTTGTAAGATCTGAAAGTTTCATCTGCATCCCTGTCCACATCCAGTCCAGGCATCTGTCTGCCATTGTGTAGTCCCCGTCACTAGCTCTTCACCCAACTCGGGGTATATGCTTTGCATATAGTCACTGCCATTGTAAGAATATCCCATTACAAGTTGGAACACATAGTTCTTCCTGTTTTCACTTGCTTTATATGCTCAGTATTAATGCATTTTTTATATATTTTTTTTCTTTTTCTTTAAAAAGCTCTAGTCTTCCAGTTGGAAAAAACTTCTCTGAAGCAAACAAGCCATTTGTTTTGGGGGTTTTTTTTTCATGGTAAGGACTTTGATTTTGCAAAGTTGCAGCGATCCTCTAGAAAGACATGGCCAACCTTTTCTAAAGTGTTGTGATGTAGGCAAGAGAAGCTCTGAATGTTGCTGTTTCCCATAAGACTATCAATAAGACAGGAGATGTCACAGACGACATCTTGGATTTTCTACAACTGCATTTTGAAGCTTTTAAAGTTTCATTTTCTCTTTAAAATGCTTCTTTGAACATTACCTATGCCCAGAGGAACAGTTTAAAAATGAAAAACAGGCTTTTAGAGCTTCAATTGCAGCCACAGGGGACTCTATATTCTTCCACTGTTGCTTTGCTCTAGTATTATGCTTCTATTAGCTCAAAATATAAAGACCCGATAATGCAGGCCCCTTTGGAATGCCCAAGATTAACAATGGGAGTTCCAGCTTGGAGGACCTGCAATATTATTTATTTGCCATCACACTACATCAGTTGTACACAATTTCTCTTTTCCTACAGAAAAAAAAATCTTAATAAGAACGATTAATATTGGGTTTATTGGATTTAGACAATAAGAAACAGTCAAATGAAGTTTTTAACCATTTGCTTGTAATCAGGGATGCATGTTATTGTTATCTACCATCCTTTTCTTAGTTGAATCCTATCTCTTTTTCATTTCTGTCTCTTTTGAGTTTTACAAGAGATGAAAGAGGCCCTCAGCAACTATTTCCAGATCAGTCCCTTGTCAAATAATTCAGGTTACATAGACTTTATCGCTGCATGTGCAATCTGCTGAAAAGAAATATCCTAAGAAATCCAATCTATCGCATAACTTTTCTGTATAAGTCAAACATACTGAGGTACATTATTACAATAGCACTACTCATGTTAGTATGGACTGCTGGACAATACTCTACCATAACAGGTTAATGGCTTAGTGCTTAAAATACATTACTATGTATGGGCAATATCTGTACAAAAGCATGTCAGACTGTGGAAGGTGAAAGATGTGTATGTGATGAATTCACACTCCTTATTACAATAGATAATGGTCAGTAAAAAGACAGTACATCAGTAAGAATTCTAGCATATCAATCTATATATTCAATGCTATATTTTCTGAGAAAATTCATAAATTTATTTCAAGACCTGGAGAATGCCTGCTAAGCATCCAAATTATTCTGGGTCTTCAGTCCAAATATCAAATTGCTCAAATGCTCAACAGAATTTGGTCCAGAATTATATTTAGATTTTCATAATAGGTCTGTCACTCTCTGTTCTCCAACAGAAATGTGTTCACTGCTTCTGCTACATTTTTCTGGGCTGGATGTTTTGTTCATCCACTAAAGTATTTTCTGCTTCTCAGGGTCTCAAGGGGGGAAAAAAAAAAGCTAATTTAGGATACCCCTAAAGCTTAAGTATTTGTTGGTAGAAATACAGGCTTGTCATTGTGGATGCATTATAACCTTGCTGGTAATTATAGCTGACTATGCCACTGGCTCAGAGTTAGGGAGAATATCTGTACTGTTAGCTTCTAGAAAGTCTCTGACCTCAGATCTACCCATTTGATAAATTATTTTCCTTTATATTAAAAGATAGAGGAGACAGCTCCAATTCAGACATGCTCAAAAGCTTTCTTTGCCTTCATCTTTGTCCTGAGACAATCCATAGGGGAGCACTTTGAAAAAAGTGAGAGCTCAGTTGGACCGTGTATCATATACATCATGATGTTAAAGAAGGACTTAAGGATCACAGAATCATTTTCTATAAAGCCATAAGGAACCCCTGCAATCACCTAATCTGACCTCTTGTTTAAACGAAACCATAGGATTTCCCTGAATGAATTCCCATTTGAACAACAGGATAACTTTAGAAAAAAATCTAATCTTTATTTAAAGATTTCCATTAATGGGGTTCCCCACCACAACTTTTGTTCTAGTAGTTAAATATCTGTGCTGTTAAAAATGTGCATGTTGTATCTAGACTGCATATCTAGCTCCAGCTTCCAGAAGCTGGATCTTTCCTCAGATGCAGAAGCTGGATCTTTCCACAGATCAAGCATCTTGAATTGTCTACATTTGTTTTCTTATGTAAGTATGTATACATTGTGGTAATTCTGAGATACAGGACCTAAGAGAGTCAGTTCTTTGAGAAACTCTAATGTCTGTTTCCCAGTCCTGGAATAATTTCATAGCATAATTTCAGTTGGAAATGACCTATGGGACTCATTTGGTCTGACCTCCCAGCTCAAAGAAGTGGCAATATGTATCAGGTTGCCCCAGCTGAGTTTTGAAGATCTGCAGGTATGGAGATTCCACAGCCACTCTGAACCCCTACCTCGGGTTTTGACAGCCTCCTTCTGAATTTTTTTTCCTAATATCTTCTCAAAATTTCCCGTGTTGTAATTTGTGTCCATCCTTCTCATCCTATCATTGTGCACTTCTGAGAAGAATCTGGCTTCATCTTCTCCACAGCCTTCTGCTATGTAGCTGAAGAGAGCAATAAGAACCTCCCTTACCTGTCTCAGTGGGACTATGGTATCTCACCCTCACCCCACATAATGTGTGCTCCATCATTGTGGCACTCTACTGGAGGTCAAAATTGGCCATGATACTCCAGATGCAGTCTTACGAGAGCTGAGAAGGGGGGGCACGTTCACTTCACTTTACCTGCCGGCAATGCTTTTGCTAATACATCACAGTATGTGGTTGGATTTCTTTGCCACAAGGACACACTACAGATTCATGTACATTTTGGTGTCTAATGGAATCTTCCATATCCTCTTCTCCAAAGCTGCTTTCTATCCATTTGGCACCCAGCCTTTACTGTTGCCTGTCTTATTCTATTCCTGGTGGAGGACTTTGCATTTACCTTTCTGAGGACTGCGTCAGCCCATTTCTTCAGTCTGTTGAGGTCCCTCTTGAGAGCAGCCCTGCCCTCCCGTCAGCTCTTCACATTTTGATAAGTCTGTGTACTTGCTGAGGGCACATTTTGTCTCATCTTTAATAAAGACATTAAATGGTATCTACCTCATCTATTTACGATGGTAAAACAGCATTTACATGTGTTTTCTCTGCACTATTTGCAAACTAGATCATCCTTCTTTAACCAAGGATGCTGACAATAAAAAAAAGTGTTTCCAAAGGGGTAAGGATAGTGCAAAATAACTGCCTATGCTGACCCAAGGATCTCCTTTACATATGTACTGCATTTGCCTTTCATTATGTGAAATCAAGTACAGCTACTTATTTCTCATAATGCCAATCCTTTTTTATGGTTACTACTTCTTGGATAGTTATTCTTTCTGTAAAATATGTTTCTTTGTTAATATGTGGCATCATTAAAATGTATATTATCTATTTATACTCAGTTTCCAAACCAAACAGGATCACACAGTATCAGTGACCTCTCTTATTCATTATTTAAAATTTCTCTCAGCCTTTGGATCATTTGTAGAAGTTTTTTGTTTGGTTTTTTTTTTCTATTACATTGATCAAATGTTTTAATAACAGTGCTAAGGATCTTGCTAGAAGTATTTGATGATGCTTGCAGTCTTACGGACACATTTAAATGTGTTTATTCTGTACCTCTGAAACAAAGTGACAGGTAGGACCAAGGTTTATAAATGACCACATGTATTACATCAGCAGTACTTCTTTATTTCAAACATTTCTCATTTCATCAGAGCCTTCTGCCTTTCTTCACTCACAGGAGTATCTCTTAGAAGATACTTTCCAATTAGATTATTCATTGGCTTCCCAAGACAGGAAAAGGAAATTACCTGTTAGTTTAGGAGAATAAAATTATCCTGTTTACAGATACATCCAGTCAGTAACTTTCCCAACTTGGAGAGTGCACACAGTGATTTGACTAAGCACTTGTGACATTGGAAGATACCAGAACTTCCATCCCTTTCTTTGTGATCCTCTCACTCATCACATTTTCCACCTTCATTGTGTTGTTATGAATAAGCAGTCAAGTGAGGACAACTTGGGAAAAAGCTCAGCTCAGTTTCTAATGAACTAGCAGACTTTGTGAGAATATAGTTTTGATTATCACTGTGTATTCTCCCACAACTGGGGGGGGGGGGGGGGGGGGGGAGAAAAAGGGGGGGACGCCACCTTCGGGGTTTTTTT
>NW_010973284.1:11967490-12032687 GCF_000737465.1 Haliaeetus leucocephalus | reverse complement strand
AACCGGGGGGGGGGGGGGGAGGAGGAGAAAAAGTGAGGACTCGATCCTATGCAGGATTTTGTATGGGCACAGCAAAACATTAAGACAGTTTAGTGCTGAATTAGCACATTATTTTTTGTGAGCAGGATGTTGTGAAATCCTGTTTTGATAAGACTTCTTCAGACACTTTGAATTAGCAACATACATGAAATGCAGTTGATAACTGTGGCATACATTTTACACATGATAGGAACAGTGCCCTTTGGAGGAAATTTCTGAAGGCAACTCTACTTTTTTATTATTAAGAAGCACTATTAAAATCATATACAGTATTCAGGGAAAGAATGTCGAAACAGCAAGCACTATGTAGCTATTTACCAGCTATTGCTTATGCTGATTTTCAGTGTGCTACATATCATGCTTTTATGCTTCAGCATAAAGTGTGCTAGATGCCATCATGAAGGATTTCTCTAATTCATCATACCAAATACCTGTCTAACCATATAAATATTTTCCTCCTGGAGGCAAATCATCCTGCTCATATTAAAAAAAAAACCAAACAAAAAAACCCCAAAACCCTCTTCCTTAATTTCAGCAAAATTAATCATAGAACAAGTCTAAAAGAAAAGTTTGGAAAATTTTTCCACAACCACATACAGCATACATATGTAACATTAAGAATAATCCAAGAATAGTAGAACTAGCAATCAGAAATAAAGAGCTCTGTAGTTGTTTCTTTATTGACATTTGTTTTGCAGTTGCTGCAGCTACTGTGGCTTTCTCAAACAATGATAGGATTTGTTCACTGAGGCATGTATAAGTCTATGTAAAGCACTGTGAGTGACTACAAATGTGGGTATTTGTGTAATGTTTTGGTGATTAAAAAAATCTCTTGTTCTTGATGTGCAAAATCATATAAAATTATTTTGTATATGTGGTGTTCTAAATAGTTTTAATTGGAAAATTATTTTACAGATTCAGAGGGTATTGCCATATTTCAGTTTCATAATTAACTTGAATACTGGAGTCCATATGGCAGATGAGCAATATTTAATAAAAATAGCCGACTTGCTTGCCAGAGAAAAAAGTGATGTTATTGTGGAGAGATTTGTGCATTACATAATTCATGATTTTTATAGAAGTCATAGAGTTATGCCTAGAAACTGTTTTGTGTTTAGATTCTAACCAAGGTATGCCACAGTTCCAGTAATGAATAATGCAGATAACATGGTGCCCTCCGTGAACTATAGAGCAGAAAAAGCAGCTGACTATCAGAAACAGCTCATTAGGAAAAAAAAAAAAAAAAGATAAATGTGAGCAAAGCACATTACCTTGATGGAGAAACAGAAAAGACAGTTTCTACTTCACAACTAATTTGTAAAAAAAAGCTTGCAAAATTTCTAGTTCCTAAGGCCTTTAGGCAAACTCAGAACTAATTAAACAAAAAATGATCTCTGTTCCATACTTTTCAGATGAAATGGTAAGACATTTCATCATGAAAGTTTATGTAATGCAAATGTGGGCCATCAGCAGTATAGTACTTCTAAAAATGAAACCATGTCTGTGAAAGACACAATGAGTCTGACTCATTATAGCATTGCTGTTTGCAACTCTAGGATGTAGTTAAGATGGTGTCAGCACTTTTATTATATAACCTATTTTGGGTTGTTTATTACTTAGCTATAAAAATTTACTTCAGGCTAAATCTGAGTGCACAAGTTTTCAGGTATTGTTTTTTTTTAAATAAGTTTGACTATTTTAAACTTTGACTAATGTATTTACCACTGAACAAATCTGTTTTCTGTGAAAGGTGCTGAATTTACAATCTTCTTTTAGTGTCCAGAGCATTTACAGAATTATTGGTAAACTCATTCTGCACCATCAAATTTTTTCAGCTGATATATTTCAAAATCTTTGAAAATTAGTCATCAGATCTATTCAAGCCTTGTCAAAAAGGAGAACTGTGATGGCGGAAATTAATACACAAATGATAAAACCAAGGACCTTAGTCTAAAACTAAAAGTATGCATAGAGCTACAACTTAAACAGCTTATGCACTAAGTAAACTCGCACCTTAATGTATCTTGTGGCAACCAGTTTTGTCTGTGTTTCCTCATTTTCTCTAACTGGTACTATACAGTTTTAATTTTTCTGTATATCTACAAAGTATGAAAAACTATAAGATACTTCAACAATGCATCATCTGACTAAACCCCTAAAAGACTGTAGAAATGTCAATGATTTAGAAAAAGTGGATCATCTTCCATCTAGTCCGATGATGGGGAAAAACTTCATGTCAGGTACCAAAACATACTTGCGTTGGAGGCATGTGTTGTGTGTGTTTTCAGAAATGGGCTTTAACGACTACCCAGGCATTTTTAATTCAGCAGTGCCACAGCCTGTGAGCTGCTCTCTAGGGTTGATGTGTGAGGTTAAGAAGGCAAAGACACAGGGTACCACTGCCAGGAGAGCAGCAATACACTGTTGAAAGCACAGTGATGTGCCAATTCTGGCATACTCATCAGAAGGTGCTGACTTATCTTCTGGCACACTGTCAGTTTGCTTCCTGAAGAGAAGTCACATGTGGATCACTTCTGGGGACCGCTTGAAATACTTGAAGTGATTTAGAAGTGGTGTCCTAGGCATGGTACTGTAAACACTAAAGGCTTTCTTGCCAAGCCAACCAACATCATTTGTATGTGTATATGTATCACCTGAAATTGATGAAGGACACATTTTTATCTTACGCCTGCTTTCCACTCAGCTTTGCAAAAAATTGATTTAAAGGTTGATTCATCATCTGTACAGAGCAGAAATGATAGCCATTATATATGCAGTAATAGGTCACATATACAGCCTTCAGCACTGCAATCTGTTTTACTAGGTGAATGAATGATGAGTAAGACATCACATTCTTCTCAGAAAGTATACTCATGTCTTTAACTTGTCTGACATAGCATTAGTTACTATGTGGCTTCAAAATCCTATAGATAATGGTGAGCACATACAAATCATTGGTTTGTTATACTGGTGAAAGATAGTCTAAACTTTAAATTTTTCCCCAAATTAATATATAAAATTAATATAGAAATTTCTAAATCATCTACTAACTTTCCCCATCTACATAGTTAGGCAAAGGAAATATGATGGCATATTGTATTTGTGTTTTACGGCAAGTTCATTAATTTCACATTCATTTATAAATCCTCAGGTAATGCATTTTGGTGTTCTACCTTTTTGGGTTTTTTTCTCCTTTCTCTTTCTTTATAATTGCAAAGAGGAAGAAAGAAACATATCCTCCTACCAGAAAAAGTTATTCTCAGGATCGACTATTGCCTATGGCTCACTTCCCTTCTTTAACTGACTCCTTTAAGTGAGTAGGTTGGTCATCTGCCTGGAAGACTGATGCTTCCGAGGCACATTACTTTCAGTTGCATCCCTATCTTTGAGGAGTAATTTCATAGTTTTCTTGTGCTGGTACCTCAGTATCTTTTCTGGTTCAGTTTCTCATTGGTTTCTTCTCTTTTCTAAGCATATATGCTGCCATGCCGCTTTTCCTTTATTCTCTTGCAGTTACTTTTCTTTCTTTCTCCCTTTTCCTGAGTTCATTCTATTCCTGCCAAACCACACATAGGTTTTTTTCTCTTTCCTAGATTCTGATTTTCAAGTCTATAATATTAGAAGCAGTTAATGTAATTGAGTGAAGAAGATGATTATGTGCATCATTTATTTCTTAAAATTGAACTGCTCCTCTGGAAGAAAGGACAATGAGGTACTGCATCAAGAAAGAGTTTCTTACACAGACGTCAGTGCGCACTTCCCTTGTCAGCTCTCACCACTCAACCAGTACCCCAAAGACTTCCTAATATTTTCTCTGGCTCTTCCTATTACTGAATCTGCTGTCAGGTGGGAGGAGTAGAGGAAGCAGAAGAACTCCCTTTCTTTGGCTTAAGGAAGGAAAGGTTGTTAGTTTGTTTAAGCAGAAAGGATGATTTCCATGTAGCTTTTTAATATAGCACCCTTTTAATAATCTTTAACCTTCTCTCTGGAAAAGCAGTCTCCCATCTAATGTCTCCTTCTCAGAAAAATAAAGGTTTTGAAGGACTCCTTTATGGCATTAGAATCTTAATAAGCTGGTCCCATTTTTATTTACACTGTAAGGACTCTTCTGAGGATCATCCCACCCAAGATATCATTTTATTCCATTTTTACTTGTGCAACATTTTAATTGAACATGTTTATTTCATAATTTTTATTTTAGTTGTAACCAAAGCTTAGATCTTAGACTGCAGTCTATGCATTTGGCAAAGAAATTCAACTACACCATAGAACAGCCTGTTAACAGGTTAAAAATGGAATTGTCATGAAGGAGAACCAGCCCTCTTTACGATGGTTTGATGTTACTGTAATAACAGGGAGTTCACAGAAGTAAATGACTAAGAATTCTGAGAGTCATTTTGCAAAAGACGACACATAATTGGAATTTAATCCTAAGACTCTGATGTCTGTATCTTGGCTGTATCTTGCCTGTGCTGCATCTTTGAATTTTCTAGCTTTTGTCACTTTGACACTTTGTATCACAACTTGATAGAGAAGGTTTTTCCTTTTTGTTATTATTGTTGTTCTTATGTAATTGACCCATTTCCATGTAATTTACACAGGAAAAGTTGAAGTGCCTTTCTTTCTGCATTATAAGTGTTTCTGATTTGCAATTCATTAAACCTTTCTCCTAACAGATATGTCTCTAAAGGGTGGGAAAATTCCAGGGAAGGTTGAGCAAAAAGCAGCAAATGCAGCATGTTTAAATACTGCGTAAAAGGGGTTGAAGAAAGATTAGCTGGTGATATCCATCCATATGTTATGTGTCATTGAAAATGTTATACACTTCTCGAAAGATCCAAATATTAGGACAATGTAAGGGCAACTTTATACATATGGAATCAAACCTGAAGCATCTATAGTTCTCTCATTCTAGATACTCCCTTATCCCCAAAGTTTGCATGCTTTTTAAGCCTTAAATGAAAATGAAGATATACCTTTGGCTAATTCTAAATGCTAAAGAAGTACTCCTGATTATGTTATTTTCCTGTTCTTCTCATTCACTTTCCAAATTGTACGGTATCAAAAGTGCTCTCTAATGCACCTATATTTAACTATATAAATGAAAATAGACAGAAAGTATACATATTTCAGATGGATGTTAGAAGAAGTGTTAGCAACTGCAAATAAGTTAATGAATACAAATGTTTGTGTAGGAAAAAATCTGCAGGTAGGGGTGTAACTACTCTTTGATAAATGGCTAAAACAAGGGAGTTGAATCAGGTGAGATTTCTTTTTCTGTTTAGAGGAACTGACTCACTGCAGACTGTTGTGAGAAGAAACAATCACCTATTTGATCTAGTTCTTGCATCACTTTCTACCAAGAAGAAATTTTTATAAAAATAAGACTGGGGATTTTTTTGTTTTGTTTTGTTTTTCTCCTTATGGATTTGAACTGGTATTCTTAAGCAAGAAAATGCAGCTTTATTAAGAGAAGATATTGTAGAAGACCCTGTGTTCAAAAGGAGTTTTGAAGGTTGTCAGTGTAGTTGGCCAGGTCCACTCAGAGACCTACAGGGAAGTAAATCTCTTTCTAATTCATTGCCCTGTTCAAATATGCCTTTGAAGCCAAAAGACTTCAGGGATGGCTTCATGAATGGAATAATTACCAAAGCAAATTTAAAGCAATCCTGAAAGCAATGGGAATGGGCCAGTTCATCATTGACCCACAACCTTTTCCACAAGAAAGAACTTGTTGCCAATTTAATAGGCAAAGATTATTTTCTTACAGACTAGACTACTCAAAGAATAAAAAATGTTACGAAAGTGGCTGAATTTCCATTGGTCAAACTTCAGGCCCACCTGATGACTGATCAACAGCCTAGTCCTGAGTTATAGCCCATTCTGTGCACAGAAGTGTTGAATGTTAGATTCAGTTAGGCCCGGACTGGCACATTTAGAAGAATCATGAGACTGAGTTACTTGCCTCAAAACAGTTGAAATGGACTGATGCCAAAAACATTCTACGATTTGGTAATATTAATCTGGCCAACTCCAAAAGTACTAGAGAGGGAAAAGATATATTCTGCTGCACTTTAATCTCCTCCCTTTATGTCTCTGGCATCTTCTTTTTCCCCTTCTGTGGCAGAAGTACTGAATGTTGATGACAAGATGAATGACATTAATTTGTCATTCACAGATAATTAAAGCGGGTTGCAATTACCTGACCAACATTACTGGAACTAGTTTAAAGACTTAGAACCCATTTGGAACAGTTTCTTTTTAGTATGTAAAAAACATGGAGGTACTGTATATATTAATTTGTATATCTCTCATAAGAAGACCTTCTTAGACACTGTATCTTATCACAGTCATTGTAAATGTTAATCCCAAATTAAATTCAAGTAATTTGTTGAATGACTGCATTCTATAGGGGTTTTACATCATGTTGAAATTTTCAGCTTTGTCTTTGCCTAAAGCCACACAATCAAACATTTAAGAGAATGTGAAAGGTGTGAAAATGTTTAGATGTAGTATTCTTTGGAAGTTTTTTCAAAGAATACTTTTTTGATATCATAATGCCATATGTAAGTAAACATTGTTCCAATAGAACTGCACATTTAAATCACATTTTATACACTACATTAATTAATTGTTTCCACAACTATATTTGTTACACTTACTCCAAATTTTAATAGACTGAGGTAAGGCTGATTTCTCAAGCAAAGTACCAGTTATAACTACAATCCAACACCAGAGCTTTCACAGCAAATAACAAATAACATTTCTATCATGCTGACGGTCACAAAAATAGCATGGAATAAAAAAAGGTATTAAAACCTTTTCCCCATCCTTAGATAGCTATGTAAGTCACATATAGGCTAAGATTCATCACATTTTTTTTATCCTTAGCAGGCAAGGAGTAAGATAATTGGTTTGTCTGACTGTGTATCTGTTCCAAAAGCATCAAAACAATATATGCAATAGAATCTGAGGGCAAAAAAATCACACTGTAAAATGATAGATGATAATATGCCCACCAGGTAAACTTTTTATATGACAGGGTTAGAGATCAAGGTTACAGCTAATAATGTATTGCAGAAGACTGTAATTGTCTGGAATATTTTCTGATTATGTTCTTATTTCTAAGATAGTATTTTGATGTACTGCAGCTCGTCTTAGGCTCTACTAGGTATTAATAGAAACATGTCCTTTAGTATAAGTAATCTGTTCCACATAGGGAGAATATATTGTTCAAAATAAGAAGACATGTTTCATTTTATAATTGGTTGAAAACTCTTGAGAAATAGTTGTTCATTCTCAAAAGGTACTGTAGTGAATAAATTGCCTCTTCTGCTTCAAAAATCTACGAAGTCTTATCTTTTTGATTCAAGGTTTTCCTCAAAAAGTAAATTGAGAGACTAGGAGAGAAGAAAATTCTGTTCCTATCTTTTATGTAGTAAGCAAAATATTAAAGGAAATTACATCAAAGATCTAATACTGTGGATTTTGTTTTGGTTTATTTTGGCAGTGAAACTATTAATGCCTATTCTTTTAGACTCACTTACACTTTTTTCTTTCTTTTTTTTTTTCCCCTCCCCTTGAGTTGAATAAAAATAAATTCCCTGTGAACTAAATCCTAGCAAATCTAATCAAAGGCAGCCACTTCACTAAGGGGAAGCAGGGGGTGGGGAGAAACTAAATTACAACTTTCTAAGAGATCCTAAAAAGCAAAATGGAAGAAAGCCATAGTCAATATAATAAATCATAACATCATAGAGAGCTTATTTGGAGGGAGTTAAGGAGTGTTGATTAAGGAGGTGTTGGTGTTAAGGTTGTAATCAGGCAGCCATTTCAAGCCTTACTTTCACAGCCTGCTAACATGCAGGAATAACATTTATTTTGTGAACCGTTCTGCGACTGATGTCAGAGACAGATGAGAAAGGGATTTTTTTCCCTCTTATTTCAGCTGTAGAACAAAAACATGGAGAATAAATGCTTTATGAGTTATAAAATGAGATGTGTTTTATGATTTTTCTCCCTGCTTCTCCAGGATGAAAGCTACCTTTTCCAAATATGCAAATTAACATCTGTATAATCAGAACCTGGAAAAAGTAAAATGGACTCTACATGCTCATATCAATATCTGTGTGTGTACATATGCATGTGAATATGAGAGGCTAATATACTGCTGGATGGGAAATCTGTAATGAAAGGCCTTATTCTTCCTTCACACTGTGTAAATTGAAAATAATTCTGCTGAATTCAGTAGACTCAGATTTACTGTAAAAGTGGTATCTCGGAGAAAAGAATCAAAGAAGGGCACTGATACCTTAGACTGTTTCATGCCTAGTATTTAAACTGGTGAAAAAAAATCTGGTTTTATTCCAATTCGGCATAGCTTAAATAGTGTATATTAACAAGCTGTAGGAAAACATATAGAATGACACTGCCACATACACCTGTATATGAATATCATGATGGAACAAAGTCTTATTGTTCCTCTAGCAAACTTATGTGTATATGTGCAAATCCAATTTCAGTATATTGTTAGTTCATTGCTTGAATTATGTATATGCCAAATATGCTTTGTCAGTGGAGCTCATTCTAATCTCTGGTTTTTATTTGAGTTACTGAGAACATACTAGTCATAGCACCACTGCTTTCATCTTGAAGTTCTAAGGATATCTGAGACAAAGTTCACAGGGGAAAGGTAATATCTTCCATTAGATCAACTAATACAGCTATAAAAAAAGGATAAACTTTTAGGCGGACAAATCACATGTACATATAAAATGTATAAAATGACCAAACATGATGATACAATATTGATAATTTAAGAATTCTTGTATACGAAAATGCTGTGCATTGAATTACATATTGAATTGGAAGGGTTCTGACTCACTTAACCTTCAGCCAAGCTGAATGATTTGAGAAGGTAACTATTTACTGTATCTTGTCTTCAAACTAGTTTTGTTAGCAATATGATTATGTATAAAAAATCCAGAAATTATGCATATTCCTGATTTAATTTTCCTCCAAATAAAACACCTAGGAAAGTTGTAGGAGGGTAAGAAGAAAGCTCTAACTGAGGCAAATATGACCAAAGAAGAGTAACCAGATGTAGGAAAGAGGTTGAGGGAATATCTAAAGGTTTCCTTTGGATGCTCTATATTCTTTTTGTGTAGCTCTGCTTTAGCATCTCTTATGGAAGATGAAAATGGAGAGATGAAGATGGAAAAATAGGAACAAGAAAATTCACTTTCCAGTCTAATCTTATTCCAGCTAAGCCTACTATAGATTTTTTTCTTAATAAAATACGAGATCAAAAAGAATAAAGCTTCAACAGCATACATCCATTCCAAAGTAAGGAAATAAAAATGAAAAAAAATCATCAACAATGATCTAGAAAGAGGAAATGTAAGAAAAGATCCAAGGACAAATAAGATACTCATCAACTTTATGACTCAAAGCCATAGTGAATTAAGAAGCAAGCCTAGCAGATATAAAAGTTTTGACGAGAAAAAAATGGATTAGAAAACCACTCTAAAAATGCATTACTGTACTTCCTTAGAATAATTAACATTCTGAGGCATGTGGGTCAGGTATTTCGGATGGTATTTAACCAGATAAGGTAAAATGAGACAGCCTCACTAGCACATTATATACATCAAAATAAGAATAAAAAAATGCTGAAAAATGGCCCAGTTGAGCAATAGCTAGACCTTGGACACCTCCAGCTGTGATTGTGATATAGCCTACTGGAGATTTGACGTCATTTACTAAAGGAAACAATTCACAGAAAATTCAAAGTAGCTATCCATTCACCCACATGGCACATACTTTAGAAGAAAGGAAAGCAGAGCATTTTTTTAATGTTCTGGGGTTTGTTTTTTTTTTTCATTTAGTACATGGGTGGCAGCAGATTAAAGACGCCCAAGTATATAAACAGAAATTTACTGTTGTTTCTGAGAATACCTTTGAATTCATAGGTGCCTATATATTGGCAGTATAAATCTAACACAAATTTTTTAAAAAACCACCACATCTTCATATACTTCTGTCCTTTCATCTTCCTTAAATGTGAAAGAAACAGAGCTTTTCAGTGCAGAGTAATGCCACTAAAGCTATGCAGCTTCTAGCTGAAGCTGCCTGATATCTAGCCAGTCTGACATGGGAGTAAGTTTGGGTCTATCTTTGTCTTCTCATGTGAGCACGGTATAGCTTATGTTTGGGAGTGCTAGATAGCACTGGAATGCATTCAGTAAACATACAAATTGAAATACCCCTTTAAAATTTTTTTCAATTAAAACCAGTGAGTATGATGTTATGTATGAACCTTAAAATACTAATGCCTGCAAATTCAAGAAGATCAGATACACTAGAAAAAAATATTTTCTCTTCTATTCTAAACCCTCCCATAGTTATTTCAAAATTCATGTAAAAAAAACATTTTAAAAGTAATTCCCAGGAAATAGAATTACTGCAAAGCACAGAAAATGTTTTCTGGTCAGAGATACCTTCCAACTTGGCTCAGTTCACCCAGACAATTGAGACACTGTGATCAGAACAAAACACACGCTTATGCTAGCAATGACTCCCCAAATCAAGGCCACTTCTTAGCAAATTACTTTCCACATAACCATACCATGATTGCACATTTCCCCATCCTTTAAACCAAATTGCAACAATATTTACCTAACATACACTAATGACTCTTGGCATCTTTATATACAGTCCATTTTGGAAAAAGTACTTTGGTCTCTTCAGGGGAAGTTTATGCCTATGTGGAAATCTACTTGAGGACTTCATAAAGCACATTATCTTTTATGGACCTATTATGCAAAAGTGTAAGTAGCCCTCAGTTCATAAAAATCAGAGTGCAGGTTGTGCCACCATATTGCTAAATGCATAATTGTTTTACCTGCAAACACTTAGGCTAGAACTTAGCTACACAGGATCTGCACTGAGGGGATAATTGAATTATAAAGACTAACATGGTGATGAAATAACATGTGTTAAAATTGGATTACATGTTCACTGCCGTTTGCACAGAAGATGTTGAAGCACACTGACAGTTCTGAAAGTATGAAGACTGCGGTAGAGCTGATTGGAGTAATATAACTCTCCACTTTCTAAATTTATTGTCTAGAGTAGAGAATAGAGCCTAGAATTTCTAGACTTCAGGAGAGTGCCCTAGGGGCTTTAAAGTTGCTTTCTGTTGCTGTATTGTACAGCAGAGTAATGCAGTAGTGTTAACAACAATGACTTGATTGGAGGTCTATCAGCTATTACCTTCCTACATATTAAAAAATACACGTCCATACCTATGTCACTCCTGAAGTAGGGTAACCAATAATGAATTTTATAATATTTAACTTCTTTTCATCTGTTTTTCATTCAGCATTCACATTTTCAACTTTTATTCCCCAGAATGATGAAGGTTAGAATTTTTTACTTAATATAATTGAGGACACTACAATCAAAGTGCTAATAATTGTATATAATTACATGTTGGAGCCAAACTGCGAAGAGAAGGTTAAGCACTTCAAGAGGAAAAGAAGGAATGCGAGACCGGCAATTTCTCTGCAAGCACCCTGGAGAAGGGTCATCCCACTCCTTGTACTGTTGGAGGGCCAGAAAATGCCCTCTTGGTGTGTTCCAAAACCAGAAGTGAACATCGTTCTGAAAGATTGAACATAAACATTCAAAATCATGACCTTATTCTTTCTTCCCACTGGTCTGTGAAGACAGAAACATTAAAGGGAATAGGAACACTGTCCATAAAGCCTCTAGTGTGAGGCAGAGATTTTGTGCTACTGTTTAACCCACAGTATTTAATACGTGGACATGTGTTCTGCACTGCTCAATTACAGTCACTCCACATATTTTCATGGTTTGATGCCTCAGAATAGAGTATCTTTTAAAGGACTTCCTGAGCATGGCTAATTCCTTGCTGAATCAGCTAGACTGATGGAGACTCAATTTTTACAGCTGTCTCAGCCTTTCATTCTAGAAAAGCTTCAAAATACTTAGCAGTGAATCAAACTCTATGGTAACTTATTGGTAGGTTTTTGCTGAAACGATAGCGTCGCTACAGCAGTAATTCCCATTTCCATAGCAAAATTGTGTTTTACTTATCCAGCTCTTTCAAAGATGGTATTGGGGATGATTCATTTTGTCAATTTATATTTTCATCCATAAGATCTTCTATTTTTTAAAACCTAGCATATTTTAAAAGACAATTACAATGTTATGATGTATCATTTTTATTCCTTGGCAATGCCAAAACAAAAAATAATCATTTCCATTTATTGGGAATCAAACCAATCCTATTTGGTTTTTATTTTTTCTTTAGTTCAGTCCTAAGCACAAGTGAAAAATTCTACATGTCAGTTTGAAAGTGTAGAGCCTTACAATTTAAAAATAAAAAATAAATCAGTGATTTACTGTGTAATGAGAAGTTCAGATTTGTACTTTTACATAACATGCTTCTCACTAGAAAAGCCAATTTCTGAGTCGCTCATGTTGTCTAGCTCTCATTCACAGAATCCCTTAATGAGAATGATTGCATAAATAAGTAGATACAGTACTTATATCTTCAACCCTGAGAAAGCATTGCAGAAGAAGAAGCAGAAGCAAAGCAAATACTCCTCTTTGAAATATATGGGAAGATTCCATCCACGTAAATTGTCAGCTGCATCAGAACAATAAAGCCAAACAATAATAGACTGCTGAAGATATTTGAATACGGAACTTTGTAACCATGGATTTTTTTCATAAACCTCTTGGATGAGGCAGAACAGTTGTCTACTATAAAAGTGTAGAGGAAATCTTCTGTTTTCTGTTTGAATTAGTATCCTGTGAAAACACAATCATCTCCTGATGAATTTGTATGGACTGATTGCAGGTGATGAGTCTTAGTTGTGTCTTGGGAGATAAAAAGGGCAGTAAAATTGACTTGGTTCAAGAAGAATCCAGCACAAGTCTGAACAGGTCACCCCTTCTAGGGTGCAGGAAGAAAAGGTTACCTTTATGTACATTGCTGTTATTTATCATTTTGGGCCAAATTTTTAAATAGGTGAATTAGGTAATTTCATCTGATCATATGACCACTTTCCTATCTCTTCTAATGTGTCTCCTTTATCATAATATTTGCTTTTATTTATGGTCTGGTAGTAGTAATTAGATAGATAGCAAAATGTGACATTATCTCACAACTGCTTAATTTATCTTTATCTGTGCATTCTAATCACAAAATAGTCTCTCAGAAAAACACCAAAGTAAACATAAACTCTTAATCCTTTAAGCTTCAGAATGACGGCAGTTGGATGCCTTTCTGTACCATGAATTTACTGTGTCTTTTACTATGAACTGTGGACATGCAGTATCATGCAGGGCTGAGCATGTGAGGATTCAGATTAGTACTATAAAGAATTTGCTGACTTCTGACACAATTTTAAAAAAATTTTGGAACATATACACTTGGGAACAATATTTAAAACCCAGGCTTCCATTTCTATTCTTGTAATTTCAACACTTTTATGGTAGCTATCACCTCTAATTGTCAGGGAACTCCCACTAGTCACGCATTTAGACATCAGAGTGACTCCAGTGGCAGCAGCTTGAACACAATTAGTAACTCACTAAAAGTACTACAAACTAAGCTCTTTTTAACTGGTAGATTAAAGTCAAGTGTATTAATGAGAGCAAAACCCAAAATGCTTATAAACAGCAATCTTAAATCACTGTGCTGTAGGCATATGTTGCTGTTAACTTCCTGAAAAAATAACTTTTTGGTTGTAAGCATGTGTATCTGTTATTAAGACAATGGTTTTGTAACTGTCTATTACCCTTTGCTTGTTTTCCCAGGACTGTGTAACCATATACGTGGCTCTGAACAATTAATGATTTGATATTCATATTCCAGGTTTATCTCCTCTCACTATTTCTAGAAAGTGCATTAGATAATTTTTGTTGCCAGCATTGTAATGACTGTCAGTTGTTTCCAGACTCTCTTAGCGTGTTAATATTTCATATGCGATCATACTCTGTGAGCTGTAAAACTTTTTATAAGTGTGTATAGAGCAACAGAATGTTTCACATTTGAGTCGAGTCATTTTACTGATGGCCCTAAACTCAAAACATCCAATGTGAACGAATCTTTCTTTTACCTTCCAGATGTTTGATTCAGCCCCCAAAAGCTTAAATCAGGAGTACCTTCCATTACGTAAGTGCTCTCGTGCCCATACACTTCAGATGCTTATGCACCCATCTCTAATTTTTTTTTTGTTAGTTCACTAAGTTGATGACCACTTATGTGATTATATGTTTTATTGAACTAGGACTGCAGAGATCAAAGTTAGAAGTAAATGAGTACTGCTGAATATGGCTAAGTGCACACATCTACTGAATCGTTTAAATAATTTAGATTAATCTTTCAAAAAGCAGGATTCACGCCTGAGAAAGACACCTGTGGATTTTAGAAACCAGGTCTTGTAGCTGATTACAGTATCCTGAAGAATAGCTTCTTCAACAGCTTTATGCCTATAAGGTGTGCAAAACAGCATACTATTTCTACTGAATGGGCAATAAGAGCTTTATTCTAAGGAAGTTAAACATCTCTCAGAATTGAAAGGACAGTATTCATAACTTCTATTTTAGCCTGCTGTAAAAAACCTCATGAAACTGAATGATCAGCAAGAACTTTGAGATAAGTTTGTCTGTTTTCATTTGCTTACTGTATGCAAGACCGTTAAAATATTCTTTTATCTAAAGTATAATTAGGAGACAACTGCACTGTGAACAGCTAAATCATTTAACTGCTTCAGCAAAAAAAGCTGATCTTGAATTTCATTCAGAAAGCTTTTGAATGAAGAAATTGAGGGCTATAATTTTATTCCTAAAAGAAAGACTTTCTTTCTAGGATAAGCTACAGAAAACTTTATTTTGACTCGCACAATTGTGTTGCACACAGAATGTATTTAATAAAAAGGAGATCAATATTTTTCATAGAAATTTTCACATTTAAAATTCCTTTTTGTCCTTCTGAATATTTAAGGACATTTTCTTCCTTTCATAATGCTTTTCTCTGATACCTTTAAGTTTCAATTAGTGATATTCTTAGTGTTTGAGCATCTGGCTCAGAAAATAAATGCCTTTCTACAAAAAGCACCCCACTTACTACTTCACAAAGAAATTCTGATAATTCTACATTATTAAGACTCATAAGTAGATCAATAAAGAGAAATGAATAAATTCAAACGCATTATGTCACAAGAAAAACACATTATGCTTCTGACAACTGCTGACTTATGGAGGCGGAAAAGATGAAATGAACTGGTATTAAGTTAAAAGAAAATTCTGGTCAAATCCACTCGTTTTACTTAAAAATCAATTTAGTAACAAGATTATTTTGATAATCAGAACAAGATGATCTGAATGTTATCATTCCTGTTGAATTTCTAATACTGGTCCTGTGATCTTAATTGATAATTTTATTTATTCTGCAGATTAAACTAAATTTAAAAAACAGTGGGATTTATTCACAAAGCTTCATGAGGTACTTGTTTATTTTCTTAGCATATAGATAGGCATAGTGTTTAAGAAATATCAAAGCTGAAAATGTATTTTGTTCAGAAGCATATCAAACAAATAAGATGTTTTCTTCTGTTTAGTACCATGTCATTGTATAACTCCGTTGACCTTTGTGATAATGTCCGAGTTCTCAACAAATTGGAAAACACAGCAGTGGTTAAATATGAGCTTAGAGACCTAATTATAAATGCAAGTTAAAAAACCAAATTTGCTTCCTGTTCACCTTCAAATCTTAGACCATTTCTATTTATTAGTTTTTTATCTCAAATACTTAGAAATATGTCTAGTCTCTAGACTTTTTGTGTACATAGAAAAATCATTAATAACTCTTTTTTTTTCTTTGTGCGATATTTAAGAACTGTGTTTGAGTTTAATAAGTACATATTTCTTTGTTCTGTTTTATGGTATTTATCAAGTGACATAATTAAGCTTTTGAGATCTACATAACAGTTACAAATTTTGAATACATACTGATATAAACAGGTGGGATTAGCAGGTGAATCATTCTCTCCTCACTATAGGTGCTGTAGTGAGGAGAATCAGAGCTATGCTAAGACTCAAGCAAGCCAGACTTTTAATGATTCCGATATCTTCTTATCCAAAATATGTGATATGAACTTAGATTTTCTTCTGGATCAAAATTTGGATGGACAGTAGCTGCTAACTTTTGCACAGTTTGAAGTGAAAAGTATCATCATATATTGGAATAATCAGCTTTTTTTTTTTTTTAGGAAAAAATACAGTATTAATACTAACTGCATGGTTTGCATATGGCTGAGATGTTCTGTGCCCAGCATATGCCCTCTGACTTATTCAGGGGTATCTTTGGCCCATGACATGAAAGAGACTGGCCATCACTCTGGTAGAATTTCCCCCTCCTTTTACAGGTAGATTTGTGTAAAGCATATTTGTAATTGAGTAAATATGCTGACATATGATGCTAAACTATGTATGACTGACTTTAATTTATATGGGAAGCATTTATGTTGTATTAGCAGAATCAATATTAGTGGTTTGTTGTGTGACATGAATAGAACCTTAAAAAAAAAATTACTTAAAACCCACTATAAACCACAGTTGCAGTTTTGAGCAAACTAATAATGTAAGATGTGGTTCCTTGTCACCGTCTCTTCTTCTCTGTTCAGACAAAGGTTGTTATTGGTTTTTTTCATTGTTCAACTTTTTTATAAAAGTAACATTTTATCCTTATATAACAGTGACTTTTCTATTGAACTAATTTATTTAACCTTTTTTTCTGATGTGACCTAGAGAAGATAAGGAAATAGTATGAAGCATTCGTACTTCTATACCTCCTATACGCAATATATCTTCACTCAATAAAGACAGAAAAAAAAGAATAAATAAATAATTAAATAACCCTATTTTTTTTCCAGTTTCATCATATCTTACCATTAGTATATAGCCACCTTTTGTCTTAGAAAGTGGAGATACATTCCATGATTTTTTTTCTTAATTCTAAAGAATAGTTCTCCTTGATGTTTGAATGGTATGCATGATCAGATGTGACAGAAACATACAGTTTCTTCCTGTGCTTGATACAAGAAAATTCTAATTAGCTGAATATTTAATAACCACATACTGCTATCCATACACATATTCAAATTTTGTCTACATCTTTTGAATCCCAAATCCTCTAGAAACACATTTTATTAATCTGAAACTCTGTATAGCTGATTTTTTGTTAAAATCTACATCCTCAAGTATTGAGACAAACTAGTCTTACCTGCATTTGCAATACTGCAATTAAAATTCTGCTAGATACATGATTCTACCAACAACAAATGTGCTATAGGATTTTGGTATGAAAACAATGAAGATTTAGAAAAGTAAGACATACATACACCATCTTCATATGCTTTTGAATTTAATCATGCATTCAATACATATATTTCAGTAAGGACAATTCTATCACAGCATTTTTTTGGCTGAGATAATTTATTCTAGAAAATAATTGTTGTTTTATACCCTCAACCAATTCCCATTGAGTAAATGAAAAGTCACATCCATTCATAAAAATTTAATTGAATTTCTGAGCCAAAGTGTGCTCTTTAAAAAACATACATATAGAGACTACTGAGATTAATAATTTCTGTGTGAGCTGAAAACATAACATTGGGAAGAATTTTCTCCAGAAATGGGGAGCTAGTTCAATTTTTTCTCCCCCCCTCCCCCCATTTTTTTCTGCAGATCTTTAAAATTTTGTTTAGGACTTCTATCTTTCATTCTGAAACAAAGATGCGTGACCATAGCAAATCTATAGGTACTGCTTACCATTACTATAGCGGTCACAAGAAAGAATTTGATAACAAAGCCAGGCTACATATATCATTCCAGATGACTGACCATTTGGTACTATACCAAGGACTGGCTTTTTTTTTTTTTATAATTTCAGCATTGTGCAGAACTATGAATTACCTCTCCCTTCTACACTGCAAAATGTAATGTTACTGGTCATTATTTCAAAAATTCAGAATACTTTTGAGCACTGAAGCTCTTAGCATCTGTAGAAAGTGCTACTAGCCACAAAAACTCATTCAGGAAAAAACTTAATATTGCTTCCAAGCAAAACAGAGTTGCTGTCTTCTACAAAGGCTTGCATCAGCTGTGTCCTATGCTTCAGTAGGAACATAAAACTTGAAGATGCTTTCCCAGTTGGAACTTTTTCTGCCACATTTTTAACAGGGATTAAGCTCCATTCTCAGGAAAACATCAGTCCTGTGTTACGATACAGTTCCACATAGAGTGATTTTTTTCATGAATCCCTGCATATTCTTTAAAGTACACCCAAAGTTCAATCTAATCTAGATGGCATCATCAAATTTTTAAAGCATTACTATAATTACATTTGCACACACAACTCAATTACCAAAGATATGGATTGTTACCTGCACAATTTGATTATGAAATTTAAATCAATATATTTGATATAATTACAGTTAAGGTTACAGTACATTTTGTCAGAAACCACATTATACATTACTGTCTTGTTTTATGCATTTTAATAATTCACTTTAATCCTGTATACTTCAATAAAAAGGGATATTTTTCTTCTGGAGTAATTTCACTAAATGGGAGGAGATGGGAAAATATATTGTACATTAGCAACTAAAGCTAAGCAAATTATCTATCCTGCATTTTGTTTTAATAATCTACAGGAACATTGTTGTATTTTGGAAACAAACAAAGAAATATTATTGCTTTGCTGTTTTATTCCATGTTCCTGGAAGCTGATCCATAGGAGGAAATTTATAGAAGGAGACATATGCAAAGTTAAAGCCAAATTGGGTGTTAACACAGAACATGTGTTTAATATGCTTGTCCAGGTGCCAATGAGTGTCAGATTTGATTCGAAGCTTAAATTTGGACAGTTCTAACTACCAAGTGTTTGGTAGTGAGTAATTCATATATGCACATTAATTCTTGCATGCACATACACTCTCTCTAAAATATAGTCATTTGGGGGAGACGCAGCAGGGAATCTGTTTAGAAAATACAAACATACACTTCTAAAAGGTTAGAACCAGAAGCGATTTAAGAATATCCATATTTCATAGTGATGAAAATTTTCAGTTGTTATTCCTATGCAATTTCATTAAAATTAGGGTGTAATTCATCTCAAAATGTTTCCATACCTGTGCTGGGACAAAGCTAACTATACAGCACCACAAGCCTTTTGTATTTTGACTTTTATTTTGTGACCTGGCATAGTTTCACTCAAAGTGAAATGGTTATTCACTTGCTTCAAAAGAAAACATTAAACATGTGTTTCATCTTAAACTTCATCTTAAATACCAAGGTGTTTTTTGTAGCTGCAAGCTTTTATCTTCTTTATAGATCAAATAATAAACAGTAATTTAAGACTTTATTGTTAATAAGCATTATTAACAAACATAATAGTAATGTTTATGCTATATTATTAAATGTAATATACCTCTCTGCGATTGCAGATTGTGACAAATGTTTTATTGCAACCTCTTGATAGTCCCTGAAAGCTGCCCTTGAAATACTCATTTATTTTATTTTTTATTTGGATGACCTGTGCTTTAGTATCTTATCCAATGTAACAGACAAGTGGCAGATTGATCAATGAAAGGCCAGATTTTCAAAAAAAGCATGTAGCAAAGCCTGTTTGAAAGGCTTTATAGTTCCTTACTTATTTTAGCACAGCTAAGTTAATATGGTCCCAGCTTTGGATGAAGAACCATAATGTCTTAGAAACACTGTTAAACGCTATAGTAATGTAAAGGACTCATGAGTTGTAAATTTTAACTATTTAATCCTTTTCCCTCAATAACTTGATCCAATTGAAAATTCTGTTCAATGTGAAAGGCGTTGAAAAAGTTGCTCTAATTTAATTTAGAATTAATGTTATGTTTGTTCATCCAATCAACAAGTTTATTTCTTTATTAGGTTCTTGGCCAAGTCTGGAGTTAGGATTTCTCCCTTCTCCAGAAATTTACTTCTTCTTTCACATAAGCGTTAAATCACTATAGATATTAAAGGTTATTTTACAACCTGGACATGAAAAATGTGATGTGATTTCTGCAAATTTCTGCTGATTTTTAGCAGTTTTCTAATATTGATTCAAAAATTTTTAGATTTCAACTCTTACAGTCACCTCAAACCCAGGATTACCCCTTTTTTTTCATGTTCTGATCTTTTTTTTATGAGGTCTTGAAGTTGTGATATTTTTTCCTAATGGTTTTGGGTTTTGAAATAAAGTAGAGGAAGTGAATATGTGTATACATCCCAGTGATGTTTACGCAAAGAAAAGGGCAGTGAGTGACTGTATAGGATAAGCAATTCTTGCTTTTCTTTGTGGCCTCATTAGCTTGCTGTATACTAGTAAAAAGAGAGAGAATGTGTATCTTTGGGGTTTTTATCATGGGCAGATACTATGCTCTGCAATTTATTATTTAAATCACATTTCAGATTCCACAGTGCAAGTTAATAAGCTACTCTATAGGAAGAGAAACTATATTTTTCCTAAGATGTATTAATGTACTCTCAAATTGAGACCTGCAGAAATGTACTCTACATTTGTGACTGTAATATCTGATATCTAAGTAGGGATAGTCTTATTCCTGGGAGTGGATTTTCTTGTCTTTATTGAGAGATGGTTTAACAACACAAATTAAGTGAATTTTAAACATTTGTCATAATCCCATTTTTTTATATAACTATTTAGTAAACATGAAGTAAACATGAAGTAAAAAGAGTGACTGAATTCTATTTACAATCTTTTTAAGTGGGAATATTGGAGAAAGAAAAAAAAATCAATTTTTCCAGCTTATCAGCTCATGTCCATGTATTAATTCTTCGGGGTTTACTCTTTTATCTGTGATCTATGTCCCATTAGCATCAGAGATCATGGTACACCAGAGAATGGTTCTATTGTTATCTCAGGTTGTATCTTAGTGAGTCTTGAGCTGTTCAGTCATGACTTTGGCCCTCAAGGTCTTTTAATGAAAAAACATACATTTCTAGAGTTACAGCTACCTGTGGTTAAAATTGGATTGCTATGCTCTAGCCATGTCTACTTCCTATTTGAACCATGTAAGTTGTGATAAGTATTTTTCTAGCTGAAAAATAGCTGCCTTATTGGGAGCATTGGTGCTATGTGCTACACGAAATGTATGAGAAGACATTCATTGTGATGAAAATCATCTTGTTCAGCAGAGGTTAAGAGATAGTTTCATTTATTTCTTTATCATTTTAGGATGTTACCTAACTTTTTTCTTTGATAAAAAAAGGAACTTCCTACTCCCTAAGCCATTGCATTAAAATAGCTCTCTGAATTGAGATATTCACTGTGATACGGAGCAACAACAGAGAAGATACGCCAGCTATGTCCTGTTAAGGGTAGAAACAGTACTGCCATATTGTTCAATCTGGGGGCCCCTAGAAGTTAAGCCAAACCAGTGTTCCCCTATTAAAAAGCAGGAGTTCCTATAGACTTAAATACAAAGCCAGATTCCACAGCTTAAAACTGTATCTTTGTGCATCAGGCAGAGCAGGGGATAAGGAAAATAAAAGAAGCAATAGGTTGCAGAAGTAGTTCTTCTGAATAGATTCTGAAAGAAGGGTAGACCTTCAGCTGACATTTCTCCCTGGTAAACCTTTATTACCCTTAGTAAAAGCTGACCTGGGCTCTCCTGGTCATGGGAATCCAGAAACAGAGCAGCCATTATGCACACTATCCAGATTTTTCCTACATTAGAAGAGTCTATCCATTGCTTTAAAAAACATATGAACAGGCTGGTTCTAATTACAGACACTTTAATGAGTTATGAAACCAGGAGGCCAGATTGTATTCTGAGTATTTACAGTGCAATCGCAGGAGTATGCATAGTGCACACTCTATATTTTTAGGTATCTATCCTGAACAACTCAGAACAAAATTGGCTTTATGTCTCTCCATCCATTCTAAAAAAATTAGTCCAGTCTGTTAAAGTGTTCAGGCAGCCCACAGGTCTCAGGTCCATCACAGCCACTGAGCTGAGGAAAGCAGGAGGCCATGGAAGGCTGGCCATAGACAGATGTTTGCTCTGCAAGCAGCTGTTGTGGTTTAAGATGTTACTGCCAATAGCTATCGATCGTTGTCTTTCTGAGGAAACACTGCTCTCACTATTGCATGGTGCAGCTGGTTGCAAAACCAGCTGTGCTATTCAAACAGTTTAAGTAGATGGCCTGAGTTAACAGGACTGATTTTGCTGTAAACATACATGGGAGTGTCCACAAAAACAACTTTGCCAACGACTTGTGCCAACATCCAGGTGCTGGGTGGTAATGAGCAATGGGGGGCAGTGGAAAGGGTGTAACATCTCAAACCAGCGTGCCCAGATCAGGAAGAGGGTATCGGGCTACAAAGATCACATTAACGTCACTCAGTTGCGGCCTTTTCTGTGCCAGGCTTCATCAGGTAGATCCATTGCGCTGAAGTGCCTCATGTCAGTGTCGCTTGTACAAAGATTGGCCATTATCTCTTTCCAAACACATGAAACAATTAGGTCATCATTTCGTCAGCATGTAGATTAGCTTTATTGCCTGACTCTTAGTGACTTCCCTGTTATGTATTTCACAAACTAACAAAGGTAAAAGGGTGATATTTTTTTTAAGAAAAAAAAAAATAGGGAAGTCCCAAGATATCTGCTGCAATTTAAGATAAATGCTATGACTCTCTTTCTTAGGTGCTGGAATGATTTTACAATAGTCTTAATAAAAGCGATTTTTCTAACCCGAACTTCCACAGTCACACAAATAGGACACTCAACTTTGTTGAACATTTCCTCTGCATGTAGTGAAATGCTAATAGTTTTATGCTTCAGGGGTATGTTTGTCTTACCTTAAGCTCTCTCCATATATTGATGAATGCTAATCTATTTTTAATAAGACCAATTTGGACTCAGTTGATTAAAATAGTGTAGGTAAGAGCTATGCAATAATCCAGAAAGCCTGATAACAGTCCTTGTTTAATATCTGGAATCAACTTTAATTAAAGAAGTAAGGTCCAGATCCTTATCTGGTGTAAAGTGACATTATTTTTAATGGAGCTATGCCAATTTTCACCCACTTAATGTCTGATCCTGTGACTGTGCCTTGTTTATTTTTCACTAGGTTTATTCTCTTTCACTGTTAATAAAATGTTTCCTGCTTCATTTCCTGAATGAGAATGTCAGCTGACTGAAAAAACATCCCTCAACTATACATGTACTAGCAACCAGATTTTCCCCATGCACAACGACACTCACCTCAGCAGCAATTCATTAGTTTATAAGAGTTAAGAAGCTGGTCCTGAGGCTTTCTAATTTTTGCTAGAATTTTAAATAATATCCTAAACTTGAACTTTGAGTCCATGAACCATACCACTTTTTTTAAGGTTTATATATTTAAGTTCTATCATCTAAATTAATCACCATTTCTTTATTCATTGGCAAGCAGAAAAAAATAGGGGGTTTTGCACTCTGCAAAATGGCTTAAGAATTTTCTCAGTAAAATTAAATCAGAAGTTAATTTTTCAGGTTTTCCATGGGTATATCTGTTTTACCATTCAATAACTACGTTTTACTGGAAGTTTGATTATAGTATAGTAGACAAAGCAAAAGATATACTGTTTAGCTGTATGCCCAAGCATTATGAAAAATCCAGAATTCTTGACAGAATTTCATTACTCCACTTATTACAAAGCTTCATTTTTAAAATTTGCTGTCAAAAAGTGGAGAGGTTATGGGAATCAAACTTTTATCAGGCTTTGTCTATTTATCAAAGCTGATGATGGTTTCTTTGGAATGAACACTCTCAATGATAACTATTTCTTTTTAAATTCTCTGTCCATGGCTGGCTATTGAAGCAACAGCTTTTCAAACTGTATAAATCATTAATTTCAATAAGAAACAGTGCATACTGAATTAAATATAGGTTCTGTTAGTATTATTTGATTATGCACCCAAGCAAGCAACTGTGGTCAAGTTTATGGTCAAATAGTAATCAAATTCAAAATCTTTGGAAATGATAGAATGATTGAATTCTGGAGGAAAAGGGAGTTCACAAGTGAAATGTTTACCTCCATATTATATAAAGGACAGTTTCCAAGTGACTAAAATATCTGGATGGTTCATTCTGTCGTCTTAGTGAAAACCTCAGCTAAAAGAATTTTTCACATAATATATTAATGGGATCCAGATTCAACTATTACGATGAAATCTTTGCCCACTGACTTCCCCATTGACTTTGACAGGACAAGAATTTAATCTTTAATGTACTCAGCTTACTCTAAAACCAGATAATAGGACCTTTTTGCTCATCAAGGATGACTAACCTTATGATGCCTAAATATCATAGCTGTCTAGCTAGATATTTCCAAAACCACCTCTACAACATTATTAAAAATACTTGGCTGACATCCAAGTGCACTTTGTCTACAAGACTATATGAGCCTTCTACACAAATTTTGCTATGCAATGTACAGAAAATTCCACTTCATTCCCCGTTTGTATCTTGAGAGTAAAAGAGCGTGTTTAAATAGAAAGGGAAATATTTTCTTAATGTCTAGAAGAAGTACAAGTGAACTTTGGACTGAAGGTTTGGTTTTGTAAAAAAATACATTTATAGACATGTTCCCATGATTAATGTTATTGCTATTGCTGTTACTGTTATTGTTACCGTTAATATTACTATTTAATTCCAGGAAAACTAGGTTTCTGGAAATCTAGACTGGGAATACAAAATTTACCAACTGATTGGAGCAATGCTCACGGTAATATAATTTTTCTTTAATTCTAGATGGACTAAGTTCAAAATGTCTCTACTATTATATAGAAAATACTTAGTTTTCAGTTTCCATTTTTCTTTAGACCTTTTATTCATTCTGTGCAAATGAATGCATGTAACTTGCAGTCCTAAACACATAGTTTATTACTTAGGCTGTGATTCTACAGGTGAATTCATGAAGGAAGATCCCCTGTAACTATGCAGTACTCCAAACCCCTAAACTTGTGTTAATGAGAATATACATGTGCTGTAGTGTATAAATGGGCTGATGACTGAAGCTGCTTTTAACATTTATTGTAAAATGTCTTTCTATTTCCTTTATTCCATTTTTTTCAGCTTCAAAAATTTCACAGTATTATATATCCCTGTGCTCAAAAATTTCTTTCTTTGGAGGAAATAATAATTTTATTTTACCATTTTTAAGCTTCCTAGTACATTTTGGCAAAGAAAGGAGAAGATTTAGTGTATGAATCACATATCTGGCTTTAGAAGCATAAGCTATTTATAAACTGTAACACAAAACAGATCTTTCCTATCTGATATTTTGACTGATTCACTTGCAACAAATGCTATAAAAGGGATCAAAATACTCCCTTATGTCCTCCAAGATTATTATCTTAAATACAATAACCAAAATATGGTTTAAAAAAAAAAAAATCACAGCTAGAACTGTATAATGTTTCCTGACCATTATGAGTACTCTCTCTTATGAGCATTTTCTTACAGTTCTAACACATTTACAGTTTGTGGTTTTGGTGTCTTTTCAAGTATTTAGGAAAAACATTAAATCTGTCATGAAACTGGTTGCTTAAATTTTATTCGGACCATGAAGATTAAGGCAAAGAGTGAACATAAAATCTACCTGCACAAAACAGGAGACTGTGTTACAAGCAGCCTTGACCCTGAAAGGTAATCTTTCTGGTCAGACCTCCTGATCTGAGTTTGACCCTGCTTACTCAGAATGAATCTTCACACAAGTCACAGAGGCCATCCACAAAAACCACTTTTTTTTTTTGAATAAAGTCTAAAACTGTATCTTCATTCTTTACTGTGACATTTACATACCACAACTTTTCTGTATTTCTCTTTGCATTAGGTTTTTTACAGTGCATTTCCTATTTCATTTAAGAAGAACTTGTTGGACAAACAAGTGCTAACAAGAAATTTGAAACACTTTTTACATTCAAGCAGAAGGTTGCTGCGGGTTTTTTTAATATAGGCTGATTATAAGTTCTACTGATGTGATGAGTGAAACTTCTATTCATCCCAACACGGCTTTCCAGTATCTTAGTTTCTTCTCTTACGGTATACATAGACCTAGAATATATGGGACACATTCCTTCATATGTTTGGGCTTCTTAGGCCACCTAATTTTTTGTGTCAGAGGCTAGAAAGGAGAATCTAGTTCTTTACCTGTAGTATCTGTATCCTGGGAAGATGGTATGAACTACATCATCAATGTCTGACTCTCTAAGAAAGCTATACTTGAAAAATTTGTCCCCTTTAGACAAAGAAACCTCTGAAAGCACTTGAGACTGCAGCTGATGGAACACTTCAGAAAGTTTTCCATAAATATATTTTCATTCTTGCACACTGTTGTCTATGGTTGCTTCCCATGCAAACTTTAGTATAAGAGTTAACAAGATAAAGAATTCCCTTAAAAAAATATGCAAAAATTGTAAATAAACATTGAAAATAAATTGTAGAAGCATTTTCCCAGTAATTTTCATGGAAATATAGTTAAAAGTTGCATTGCTTCCGCTAGGGACATATTAAGACAAAAAGAAAGCAAAAACACTATTTAAAGAGCAAATCTACATTAGTTGAAGCATAAACATAAAAAAAATCATAAATAAAAGTTTCTCTGTACCCTTTTCTTGGGATCAAATCAGGAGCTATGGAGTTAGGACCACCATTCTAAGAAAATAAAAAATACAAAACATATCACTTATGCATAATGTACTGTAAGAAGATATTTTAATAGCATCAAATGTGAAAAACATCATCAGTTTCTTGAAAGTAGCAATCCACACCTACTATATTGTGCTCACTTTTCAGCATTATCAGTTCTAAATGCCACTACCAGACCTTATATTCTGTCATTGTTAGTAGTACGAGTTTTCTAATCTGGAAAGAATGATTTTAGGATCTTATCTAAAAGCAAATGTAATAGGGTCCCTATAGTTTGAGTTAGGTCCTATATTTTTAGACATATCTTTGGGTATGCTATATACCAACATAAGTAAAAAAGTGATTTGTTTGGAAACACCTGCTAAAATACTTCAAACTTCTGTCTTTTTGCCAGTCACCAAATTATTTTTGAACTAACACCCATCTTGGTTTTTTGACCAACTCTTTTATATTCTGCTTAGCCTTCATTGAGCAAAGGCAGTTGCCTCCTTTTCTGTTCTAGTGTAGCTTTGCAGATAACTGGAAAACCTCAGGCCCTTCCAGAGTAATAAAAGTTCCCACAAAAGTTCAGCTTCAGCCAATCTCCTTCTCTGGGATCACAGGCATTTCTTCAAGGTTTGTCAATTTTTTGTCCTGCTTTGACTACAGCTGTAATGCTCTCTCTTAGCCCCCAGAACTGAGGGTGGAAATCATAGAATCATAGATTCTATGATTCTATGACTACAGCTGTAATGCCCCCTCTTCGCCCCCAGAACTGAGGGTGGAAATGGTAAGGAGTTCAGCTCCTCATTCTTTCATAACTTCCAGCTCCAAGGAATAAAGTGGGAAACAAGTATGACCAGGAATGCCTTCTTGGTTCTCTTTCCCCTTAAGGTTTTTTGGGGTTTTGAGTTTTTGCCTCCTCTCAATATCTGCCTGCAATTAAGCTTCTTCTGAAGCCCTTACTGACATTTTTTCATGGATCTTTTGAGTGGAGAAAAGCTGAGTTCTTTTACTTCTCTGGACCATTTTTAGCAGAGACTTGAAATAGTCTCTCTCACTGAAGAAAACAGATGCCTTCATATCATTATCCACACAGGACACTTGGAGAAGCTAGGACAAAGAAAATGGATGGAGTCATTTGCAGGAGAGCACATTAAATTGCTGATAGCCAGTGACATAGTGGTGGTTACTTGGGAAAGTGATGACCATGGCATTTGCAGCTTATGATGGTTATACCAGATTTTGTATAGTTTTTTTACTGTCCATGCCTTCATAATGCATCAGACCTCATTAGGGCAATTTGCTCATGTCAGTTCCTGTTACAGAAGTGGTAGGCACATGGATGGAGCACTGTAATAGCAGCCAGTCTCAGAGACCGTGCTGAACTGTTCTGTGATGTGCCTTAGATTTTATAAATAATTGAAAACAATAAGTGGCAGGAGAGCTAGCAGCAGGAAGCACACAACTCACTGTAGTCTGTGTGTGAGCAGCTCCCCTGGACTAAATAAAATCAATAATCACCAACGAGCCTTCCTTGGGTACTATAAAAGCTAAAGATCCCATATTGCCTTTTATAAATGAAAACCAAATAATTGACAGCAGTGACAGCTGCTGAGAGCATACCACTCACTGCCTGTTCTCAGAGCCTCTTTCCTCTCCCTGTCCCCACCAACAGAAACAACAACAGATATATTGCAAACATGAATGACTGGCATTGCTGTCGTACACAAAGAAGTACTCACTTGTTGCCTCGTAATTGGAAATGAAAAAATGGAAGCACTGCCAGCAAAATGTTGTTAATGAGGCACTCTATGGGCTCTGATTTCAAAAGCTAAAATTTGCTTAAATCAAAATAATAAGGAAGAATTCTGTAGAATACTACTGAGAATTCAGACAGCTCTTGATGTGTCCCCTCCAACCCCATCTAGTTCTGTACATTCCCCACCACCACCAACTGGGGATAATAATAGGAAGGAAATGTACTACCTGACTCAGTGTATTGCTGTGAGATTATTAATCAGTCAATGTTTGTGAAGTGCAATGAAAATGAAATGCTACCCATAAGTGTTAAATATTATCTTTTCACAGACCCATTCTCCCCCTCCAGCCTTTCAGCCTACTCTTATTCCCTTCTCTTGCAGTATTTTTATATACTTTGGAGCGTGTATTTCCAGCATACCTAAACAGCACACCAGGATTCCAGTCTGCAGAGTGGGCTTGCTTTCAGAAGGCAAAGGCTGTTCTGTGAAATGTTTGTCTGAAAAACTTTTTACAGTCATTTGTTGTAGAGAACCCTGAATAAGCTGTTCCTTTACAAAGTTTTCCTTCTCACTATCCTAAAATTACTCTAAGCAATATTTGAGACAGCAGCTAACCTACTTTATGCTGAAGCACTGACTCATGATTCCCTATGTGCCTGGCTTTGGGAAATCTTTGCTTTTTAGAGGCCATTCACTCTCCTTTCATGATGAGGAGAGTATACAATCCCTTCCCTTGAAAAGAGAGAGCCTAAGATCTCTACCTCTTCATCAGCAAGAGTAGCTTGAAATCCCTATTTTAAAAGAGATTCTGAGACACTCAGTGTCCTCCTACTCCTACCCATCATCCCAATTTTCCTGTTCAGGTCCTTTTGTGACTGGAAACAAAAGAGAACTGAGAGACTGAGAACAGCATCCTCAGCCACTTCCCAGACCACACAGGAGAGCATAATCCAGTGAAGTGCTGGAAGGAGTGAGCCACAGTAGGTGAGGGCAACATGCAGCACAGAGCTGAAGAAAGGCACAGGTGACAAAGAGTGCTTTGCAAAGCAGGGAGACGGTGCAGAGAGGCAGTAAGAAGAGCTAAGGCCTCGTGTAGCCCCCAGCCAGCAAATTCAAGTGTCAAGTTGAGTCTAGGTAAAACTATTGATTTAAAGCACACATGTTGATAGTTCTGAGTTACAGGGGATGTCTTGTGTTAAAAATCCACCGTAAACATTGACGTACATTTGGGAGCAGTTCACTGCTCCCAAATGTCAGGTTCTAACTTAAAGTATAAGAAGTCTTCTCCCAAAAGGTTTTGGAAAGAGGTGGTTCATTGCAATAAGAGAAGAGCCATGAGAAGGCTTCTAAGAGAACTCCTAAAATGCTATCACTCCACACAGTACATTTTTCATTTTAAAGCAGGCTAAAATTTAAAAATTGTCAAGTATTGGAAAATATGTTGATTTTATCTATCAACCTATTTTCTATCTAATTTTAGAAGTATCCACTATCTAATTTTAAAGGTCCCTTGTTGTACCTCCTTTTCAAGTTACACATCCCAAACAGTACATTCTGCTAATCGGAAATGTACATGCTTAACTGGGTATTTTTAACAGCTAAACAAAACATTTCTGGGAAAGTGCAGTTTAATATGTAGCAAATGCTTCTTTTGCCTTCTTCTGTATTATGGTTATGAAGATGTGATTTTTGCTTTAAATGAATAGACTTCACATTCTCACAGCCATCTGCGCTGTGAGTGACATAGGGTTTATGTTAGTTCCCTATTAGAAAAAAATCAAATTTCCCATACAATTGAGGATAGAGTAAAAGGACCTCATCGGTCATTGTCCAATTTCTCCTTTCTCATTTCTCTAAGGCATTATGTTTTAAAGTATATACTATCAGGTTTTTTCTTTTTTCTTTTTCTTTTCCCTAAGTTAGCCTTCAAATTCAGCCCAAACTAACATTTTATTGGATGGATCTTCTGTGCTGTCAGAAGTGCAGGATATCAGGACTGTTATAGCCCTGTGTGGTGGACAATGCTAAGATCTGAAAATCTCTCAATGATTGACAAGAGTTGAACTTTTAAAGTTCTCAGACCTCATTTGAAGGATGATCTTTTTTGTCAGACTTTTATCACAGGATGGCAATTTTGGTGAGTGAGGCATTCGATAGTAAGAAATCAGCTCTGGTAAAAGAGCTGAGGTAGTGCCCTTTCAAATGTATCATGTCCAAAGACTAAGCACACTGATACTACTTCAGCCAAACCTCCTAAATTTGTTCCATGTTCATTGAGTTCGCATCCAAGTAAATATCTACACATAGCTACAGAAGTATAGGAAACAGACATGAAGTACACATATACCTAGAAAAAGTTAATTAGTAACAAATGAACAATTCTTTCTTCTTTTAGGATTTTTTTTTTCCTTATAATACATGCAGCCTTAGGCAGGACTTCCTAATCACCACTGTAGTCTTATCCTGCCTGCTCCAAAACTTAGTAGATATTGCTGGGATGAAGTATGAATTCTGTTACTGCAGCTAAAGGAGAGTATTATATGCTTCATAAAAGAGACTATTAATTCTGCATATATACATATCAGGTGCAAATTAAAGAGTTTGTCACAAGATTATATGATAAGTTATTATCTAATATACTTGTAAAAGAAAGTAGTGTCATTTCACACCCTTGTGAGAGGAATTTTGATTTTACATTAGAGTATAAACAATATGGTTTACAAGGAAATTTTTTTTTATTTTTATACCTTTCATTTGTTACCCATTCAAACTCTGAAGAGCCACTAATACAGAAGCAGTCTTGGAATGCAAAGAGCTTTGGTGTGAGTTTCCCTCAGATGGCACAAACAGTCTGCTTGTTTTCAAGAAATCTGCATACAGGTGAGGACGCAATGGCAATTAAGATTAAAAATCTTTATTAATTTCACATCAATCTTTGTTATTATATCATGAAGCATTTTGCACTATCTGTAAGATAGAACCACGATGTTAGATAGTTACATATGCCCAATGGATGTATTCGTTCAATGAGCATAATAGAAATTACTTGGATACATGAGAAATAAACATAATAGTTTTGAGGGAATTGTAAACTTCTGAGAGTGCTAAGGGTGTAATTTCATTAAGAGCTGAATAATTCTTGCTGCACAAATTTGTCAGTTGTCCGTCTGGGCAATTATTTAGGAAAATTACCTGTGGCAGTTTTCAGTGGACTTCCAGCTCAGGAAGCTGGGGAAGTTGGGAGAACTAAGAGAGAAGGGATTAAGCCGTCTGTACTCATCAATTTTCTACTTTCCTCCCCGAGCATCTGCTGTTGGTTGCTGCTTAGGACAGAATATTCCGCAAGGTGGACCTTTGGTCTGACACAGTGTGGTGGTTCTTATGGTTTTGTGTGCTTGGTAACAGCAAGCTCTGTCACTGTGGAGTTACATAAAACTCCACTGTGGATTTATATTCATTTAAAAGAGAACTGGGGGGAAAATTTGAGGAAAGATCTTTCTCGCTCTCTTGCTCTCTTTTCAGAACATAAGCTCCTGCTATGAAACAGCTAGGCAGCTTCTTCCTCAGAAGAGTTGTAAGTAGCCTCATTTCAGCACAGCATCTAGCACCTGCACACTCACTGGTTCCAAAAGTCAGCTTGGAATAAGTAATGTAATGGCAGTGCTGTAGCCTGAGTGACAAAGATAAATTGACGTATGCAGTGGCAACACAAGTTATTTACCCCATTAATGTGAAATAATGTGAAAGCATGGCCACCATAACAAGCAGCCGAGTGAGGAGGTAATTAAAATGCTGATCAAGGACACAGTTTGGTTGAGATTAGCTGAATCACATCAACTTACCGATACCATGTGTTTTCTGCCTCACAACAAAATCAAATCTAACAGCAGAATGCTGAATTTTGAAATTTTTCAGACGTCTCCCCACCCTAATCAGTTACAGGCAGCCAATACCAGCTGCAGCTTCTACTGTAAAGTAACACTAACTATGAGAAAGACTGAGTTCTGCTTTGGTGTGAAAACACAGCAATTCTCTAATAATTAAACAAGAATTTTAAAAATAACTAATTTTGAAAATGCTCATCTAAATACCTCTAATTTAATGTTTATTGTAAAGGGATTTTAGCCAATTGCCTTATTGGTCAATTTAAGGACAATACTGGGAAACTTTTTGTAAAAAGCAAATGCTCAGTTTGGTAAATGAAAATACTCTGTTCTAGAATTACTACCAGAGAGCAGAAAAAACACCACAAAGACCATGTGTCCATTCTAATGAGCTTAAATTTTAAATGTGGGAATACTCACAATGAACTGCTTGCAAACAAGCTAAAGAATTATTTGCAGACATTATTTGGCAAATTCACGGAATAAATTATTCGCTATGAATTATTCACCCAACTCTATTACTTACCCTCATCAGGCATTAAAGCCATCGAAACTTGAGCTTTATTGTTAACCATTATAATTATGAATTATAATTAATTCTTAACACTGTTGTCAAGAGACTGCAACATGACTGAAAAGTGCGCAACATTCTAAAGGTATCAATGACACAAATAATTCCCTCAATGCAAAACATGGCATTAAAATAGGCTGAAAATAAATCACCGTCAATGAGTAAGCAATATAATAATTTGCTACTAAAACAATTAACATTTCAAATGTTAATTCTTCTATTCTCTGCAGCCCAGATAACAATGATTCACTGAGCTTGAGAAAGCTGCAAGCAAATCTAACTGGGCAACACAAGGGAAAAAAAGTTCCTTTGGAGAATTTACCTCCTATCTCTTTGCAGCAGTTGTTGGGCAATTTTTAAAGCATTATTTACCTCGTAGCTTAGGGCTACTGAGAATCAAGCTACACAAATATCTCTCTGGTTTTTTTACTATAAAAATAAAAATAATGCAGAAAATTAAAGAGGTGATAGCCCCTACACCTGTTCACTGTGATCGTCCCACCTACAAGAAAAGCATGAATGAAATGTTCATTTGAAATGCAACCCACCCTCCTCTGCCTCTTCATAAGTAAAACTGAATGTCTATAGCTGGGTTTCTTTGCTTCTTTACAACTTTCCTGCAGTAGTTGTACCCAAATTTTACTTCTTTCAGATTTTTCTTTTTGTCTTGCTTCTTTCAAATTGTGATATTAACAAATATTGCCATTTCCTTGCTGTAAGGATGTTTGATCTAGAGTTTGGAGCCCATTAATATCTTTTGTCTATAGTGTGGTGCCCTCACTACTATATTTCCAGTTGAGATAATCTTGTCATAGTAATTGCTGCTGTCATCATCAGTATTAAGGTTCATTTTAATTTCTTTTTGAGTCTACATGTTTGCTTAGCTCTTCTAGCAGCATGACTAATAAGGATATTTGAGATCTGGGCTTTGAGGTTTCCAGTGTTTGTGTGGTCATTTGAAATCTGGAGGCCAGCAGATGCTTCATTCATTGTCTAAAGAATCCTCAGAAATATAATCGTCATTGCAGTTAATGTTACAAGAAAACTTCTGATTGTGGTTACAGCCATCTAAGTCTTGCTGCATGTTACCAGCCATTTTGGTATATGCGCATTTGATTCTGGTTGCTTGAACAGTCGTGACACAGAAGTTTTTAAACCACGCCAGCAACATTACTAAGTATTCTGCAAGATGAAAAAACCTCATGAAACATTTCATCTGAGGGGATATTTTTACCCTTTATTCCTATTAGTGTAGAGAGACAAATCTATGAAGGCAATACTGCATTTGGACCTAATTACCTTAAAAAAACCCACTAGATCTCCAATGCTAAACAATTCTCAGATAACTGGAATACTACTACTCCTATTTTGCCTGTCCAGATAGCTAAGACATGAATATCTTAAGACATCAAAGTGGTTTAGAAGCTTTCTTGTTTTTTAATAGACAAGAAGCTATCAATAATTATTACAGCTTCCACGAATACATAGCAAAATATTAATAAAATACCAGTCATTAAAATCTTACTTGTTCATAATTAATTAGAGTATATCGGATACTTTTCTTAGCTAAGAACCATATTTAAAATAAATGACCTGTCAAGCAGCATTGTGAATACAAACAGAAGGTTAAAATAATTCTAATATTGGCAAAACTTTCTTATTCCTACAAACCAGTATGACTGTATAAATGTGAAAGATATAATCTATCACTATGATAACATTTGGGTTTTTGGGGGGAAGGAGGAAGGACTATGTTAAGTACATAACTGCATCTTAAAAGTTCATGGCTATGCATGTTGCTTGAATGCAGTGGCAAACTAATTTAGTTCCACTTGTGATCTTGCAATAATTTCTGTCAATCAGGATGGCATTAATAAAAAACCTCAATCTAAACAGAAGTGCTGTGCAGCGTGTATAATGTATACACTCATTGAAAGAGGCTGAAAAGATTGCAGTCACACAATTAGGGTAACATTTGACAGCTTTAATCACTTTGAATCTCTTCACATCACTTTTAAATGTCAAAACCACCTCCAGAGATCTCATCAGAACAAAGCATTACTTAAATTGCAAATGAAACTATCCAAATTCAGCACACTATTATTAAAAATATAAAAAATGCCCCACATTATTTTATGAAAAACATTCATAAAACATTCTATGATGCAACATTGAAATAAGCAAAATAGAAAACAACTATGGCTCATTAAAAAAGGTATTAATGCTAAATTTACTCTCCATTAGCATGTCACAGGATGTTATTTTTCACACTGTGCTGTGCTGTCTTCCCCAAGCAACCAGGATTACTTCTTCCATATTAAAAATTAAGAGTATTTAAAATATGAGATCCTTGTAATTTGGTGAGGAAAGATAGATGGCTGTAAATAGGTTTTTGTACTGATGTCATACATCAAAAGGCTGTTTATCCTTTTCATTTATGTTTTTCTTGGTCCTTTCTCTACAACAATTGTAGCTGCTACCTCCATGACATATTGCCATGTATTCTGTGTGACTTATTTGTATACAAACAATAGGCAGCGATGTATCCTTATGTTTTAAATGTATCTGTTAACTCATTGTTTTCTTTGTGTTCATGGAACCATACTTTTGAAGAATTTAAAAATGCAGTAATATGAAATCTATTTCTAAAAAAAATACTTTTTTTTTTCAGTCCACAATTTCGCAGTTATCCGGGTATTTTTTTATGATATTACTATTTTAAAATTGTTAGTTGTTTTCTCATCTAAACCACTGTCCAAACTGAAAGAAAAATTACCAGAAAAACTCTCTTTGTGTCAGTAAAGTATTTCTCTAGCTCTTTATTCAGAAGATGTTCCTGTAGTGAAGCCAACAGCACTTTGCACACATCACTGTACTCTTTGGTTGCCTTTCAGACTGGTAAGAAAACCAGCCACTAGAAAGATGAGGTCCTAATAACAGATCTACAGGTGGATATTTCTTGTGATCCTTTGAAATTCTCTTAGATGATCTCAGGGTGGGTGCCCAAGTAAAACACTAGCCCCATTTTATTTTTTTTCCAGAGGTTCATGATTTCCAAGTTTTTGAAGATGCTGAGAAAAGCTAGGCCTACTGTGTCCAACCTGATTTTAGTGGAAATTGTATTTTCTAAGCATTATCAAAATACAAGGCTCCCAAAGAGATACTGAAGTATTGCATAGCTGACAAACTTCAAATACCAACATTTTAAAATAGTCTTAAGTATGTGTTTTAGTCTTATTATTCATAGCATTGGAGTTAAAAGCCAGCTTTTCTGGAGTGTTGCATGTGATTTAATTAACTGTTAATCTATGTGCAGTGTAAAGAATGAAAAGAGGGAATAGAACAGGAAGAAAGTTATTCCTCTTGAGATGTATAGGAGTCACTTGCTGTTGAAAAACTTTCAAAAATTGCCCCTCTCCCACACTCAAGAACCATTGCACCAATCAGCAAAATTTAAACAACATCTAGTTTGAAAAGGATACAGCTGATCACTAATATATGGACTTGTAGCTAGGAGAGACAACACACAGCATGCCTATTAACAGGTCACCGAGTTTCTTTCTCTTTTCAATATACCTCAGTGCACGGCAGCTAGTTTTCTCGCTCAGCAAGCAACACACAGCATGTGCAACTTCGAACAATCCTACACTGCAGGGAATATTTTGCAGAAGCTACATGATAAGATTACCAAGTGGCTTACTCCTTGCTCTCTTTATCCTTCGGTTTACTGACACCAATGATGGGGCAAATATGGTGCATGCTATAAAGGAAAGGTTACTTGCCTAAGTGTCACATTCCCTACATCGTGTTCTGATATTAGTAACCATGAGCCTTCCTATTTCTAGGTTTAAGCACACTTACCTGCCTTTGTAGATAGTGTGCAATCACATTACCTGATTTTTGTAACAGGCTCTATACCCTGAGAAAATTGCAAACGTTTTGTGATGTGCCCTGCAACCATGACACTTAGTAAAATCTTGGTGCTCTTGACTTCATTGGAATTTCACCTATTGTGTATAGGGTTAATTCTACATAGCAATACAAAGCAAGTTTTATTTCTTATTGCACTACTGTTTTCTTGTGTGACCTTGTATGAGCCGTTTTACCTCAGAGGACCTCACTTTTTTTCATACATAAAATGCCCAGAGAACATTTATATTCCTCATTTTAGTGTCCTTCAAATTCCTTAAATCAAAAGATGCAAAGTAAGTGCAAGATACCGCTCCAATTATCAAATATACGGTGCTGCCCAGAAAGGATCTTTGATTCTATTTGGGCATTTGTAGCTCTGAGCTGTTGCACCCACTCAAGCTGCAGTCTGGTTGTTTACTTTCTTCATCTCATAGTGTCACATACAGTAACATGTTTGAAAAAACACTGAGGTGACTGGAAGGTCCTCCCACAGGGACAAACACTCTAATGTGAACATATATTATTCACTAGGTTATAAGCAAGGGAAGGCAGTTACAGCAGAAAAAAAAAATGCTGCAGCAGTGGCAGCATTCAGTGTGTTGTAAAGCAAAAACAGAGGAGTATTGGAAGTCAGGAGTTGGATAAACTTATCATCTGTTACTACCACAGTATTGACCAAAGGCCAAACAAGATTCAAGGCCTTATTAAAGTTTATCTGTACACACAGTTAGTAGAAAGACAATACCTGACTTAAAGAGCTTGCAATCTAATCAAAGGCTTATTATGAGAAAGTCTTTCCGCAAGGGGATGAAAAACCACAAACGGATACATAGGGGCAAATAGAGACAGCTTGTCTGCTCAATTAGATGTTGATTCAACGTTCTCAAACCAGCCCTGAGTGAGACAAACAATGCTGGCATGGGGCCACTCTTGCTTGTGGCCAAGAATCAGACCAGAATGATGAAACACTGTTTCTAAAAATGAGGTCAAAATGGGAATGGACTTAGCAAATTTGTTGCAAGAGCAAAGCACGTGGTTGGTGCCTTTGGCCAAATGTTTTAAACCTGATGTATCATCAAGGACCCAGTAAGCAGATTGCTTGCTGGTACAGTGGTGTTAGGGTGTAATTATTTCCTCTGTTGAGGAGTACTGTGTCATTTGGCTAAATGACAGATTTAGAATTTACTGTAAAAGAGACTCTGGCTTTCTCACTTCAGTACTTATGTAGCTTTGCAAATGCAACTACACTGGCCTTGAACAACAGCTTGTCAGATTTGTTTCATGATAACTGTCTATGATCTGCACTTTAGGAACTTCTGATCAGTACATGAAGCAATGGAAGCAATGCTGTGAAAATTAAAAAATTGCAGACTTTCTGTACGGTGATAGAAACTGTGGCTCAATTAGAGCCAACATTCTTTCTCAAAATTCTTGGAAAATATTAATGATAACTGTTTATGGAGAACATTCCTTACTCCTCCGGCTTGAAAAACTAATGAAACTACAATGAAAAAAAACCACCTGCTTTAAATTAATTAATTTTAATGTTAATTGGAGGTTGACATGATAGTGAAGGAAACCTGAAAATTCAATTGACTACTTGGTGAAATATAAAGATTTTCTAAATTTGCTATGTAAAATATATATTTTGCAACTCACATTTTTAAAAGGTAAAGCTTTTTTCAAGCATATACTTGCTTATTGACACATTTGTCATAATCATTCAGACTGCTCCTTCCCACTCCTTTTTGTATGCTAAATGCCTGACGTGTTATCAAATGGCAGTGGATGTTTTCTTCCTCTGTTAGCATAGTATTTTAAGCATTTGTGTGTGTGTATATACAAAAATTAAGCTTTTCACTAGTCAATTATAATTCAGAACTCATCTAAGGACTGAAAAAGACAAAATTATTAGCAAAAGAACTGGGCATGCCCAAGGCTGATGTCCTGGTGAGGAGGGAATTATTTTAATAAGTGTGAGAAAGAGGTTTAAGAATCTAGCTTTCCCACTGGGAAAAGAACTGAGCACAGTATGAATCAAAGTTCTAAAGTAAACTAAGCAAGATAGACTGTTACACCATTTAGCAGGCCAGCTCTTTAAGTTAGATTATCCAAGCTTTCAGAAAGTAAAGGACCTTTCTTCAGGGATGAATTATGGATATCATGTTAAATTTATAACCCACTTCCATTACAAAGACCTATTTTAGCCTCTTGTCTAATTATGATTTAGAAAATTGGTTTGGCCTGAAAATTGTCTGATTTACTCTAAAGGCAAAGGAGAATGTTTCCACAGAGTGCAAAGATAATTTATGGCACAGTTTTTCAGGCAGAGGTCATTCAATTATTTCCCTGATTTAAAATTTTGTCTTTTGTCTAACATTTCTTTGGCTCCACCTAGGTCAAGAACAGCTTATTGTTATCTCTTCAATTCTACTTCTTTATTTTTTTCCCCCTTTTTTTGTTTTTGTTGTTTTAAAGTAGGAAGCTATTGAAAACTTGGGAATTATAGTTCATAAATGATAATATATATTTGTCATTATTTTTCATAGCCTGTTGATTTCTATCACATTTCCATGCATTAGGGAAAAAAAGCTGTAAGGAGAAGGGTTAGACTAAGGTTTTTGCAAAGGACAGTGTATATGTGTACATTTTTTTCTATTATCTTATTGAAAATCAGGGGGACATATAAGCCAAAAATTACTTTAGTGCATATGCATCATGAAATTGCAGACACTTGCCTATTCATAACTTTAGTAAACTTAGTCACATTTTAATGCTGCAATAGACGTAATTCTTCTGACAAACTTGTGATAAAGCTAATTATCTTAATGTGAGAAAACAAAGTTCAGTTCTGTCTGAGGGGATCTGAGCTGTGTTCTTAAGCAGAGAGAATACATGTGGGAGGGTTTTCAATGCCTGCTGTTGAATGAGTTCCTCATTTGAGGGACTAGTTTGTTTTGCATCCAGTCAGAAAGAAAGGTGACCAGCAGAAGGATGAGAAGACCATCAGAGGAGGGAGGAACAGTCAGACAGAGAAGGAAGAAGAGGTTCAAATTCCTACTTTAGTAAGCTGTAAATAAAAAATAAATATATACCATCAATCTAGAAACAAGATGCTTTTCTTTCCAGCTCAGTGGCTTAAAAGTTCGTTAATTATTATATATAATTATTAAATTACTTTGAGAGATGGAACAGCTTCTGCATTTGCAATGGAAAGAAAGATTTTAGGATATCATTGAAAGTAGGTTATAAAAAAAAGTTTAGGAATTTTTGTTTGTTTGTTTGTTTTTCAATCATGTCCAGAATAAAAGAGCAACATCCACTTTGGGAATTATTTCAGTAGTCAGCTTCTTTCTGACTGATAATTGTAGAGTTATGTAGGTGAGAGATTCCTAGATGTATGTAACAGAATTTTAATTTTCATTTTATAAAATTAAATACTTTTATAAAGTGGGAGGAGTAGAGTAACTCTATGCACTTTATACAAAAAGAATTTGGAGCAAATTCTGTCATATAAAACTGATCTCCTTTAGGTGCTTTCTATACCAGTACCAGTGTCTTGCTCCAAACATCCAGCATGAGTTTCTTCCTTATTTTCAAATCCTCCAAATTTGGATCCTATCTTAATGATTTCACCAATCACAAGCAAAATCATTCTTCGTCTGGGACCTCAGTACTCCACTGACAATGCTGAGACAAATGTTGTCTAGGAGGCTCCCAGAGAGAAATCCAGACTCTCTTAAAAGGTAAATTACAAATTGGAGACAACCACAAACTAATCAAAATGTAATAGGAAAATAATTTCTCTCTGGTCTGTGTTTGTCTATGCAGTTAATCCAAGCTTGATTCAATAATACTACTTTCTGGTTTTTATGGACAGCCCTTGTCAACCCACACAAATTATTATTTGAAGCTATTGGTTGGGTGAACTCTGTCACAACTACTAAAAAAAATAGAAGACAAGAGGAAAAAGGCCTCCAAAGCTCTAAAATGTAGTCTACAGAGCAACCTAAGGTGACAGGTAGAGAGCAGCCTTCCTGTATATATGAAGCCATACCATTTAATGCTTATCTATACAGAGATGTTCATGATGTCAGGTAGAATGTGAATTTACAGTATAACCTCTTCAAACTACTCCTGTTAAAAATCTCCCATCAAATTTGTGCTTGCAACCTCTTAGTCTGCTGTGCGTTTGAGTGATATATTAGAACATAAAGGCATAAAAAGCACCTTTAGAATTGCTCAGAATGTCTGTAATAGGAGGTGGTGAATAGAGTTAGGACCTGCATTTACATCTTCCCTATGTTTTCCCTTAGAAAACTATCCTTTCAACATTGCTCGCAAAAGGAATTTCTTTTTCAACAATCATTGCCATTATTCATACAGCTGCTAACTGCAAATTGTAAATGTGGATATGAGTGACAAGATTCAAGGTGTAAGTGAGGCTGCAATTGAGGAAGAGGGTTCATGGACTGAATTCATACATTATAAATAATAAAAGAATATTTGCAGGAAAAAGAAAATTGCCAAAATAAATTAGAACTAAAAACAAACTCAGACATGTCCTGAGGAGCAAGCATTTTTAATTATTATTTTGCCTTTGGTTTCCTTGCCTGTGGTGTCTCTGTGATAGACATGACAAAAGTTTCTTCTAAAATGTAACGTGTGAATGCTAAATGCTTTGTAGACTGAAAAGGACTGCTATAGTCCCCTTTTGCAGCACAGCTGCCATCCCTTCTCTCTAGTTCTTTCTCCCTTTTCTCTTAACCCTGTGCAGCATTACTTAGTGTAGGGTCTGCCAAACAAGAGGTGAGAGATGATGGACCCCCTGAGGAATGAGAAAATGGAGAGGTTGACTGCACACATTGTACATGAATAGTAGGAGGAGATGCTATTCTACTTTGGTTCCTTTCTGCCATCTAAAGGTATCCTCTAAAGAAACTCAGCATTACATAGTGCTTTGAGCAATGAACTGTGAATCAGGAAACCTGGGTTCTATCCCTCACTACATAATTTTGAATAAATCACTCGCCTGGACTCAGTTTCTCAATCTGTAAAACACTCATTATGACTATCTTTTGAAAACTACTTTATGATGTGTGACTGGAAAGCAAACTGGAAGTACAAAATTTCTTTAAATCAACTCTTCACTAATGTAGCAATGGAAAGCTGAGATAACCAATGTGAAGGAAAAATACAAATATTTCTAATGCTTGAAGACTAGCACTGCCCCACATGACAGTTAGCTTGGACATCCCTCTATCCATTACACAGTTGTGCATCACCTGCTTATCTGCTCATTATAATGGATATTTGATATAGGCAGCTATGACTGTTACAAAATAAAGAAGGGAGAGGGGAGAGAAGAACAAGGACAGCTGCATTTTCTAAATCATAAGAGGAGTCAGGAAGAGAAGTTTTGCTTGAATTTTGTAGCTACCACACTGTTTCTGTACTTCTGCTTCAGCAGCAGATATTGGGACTCAATGACCAAGCAGTCTTTCTGGTCCCTGTTTCCCTGAATCCCAAAATTTGAGCAGCTGCTATCTACTACTTTTACTAATAGTAAAAGTCTGCTACTGTATGTTCTTCTCCCAGGTTCATACAATTATAGGATAGTGTAAGGGAATACAGATCTCGTTACGAATAAATGCATGCATTAATGAGTAAAGCTAGAAGCGTGTACATAAAGGCTGCACAAAATTTGGGACTTAGGAGACAGCAATTGGTGCAAAGATGACTTGGCTGTTGATCCAATACCACTTTCATCAGGAGAGAAAAAAAGAGTGTAATTCTGAGTCTGGGGAAGTCATGTTCAGTGGGACGATGTCTCTAATTTTGTCTTGGATGTCTAATTTATTGTTACTGTTTCAAGTTAAATATAGTACCTAACTCCTTCTTTGGACTTTACTATTAGTCTCTCTGGCTACATCTGTTCCTGGAGAAATCCACACTACTGATCCCTTGGCCATGTGGTGGCCTGGCTCATATCCATGCTACTCAAGATTGCATGCCCTACAAAAAGAATGCTTAAGGTTGACTGTGTCTTTACTGCTTATCAGCAGGAATTTGTCATTCCGTTATAAGTATCTCATTATCCTTTACTTGGCAATACAGGCCCTTCTCTATACACTCCTCCGTGACTCAGCTGGCAGGAGAGCAAAGCCTGTGAAGACATTGCTTAAGGAATCAAGTTCCCTCAGAGTGCCAAATATGGCACAGCTCATACCTACATTCTATACTGGGTAGACCATCTGGCAGAATGACCTCTGAACCATGCCTGGCAACTATGCTGAATGGACTACTTGATCCAAGCTAGACTGGAACTGTAATGCTAGCATATATGTCAACAAAGACACACATATAGTAGAAGATTAGAGTCCTAGTGTAAAATGTACAATGAACAAATTTAACAGCATGCATGGATTTGCAGTGACCCAATGTCCCATTTCTGAAGCAATATAATAGTGCCTTCCTTACTCATATGCTTGTTGGGGGATAAAACCTTGAATGGCTGTGAAATGCTCAGAAGTCAATAACTTTAATTAGTAGCTTTCATTGGGTTTTGGCATGCCTGTAGATTAAAGGATCAATGGAAGACACCTAAGAAAGGTCAGCCTATTGTGAATGTCTTCCTAGCTGCTATGAAGGGATCTAGACTAGATCAAGAAGATTCTGTTCAAAAAGACAGAAAACCAGTACATGAGATGATAGACTTGAGCTGGAAGCAGCACAAACCCACACATAAGAAGTGTCTCAGTTAATTTGAAAAAAAGGTGGACATGAATAATAACTCAAAGAGGAAGCAGTAGGGATAACAGCTGATAAGTTATAGCTTAATATTTTAATATATAATCTTACTTTAAAAATCAGTAATGATAAGTAAACAATCCCCCAACAGACAACCTAACCATCACTTTCTCGCTTATACTTTTAGTAAAAGGCACAGCAGAGGTGCTTATTAGACTGGGTTATTTTTCTTTTCGATAAGGTTAATAAGAATATTCTAAACAGAAACAGGAGGAAATTTAGCCTACCATATTTTTAAAACAAAGAAATGGCTTGTCTGTTTAACATGCATGCACACACAGTCCACACACACGCCCTCCCAAAAAAACCACCTCCAAAGTAGACAACAAAATATAGGAAGTGACAAACAGACATGATGAAACAGATGAACATCTATGGCCTCACAAATGAGAACAAGAATGTTTAATCCTGGACATTGAGAAAAAGGTGGAAAAGGGATTTAGCAGTGAGATTAAGCTGGCTGGGGCAGTAAACAAGGAAGATGCCTTCATCAGATGTACCAGTAGCTATGCATGATATCAAAAAAGTGCATCAAAGAACAGTGAGTGGATTGTTTCTGTAATTTACCCGGATGAGAATAAACATTCAGATCCAAGTTTTAGTGGTGTGTGAAGGAGGCAGAAAGATAGAAAATCCTGTGGGAAAATAAAGGGAGAGAAAAGAGTATCCTAAAGCACGCTTAAACCTTCAGGAGAAAGGTCTGAGAGGAGATCCGTAGTTCTTGCCTAAACAGAAAGGACAGAAATGGTGTCCAGTGTCATGCAAAGAAGTGGGAGGAAGATTTTCAATGAAAGCATAGATTATATTAAAATTTTGATTATGTTTATGTTGAAGATTGCAAACTGAAGAAAGACTATTATGGAAGCTAGAGTGAAAAGAAACCTATAGAGTAGATACTAAGATTTATTTGGATTACCAGTCTGCAGATGTTCTGTAAAGTCAAGAGTTGCTTTGATTGTCTTTTCGAGAAAAGCTGAAAAATTTTCCTAAAACAGATTTTTGTATTCCTTTTTCAAGTCAGGGTGGAAAATTACAATATTTATAAGCACAGAATTGTTCTAATAACAAGAACTTGAATGGAATGATTTCAAAAAAATAAACCATCAGTGGTTCCCTTGCAATCATAGGGACGGATGTTCTGGAGGTAGTGCTTTTACTTATGACACTTCAGAAAAAATCAAAAAGCTAGCATCACCATTCATATTGTAAGCTTAGTAGAAAATGATGACAAATACCTGAAAAATCACTTATGTGATTCTCCATATGGAACTACCCTCTGATACTGCATGGAACAGGAAAAAGTTGTACAGGTTTGAATTATTATACAAACAGTAAATTCTGAAGCTTTAAACATGAGGTAGGATTTTAGTTACAAACTTGTGGTTCAGACCACGTTCATCAAAATGTTTTCAAGGTCTTTAAAGGACCCTGGGAATAGCTTTACACAAACCTGAGTGGTTTATAGTGTAGTCAAAAATCTCCAGAAACGTGTTTTGATGTACAGTCAAATAAAACTTAGCAGTTTTAGTTAATTTTTCTTGAAGTAATATAAACCTGAAACTCAAAGAAAAACTCAGGCTGAAAAATGTTAAAATGAAATATATACAGAATTGTTCTTTTTCCTTCTATCTCAGATAAACTAAATAAGACTTTTAAGTGTAAAGTAGAATCATAGAATCATGGTTTGGCTTGGAAGGGACCTTAAAGATCATCTAGTTCCAACCCCCCTGCCATGGGCAGGGACACCTTCCACTAGACCACGTTGCTCAAAGCCCCATCCAACCTGGCCTTGAACACTTCCAGGGATGGGGCATCCGCAACTTCTCTGGGCAGCCTGGTCCAGTGCCTCACCACCCTCACAGTGAAGGATTTCTTCCTTATATCTAATCTGAATCTACCCTCTTTCAGTTTAAAGCCATTACCCTTTGCCCTATCACTACATGCCCTTGTAAGATGTCCCTCTCCAGATTTCCTGTAGGCCCCCTTTAGGTACTGGGAGGCTGCTCTAAGGTCTCCTCAAAGCCTTCTCTTCTCCAGGCTGAACAACCCCAACTCTCTCAGCCTGTCTTCATAGGAGAGGTGCTCCAGCCCTCTGATCATTTTTGTGGCCCTCCTCTGGACCAGCCCAAGCAGGTCCATGCCCTTCTTATGTTGGGGGCCCCAGAGCTGAACGCAGTGATCCAGGTGGGGTCTCACAAAAGCAGAGTAGAAGGGGATTAGTAGAGATTAGTATTCTAACACTAAAATTCCAGAGAAGGTAAAGAAGAGAGTTCAGCATGCTAACTTCATTCCTCAGAAATATTTAGGTAAATGTAAACTTAATGCTGAGTTTCTTTTAAAATTTTCTTTCTTTTTCAGTCTCAGTTCCACAAGTATTATGTTCTGGAGGTTCATGCTATTTCAGACTAGAAAACAGTCAACAGTCATTACAGAAAAGGACTGCCACCTGTTGCTTTTTATGTATAATGACCAAAATACACAAGCAAGTCTATTAATGTAGTGATAGCAAAGGGTGGATTAGGGGATCAACTAAGGCTATCTATGAAGTAGGATAAAGGTACTTCCTCATTTCTATGAGGTGTCAAAAGGAAGACTGAAACTCCACCTAAGACGCTAATAGTGGTTAAACAATCACCTAAAAGAAGGTAAATTAATCCTTAATCTCAAAAGTGCTCTGTACAGGTGGCCCCTGTGATCATATTGAGTATCACTGATTTTAATGTTCAATACAGATCTGCATGATGGTAGGTGCTAACTGCAGATGGAAGTCTTTAAGATACAGGCCAGATTATAAAGTGATTTATTCAGATCTTGCTTTCATTAAGCTTAGGAAGTCCCATTGTCATTCATACTGTTACTAATTAAACCAAATAATAACCAGCAAATATGCATAAAGCAAAAATCCTACTTTTGGTTCCTGCTGAGCTGCATAACTTTTTACATGACACTTTTATTGTAATTTAAAAGTTTTATGTGTATTCTTCTTGTGCGTGCCAAAGTGGAACTGACTTTGTCAAAGTTTATCAATGAGAAACAGCTTGTTTAGCAAATGGAGCATCCTCTCCTAGATTATTTTAGTGTTGTACTGTGACTTGTGCTATGACATCCTTTAATTCTTATTTCATGCCTAAAATTTAAAATTAGATATGCTCAGGAAGTTGTCAAGAATTTTTCATTTAAAATGTTCTCTGGATTTCCTTCTGATAAGCATGGTAAAGTTGCAGTTGGGACTGCATCTTAAATGGTTGGAGGGCACGCTTTCAACATTTGCCTGAATTTGCAGCTAGGATAAGGAATGGCCCAGCAGCAATGATGAAAGCCACATTTCAGTATCCTGGGGAAAAGGAACATGTCTGGTCATCTCCATTTTTGTTGTAAATGGCGAAAGTAGAACTATTTCCATCAGCTGGCATGTACAGAATAGCTTTTATGTTCTGCAATAATAGGTAGCGTAGAGAACTTGTAATAGGTGTTTATATCTTTATCTTCAAATAAGGAAAATATTTTTATAGTTCCGTTTTACAAAGTTCATTTTGTGCATTTATTCTCTACAAAGAACTTTCAATTACAATAGTCAGTAAATGCCACTGAGGTACGAAATGAAGTTTAATTTATAAATACATTTGTTTCTTTCTCACTGCATAGGTACTTAAGCATTACAATGGGTGGGCAAAACATAGTAATTACTTTTGTTCACTATTACAAAGTACATCTAAAGAAGAAATGAATCGTTAGTCATGATTCTCATTAAAATGTTGGAATTGATTGAAACAAATGAAACATTTTGTTAACTATAAGTACTGATTTTTCAGTTTATGGCTACAGGAAAAGAATCTTTTCTTGTAATAAAATTTTGACTCCACAGATTTAAAAACATTACATTTACCTTGAAAGATAATTTTTATCTTTGGTGTGTTTTGAAAACTGAAGAAATATTAATACCTGGGGAATTATATAACCATACTCACTAACATTATTATTGGCCTTATTCATTCATTATTGAAGTTTAATTGTATTAGACTCCTGACACAACATTTGTCCTGGAAATCAAACATCATTGCTGTCTTCATGTAGGAATTGCTCCAGTAGCCAAGCCTTTACTCATATTTGCTTGTATCCATCTACACAGCCCATAGTTCTCTCCACAGAAGTGCTCAATGCCAGTCTGCACTGCACAAGGGGAGTGAGGTGCTGGCATTTCCAAAGTAACAGAGGCTGCCCTAGTTCTGGAAGCAGGCATTGCAGCAGCACAATACTGTACCAGAGCTAATCAGCCCTTTTAAAAGATGAGTGGCTATACAGCCTTGAACTTAGTGCCACACAGACATAGGAAAATATTTTTGTGAAATATGGGAGCTGCGTAGCTTTGAGGGCATCAATGCAGAGCTTTCACGTGCTAGTATGCTGCTTACAGAGCTATTTGGGAAAAAAAGAGAGGCTCCAATCTCACAATAGGCTGTTGGAGAAAATCGAGTCATCTGGACTGGCATAGACTAAGAAGTCAATTCTCTTGACTCCTGTGCCGGAAACATAAGGAAAGATTATTCAGTGCTGTCTGAGTTCAGATACAGTCTTGGCCTTTAGGAGTCAAGCCTTATGAAAAGCAGTGAAATTCTGTCTGTGCACAGACGCAGAACAGTAGGCTCCAAAAGCACGTGATTTCACACTTGAAGGCATGGCCAGTTAATCAGCTACTGCCCACAGCCTTCCTCCCACTCAGATGTTGCCTTTTCCACTGTGTCAGCATAGCTGTGTGCACAGCACATGGAAATGCAGAGTGAGGAAATTGCATAGGTAAAAATAAATGTTCCTTTGTATCCCTCTACTATTTCCTTTTTCTCTTCAGCCCTCACTTCTCTGGTGCAGTTCACTGTGCAGCCTCTCACCTATACTCACACAGACACAGAATGGGAACAAGATGGGGCCTGAACTTATCAGGCAGGGCAACAGCTTCCCAGGCTAATACTGCTCCTTGTGTGGAAGCAAAAAAATCATTCCTTTCATCTGGATAGCAAACCATTTGATAAATATCTTACCAGAAATGAGTTTATTAGAAGCCAGAAATAATTGTTAACTCTTACCTTGTAGAGTTCACTCCCAAAATGCAGCAGAGAGAGGAAGTGAATAAACTTCTTGTTTTGGAACATAAACCTCCTTCTGTGCTTCCCAGCTGCTCACAGCAGGGCTTTCTGGTCCTTGAAACTAGTTAGTAATGTCTTCTTTTAGAGGCTAGTGGATCAAATCACCTTTTCCTCTCATGGATATGGATGGTTTGTGAGTCAAATGAATTAACTGTCTTTCAAAGCAATTCAAAAGCCTGCAGACCCCTGGTGATCCACAATGCGTGGTACGTTTGTCATTGGCTAATCTTTTTTTAATGGATAGAGGTTGTTGCTCTTTATTTTAGTGAAATCACTCATTTTGTAATTAAAGTACGTGCTTACAAAAATGTTATCCTAATTGTTATGGTTTTTAACAAAATGGAAGTCATCATTTTACCTTGCACTGATATTACATTTAGTTTATCCAATTCAAATTGAGGATTTATTAATCAAATCTGATGAGACAACAGTATGTTTTTCTACGTACTTTTCTAAATCTGTTTGCACTAGCAGTGTTTGTTGGTTTTTTTTTTTCTCCCATTTCTGGAAATAGCACAAAAATTAGCTAAACCCACAAACAATAAAAGGAGATATGCAAAGGACTTACAGACAACTTCTTTTAAATACATTCTTCTGATTATATATAAAGCCTTTCTTTCTCCTTCATTTATGCTGTCTGTCACCTCTTGAAACATTCCCTCTAGAGTATTGAATGCTTTTTAATGTTTTCATACAGCAATCAATAATTATCAATTATACACTTAGTCATATAGTGCCAAACCCTTTCATTTAATACTTGGTTCATCAATTGTTCATATATACATTCTGTCAAGCAGCTTAATGATATGATTGAATTGTGTGCTATTGATTTTCTATCTGTCAAGTTTATGCAGTGATTTGGAAATACTGGGCCTACACACTGATGTAATTTCCTTGACTTCGATAGAGTCATTATTCTGTTGGTGTAAGGGACTTGATAATCAGATTGCCAAACATCTGGAGTGAAAGATCTTTTTGGTGAGGGTATAATACTGCCCTCTACAGTCTCTTCACCTAACAGGATTGGGTTCTGGTTCCTTTTAAAATGTAAGGGATTACTTCGTTTGGGTATACTTCATTACATATACTCTAATTATACATGTAATCTAATTGTAAACTAATCTATATGAGCCTTCATTGTTTAGAAATATGTAGGTTAATCACTAGAGAAAAGGCATGCTGGAATTCTGTTAAAAAGATGCCATCATCTTTAAAAAAATCAAAATTAATTAAAACCTGGACAGGGAATTGAAAATGTGCAGATCACTGTGCTTGCATACGAAATTTGCAGTGGATCTGAAATACAGTGGAGTAAAACCATTCAGTTCACTGATTTGATACCTATAACAATAAAATTAGCCAGGTCAGTTAGACATTAGCTAGACAGCAAACATAAGACTAATGAGAATTTGAAACAGTCTACACCTCTTACAGTAAGTTTTTCCTTTTTTGACTGTTCTGAAATACTACTTTTCCAAAATAATACAATGTCTTTTTTCCACCTGCAACTTGAACTTTCTTAAGAAAAGAAAAAGATTGGTAAATATAAACTCAAATAACTGAAAAAGTAATGTAAATACTAAAAACAACAGAGGAAAAATGCTGAACATCACAGCTATTCAATGGTGTCTTGCACACACATATATTCTATAAAAAAAACTGAAAAGAATTTCTCCTTTGGATACTTCTTTATTTCCTGACTTGTTAACCTTCTCCCTTTCTCCTGCCAGGAAGAAAAAAAACACAACAAGAAAAAAAACCAAAACCACAACCAAACAAGAAGAACCCCTCAACCTCTACATAACTGACAACAACTTTGAATGACAGCATGTAGAGCAAAGGATATATATTCAATCACCTCAGTCTTATAATGGGTTGCTTTTCATATTCAAATAAATGCCCACTAATAAATACCAGAATCATAAATGCATCCCACAAGGAAATCTCATTAAAACTTATTCATCCTATCCTTCCACGTCCCCTCCAAATGTCAGAGATAAGATCAGCTTTATAGTACTCCTGGAAGATTAACAAGTATAAAATTTTTTTAAGCAGTTGAGCAAGTAAATCTTAGTCAAGAGACTTTTCTGACAAGACCTCCCTCATATTGAAATTATAGAAACAAGAACTTAACTAACAGCTTAAGTATTCCCATCTTCATAATATGATGCGTGTAGAAATGAAATCTCTCAGGCTGATAACAAGCTGTTAAGGGCTGCAAAAATCAGGGTTGCCATATAGTTCTTTTTCAACTGACTACATTTTTAAATGAAAATGGGAGGGGAGAGTTTTTCCTGAAACTGATTAAAAGAAGAAACTTCTACAAGAATCTCCATGGACTGTATATACCAGGGAGACCAATTTAAGGATTAAGGGGAATATTCTGACCTCATAACCGTTTACACAACCAAAGGGGGAACTTTAGGGAATAGGTGCAATTCCATTGCTATCAACAAGTATGACATCAGCAAGTATGTACTTGAAGACAGAATTTCTCTACGAGACAAAATTACCAAAATAATGAAATCTTAAAAACTGTGTGGATTCATACCAGGTACTCCAAGCTCCCCTTTCTTTTTCTCTTGACAGATTAGAAAGCACCCTCCAAAGTGCTTATTAAGACCAGTACTGCTGATACTGTCTTTATTTTAATTTCTCTTAATTAGTTCATATCATATCTGTGTGACTTAGGCATATCAAGGGGTTATGGGATTAGAGGTGGGCTCCCAAACCTTGTATGTTTTATTTTCACTGAGCTATCAGTACACTAGATATATTTCTAAAGACAGACAGTTTAAGCAGGTAGTATAATACAGCAGCACCAAATAGTGTCAATAAGGATTGAACGGATTTTGAAAGTGAAGATTTTCATTGACCTTTGGAAACAGATTACTGAATCACTGCTTTTCTTTTTCTGTAATCAGCTAATTTGTGTCACTGGTATTTTACTAGCCACTGCCAACAGTCACATGTACACCCAGGAAAAAGGGCATTCCTAAACTGCTGTCAGCATTATAAACAGATAAAGTTATATAATTTGCTTTGTAATATAGGGAACATAACTGTAGTGCATATCTAGCTATTAAGGTTATTCCAAAACATCTGTATCTTTTTGGGCTTGAAATTAGACTGCAAATCTCCTAAGAAAAGTCTATCTTACTGTTAGGAGTATCTCCTAATTGCAGCTGGATCACAAGAAAAACTTTCCTGCTACTTTTTGCTCCTGTCTGTGTTCTAAGCCAAGATTTGTACTCATGGGAAACGGGGAAAATATCTGCTTTTCAGAAAGTGAAATAATGGTTGTGAAAGGCAGAGACTTGACAGATCTAAAGACTGATACTCCTTATTTTTGTAAAACAGACCATTGTGACTTTTAAGATTCTAAATTCATTGCAAGTAGGTAACAGATACCTTTATGAATCCAGGCCTATGGGTATAGGAATTCAAACACATCCATGCAGTTTAGCAGTTTTACCTTAACTCTGAGTCAGAAGGGGCCACCTCCAGAGCAGCAAGGCAAGGCTGCTTCACTGTCATAGGAATTCTGTAATAGAGACTGTGGCATCTCTGAGTTGAGGCTACAATAAACAGCAAAATCTTTTCATCTCCAGCTGTTCAGTAACAATTTAAAATCAAAGATCTTCTAATCCTGTATCATCTTCATGCTATCACTTGACTCCTTGTTGTATAATGTAGAATAATTTAATTCCTTCTAGAAATGGCATATCCTGTGGCGAGAAATACAGGAAAACTACACCAATTTGAGTCCTCATCCTTTATTAAACTTTTTGACACTTTCAAGAAAGTTTTGCTTGGTTTCATCCCTTCTGCCCCACGTCTAAAATCTCTTGTTACAGATTATCATCTAAATTGCAGCTCTCTGAGACCATGCTAGTCACTGGTTATTCATAATTAGGTGCCAACAGAACTTGTATCATGTTAAAATACAGGAACAAATGATGGCAAAGCTATAGAACTCCTGACAACTTTAATTAAAATGTAGTATTATGTCATATTACTCAAAATATTTACAGCAAACATCTATATATGTCCACTGAAATGCACGTTAACGTCTTTCATTGCTTCTAAAGTATTATAACCATGAAAGATGCTTCTAATCATGCTTACAGCATGATTATATATAAAAGTTCTGATGACTGTGCTTGTAATAAGCACCTCTATTTTAAATGTCTCTGAGAATTCAGCAGGGATTTTGAAATAGCATCTGAAAAATATGCGTGAAATATGCAGTGAAAAAATCACCCAGACTGCCCATACTGTAGGTAACTTGAATATATCTCATCATTACTAGATACCTATCTCCACTAGAGCTCTCCTTTTATGTGCCTGGAGAACACCTTACACAGTACAAACTCAAAAAAGGTTGTAATTTACTAGTTTCATAAAAGCAGCTTCTCTCTTGCTCAAAATAAAAGTGTAAAGTTTAGCCAAATTTTGTAAGTGAGAATGCTGAAATGCTTAAAAGCTTCAGTCTGTGAAGAACATAGCTCTGAGTAAACAAAACCACTAACCTTTACTAGTATACTCTCTCTTAAAATGTTTAAAGGTATCACTAGCAGGAATTTGAATATTAGGGAATGTTTTAGACTGAATACACTATTCAGCCCCCGTCAAGGTGACAGATTAACAGGTAAATGCAATATAGATATTTCCATCAGTTGATTAACTGTTCTCTATAGCTGCAATACAATATTTGTCTCTGGTACTAACGCACTTAATCCGTCTATCCAGTCTGTCTATAGATTTATTTCGTAATTATTCATTACAGATTTTCTAGTAACATAGGAATGAGGTATACAAATCTGAGACAGTTTCCTGTAAACATGTGGCTTGTATGGCATTCAAAGCCAAATGCACTGTAAAAGCCAGTTGAAAACAGTATTGGGAAATCTTATTCACCAGGACAAGAACAAGAAAGTTAAAAATCATTAGCAACATAGACGAAGAAACTCCAAATGGTTTACCTTTTTTCAGAGCTTTTTTATTTTACTCTAATTGTCTTGCTTGTAATTCAGTGTGTAGAAAACAATTTGTAGATTTCTGTTATCTTCAGACAGAGTACTTGGAGTAATGATGATGATGAGAATTTAAACAAAAGAATGAATTGATCCATTGCATTAAGGTTACATAATGGCATTATACCATTCCATCTATTTACTGGAGAACATCTTAGAAATGTTTGTCATGCAGTGAGCCTTCAGGTCTTTGGGCTTCACCTGGAGCTGTGTAAGTAAAGATCCAGTCCCAGAGCTTCTTTTTTTGATCCTAGCTATTGAAATGTAAATAGCATGGTAAGGGATGTCTCTGGAGTACTCTCATACAGAATAAGTTGTTCTTTATTTTGAAAGAACAGGCAACATTTCCATAGACTGGTGTACTTGAATCAGATTACTGGCAAATCAGACAGTTTGTCGCAATAGGCAAGATAATGAAATAGCTTCTCTCCACTTTGCCTTGGCTTTGCTGCCGCCTATAGAGGAAGTGGGAACTGGAGGGTCATCCGTGTCTGATTTCTTTTCTAGATATTACTCTGCACTACTCTTCGATTTCTCTTTCTTTTCTTTGGGACTAAGTCATCAGGGTGGTAGCAGAACTAGTATTTTATCCCAATCATATTTACTCACCTCATGCTGCAAGGAATACTTGTTCAAGGTTACTCCCAGGACACATCCTTGTGCAGGAGATGCTGGGTTGTTTTATCAAGGCTGATCACATTTCTACTTCTTCCAGCCAGTACCAAACCACTTTTCAAAGTGGCATACTTCATTTTGCTAGCTACTTGAGCGTATGTAATTACTGAACCAGAACAGACAGGCAAACAGAAGAACAACGTGTGTTCTTACTACAGACTGAAGACCTACTGCATCGCCTTTTTTCTTTAGAACCTAAATCAGAGGACTTCCTTACATGTATTTATATGATGTCCAGATTTCATGTAGGTTTTCTGTTTCATATGCAGGTTTTAATGAAATTATTAATGTTAGGGTTGAAGTTTTTCCTCATAGGACAAACTTAGTATTAATTTGGCTATGTACTTTGGTTTTTGCCAATATTAAGTTTAAAAACATCTATCCCATTTTCTCTGAGGAATGCCTTCTTTTGTAGAAGTTACTTCAAAGCAAAGATATTCTTTTTGGTTGTGGTTTTGATTTGCTCATTTCTTTAGTCAATTGCAGAATACAGTTACCATTATTAAGTTACAATACCAACTGCAACTTGATAATTGTTTTGGGGTTTTTTTTTCTTTTTCTAGTACTGGCTCACATTTACTTGTACTATCTCAACAACTTACAAAGTTAGGTAAAACTAGTAATGAGTTGGGCATTACTACCAAAGCGAGGTTCAGTTTCTCATAGAAAACAGTTTTTCTGGTTGCAGTTTGTTTCTTATGAGACACTCTGAGCTAATTAATACCTTTCAGGATCATTCAAGAAATAAGAGTGTCATAATTAACACAGAAATTGAAAAACAAAAAGAAAACCACCTGTTTAGATTTGAAGCACATTGAAGAGAAAGCTGAAGAAATGTCTGTTGCTCATTCTGTACCTGTCTAGTAAATCAGTAGAGGATTTGTGTCTCCAGAACTGTCTGTCAACTTTCACAAACAAACTTCGCTTTTAAAAATTGAGCTAGGTATTACCAAGAGTTTCCTGTACTATGTACAGGAAAAAAAGCCTCTGTTACTAGCGCTTCCAAAGATTTAGGCGAGAGTATCTCTCATAAGTTGACTACAAACTCCTATCTAATTTCCTATAAAATTAAAAAATTAAGGCCATGATAATCCAATGACTGGCTATTATTCCTGTAGTCAGTTTTTGTTAAAAATCAGTTTCTTGGAGAAGCTGTTCCTAGTCAGTAAAAGATCATTATTCATATTTCTCACAGAAGCACAAAGGAACCAGCCTTCAAGAAATGTTCAAATAGTATAGTGAATTTCCTTTAAAATAATGAAATCATACTAACATAAATAATGTTGACCATGTTCAAACTCAAACCTCCTGTACCTAGATATAGTTGGCTAGATGGCAAGTTTGACTTTGTGTAAATGATACTGTAAATGTGACATATATATATTTATATTTTTTTAGTAATGGATTATTATTTTTTTTTGCACTGGTGTTGTGCTAGTGACAAATATTCTAAAGCTACACAAATCTTTATAGCTTGGTTTGCCTGTATGCTTGGTGGCTGGAGTGCAGAGGTATAAAAGATTTGGATGAAGAAACCTGTGTGACTTTTTGGCACAGTTCGCAACATAGTGCATCAGGGAAATTAAATGGAAGAAAAAAAGCAAAGAAAATCTTAAATAAAAGAAGAAACTTTCATATTGGTTAGCCATGCCATAAATCCCAAGATAGCTGAAAACAGTTTCCTTTACAGACTCAAGTATTAATTAAAGCTGAAAACCTGTGAAAAGAGAGTATGTCTCTGTTACAGGATTCCCTGTGACTTCTGCAGCAAATTCAGACTTGACAAAATATTATAACATCATTCATTTTTATATAAAAGCTTGACAGAATCCTGTATGTTGGTTTGAATGCACATGTATTTCAGGTGTGAACCTACCAAAATAATAAGGAGAATTTAACCATCCTACCTCCACTAGAGCCAGCTGGCACACAGTGATCTTTTGCATTATGCAGTGCAGCCATGTTCATGCAGGGTAGTTGCCTGGCACTGCAATCCTGTCAGCTTCTGCTTCTGTTTTCTGTTATACTGATTGCAGCCTTTCCTGTTTGGTAATTCTCTTTTTATGTTAATGTAATATCCATAATTCGTGGTATTTCTGTCCTATTCTAAAGATATTTTTCCATCTCAAAGGTCTGACAAATAAGTTCTCATAATGTGCGAAAATAAAACGTTCTTAATACCTGTATCTAGAAAAAAATTAACACACAAGAGCCTTGTCTTAAATATATTTTGGTTTTTTATAGCTCCCCTGATTTCCACCCCTTTCAGCCTCAGTTCACTTAGTTTCTACTCAGTTATCATGTATCCCTGATCTATTTGCTCTTATTCCAGAAGACAAGGTATTCCCTGTATTAAGACTTGATGTTGTGACTGGAAAGACTATAGACATACAGAGTTGATCCTAAAGGAAGCAACCTCAAAACTTAATCGGACTTTTGACAAAACTCAAATTCTGATCATGCTTTTAGACCTGGATCTTATCAATGGAAACTTCGCAGTTGCAGCAAGAATAGACTTCCATCCTGAGTATGTCCTGCCTCTATCTTAAACTCAGACTTTGCATTCAAATTATCTTGGAATTAATTGAGACTTAGATAATTCTGGATCATTTTAGATCATTTAGCTGTAAATGCAACAGCAACCAAAACATATTGAGTTCTAGAAACTATTTTTGTATTCATCAGTCAGCTGACATTCATGATTACTGGGGATACTGATATTACTGAAGACATTATTTTATTTGGACCACCATAGATAAACAACTAGAAATGATCAATTCAATGAATATAATATTCATCAGGTAGTTGCACAGAACAGGCAATTGTTCTCATCCCCTTCATCAAAGTAGTATTTGGTTGATGAAGGGATTGGCAAAGGCTTGTTTACTTCCTGGAAATGAGTCTGAGAATGGACACACAAAGTAAATTATGGAGCAAAATAAGGATGACATTATTAAAAAGGCTTTAATATCCATTTGGTTTCTAGTCCACATATTAAGATCTCAATTTAACAAGTATACTAATTATCTGAACAATAATTTGCCAAAGTATATTAAAAAAATTATGAAAAAATCTTACTGTAATAGGTTTCATGGAAATATGGATGAAAGGCAGATGAAGCAATACTAATAGAAAAGTTTAGATGGAGATTTTTGAAAAGGGTTGCCAGGAGACTGTCAGGGAGCCAGCAATGACAAAACGTTGAAGAAGTAACTTGGGGGACTGATCTTTCATCTCAGCTCACTTTTTGTGGGAAGTTATAAGAATGTTTTTAGAAAGGATTTAACCTGAATATCTTGATCTCTTCACAGAGTATCCATCAAATATTCACTTCTTCCTTAGTGTCCACACATTTTTTCTGTGCAATATCACTCATTTCAAAGTATCTGACTATTAGAAACACCATTAGAAAAAACATTAGAATTTTATGATTGATGTATTAAGTCACAATACTACTTTGCAAAGCCTATTTCAATATTTACCATATATCTTTGATAATACGAGGATCTTCATGCTATCATTATTGTTATTATTATCAAAATATGAATTACAAAAAGATTCTGAAAACTGCTCCCCAGAACTAGACCTTCAAATAGCTTTACTAACAGGAATGTTTTGCATTGAGAGATGTTGAATAAAGGAGTATTATGCAATTCACTGTGTTGATTTGTTTTCTTAAGAAGAAATTTGAATGAAGACTTGATGGACATCAAGCAAACAGGTTTGGTTAATATTATTGTATCACTTCTGACAGAATGGAATGGCCTCAGCAAAAGATTAGTTGTGACAGCCCATTCATTTCATATTTGCTGTCTCAGATAATCTAATAACTTTAACCACTTCTATTCTTCCATGATTCAGTGTAGAAGTGATAATTTTTTTATGTCAGAACTCTTTTTCTTTTAATCTCAGGTCCTTCAGTATCACTGAAGTATCATAGTGAAAATAGTTTTTTTGTTGCTGTTTTAAGACAGAATGACCGTTAGGTTCAATGCTTTAAATTATTTTATTTTCTCTCTTTTGAAATAAAACTTGTCTACATAGCTTTATTTACAGAAAAGTAAGAACCCTTGGTGATTTTTCTGTGAATTAATATCTACTCAACCTAGAACTGCAAGTTGTAAATTAGGTTTTATACAGGTCTTTCTCTAGTATCAGTGAATAAATCACATTCTCCTCAGATTTCTCATTTGAAATGTAACCCAGAGTACCAGAAAAGCTCTATGCAAAATATAACATAATAATATAATTACAGCCATTTTCAGTAAGTCAGCACTTCTTTTAGTTTTTGTTTTCCCTTCTGAACAAAAGCAATGTAGGCAATTATTTTAAATTAGGTTGCATGAGAATATTATTTGTGTAACAGAAATAGGTTTCTTATTGTAATTAAGTTTAATGGATCTCGCTCTGGAGATGAACAGAATCAGTCTTGAAAATACTAGGTATCTCCAACTGCAGGTAAGTTTGGAGGTTAGATGGCTACATTAATTAAGTCTGCTAGTGAAGTGGTAAGGATATGATGAGGCAGTAGTTCTTTGTAGCTGTTTACCTATATTTGAAATACAGGTAAAAATCTCTATAACCTCCTGTCTTTATCAAAACTACTTTTGGAATACCTTTTATTGACTTGAGGGGATTGAGTTAAGACTGTGTAACTCCAGTTTATTCAGTTTCTGAAGGGAACAGGTTTATACAGGTTAAGTACAACTCTCTAAAAATTCCTTTCTTTAGATAAAGACGGGTCTATAAATGTTTCAGAATTTGTGTTTATTTTTTTGAATTTTCCAACTTCATTCAATCACTCCAGATTTTTTTTTTTCTTTGCTATAGACAAATGTTTCAACATACTAAATGCTGCTGCATCAAAGAAATTTGACTGAAAAATTGCCACACTGAGAAGGAACAATGAGTTCTGTGTAAGAATCAGTTCACCAATGTATGGTCAGTCAGGGGAAGCTGTAAGAGTATCTACATAAAAAATCTGTGTAAGAGGATCTGGACATTTTCTACATAATAGTGATAAACTGTGAAGGTCTACTACAATCCATAAACTGGACACAAGAAATGTGATTCCTTTTATAGAAAGTGTCAGTAAAGATAAGGGACCAGGACTAGGACTTAAAGATAAGGTACTAGGGACCATATTTGACAACTTACTATTTTTGCTGCCATACTTCTGATATCTGACGCTCTTCTTTAAACTCAGTCCCCTCTTACTGACCCTTTCACTTTGCACATTTCTTGACTCTATGTAAAAATAAATATAAATAACTAAAACAGAAAAAAACCTCTTAACCCAACAAATTAAACAATCCCAGATATATTTGTTATAAAATTTTATAATTTAAATTAATTATCTTAAAATAATCTTATAACTGGAATGGCTCGTGGCTCTTTAATATCTGCATTTGGTAGTGCTAGTATAAGCAAAATAGAGTAAATGAAGTTCATGGAAAAGGAAATGTTAAGACAAGAGGAAAAAATGGAGAACAAGAAAAGAGAATGGTATTCGAGATGTTTTAGAAGAGGATGGATCCACTGACCTAAACAGTATCAGTTTTGGTGTGAGACAGTAGAAATTGGGCAAGATGCCTAACAAAAGACAGAGAGAGGGAAACCATAAAAATACATACACAGGAAAAAAATAGATGAGTTTAAGTAGGTATGGGTGGTTGGGGCTCAGAAAGAGAGCAAAGATTTAAACTGCATTTCTGGCAAAGTTCTCTTTCCCCTTTGCAAAAAGCAGGATGGGGGGGTGTGTGAAAGTAGAAAACAAACAAAAAATTAAATTTTCAGCAGATATACAGGAGAAAAAACACAGTTTCATACCAGATATAACCAACATAACTAATTAATCTAAATAGCATATAAACTTGCCCCAGTCTGAGCACAGAAAGAGGGTAAAAAAATATTGACATGAAGGTAACTTTAAAGTCAGGCAGAACTTTAAAGAATTGTGTTTATAAAGTGCCTTTGGGAGCTATTGGTGAAAAATTCTTTCTTATTGCTAAGCATTATTTTGCTTCTGTGCATAGATATACTCAGCTCTTCTTTCACCTCAGAGATTTAGGCTAAATCTTCAAGATGACCATCAGCGCTAGCTGCAGAGAAATGGAGATACTCATTATAAGCGATCAGGTTCACAAACCAGAAGTATAGTCACATTATCATGGACCATTTAGTTACACCATATTAGTCTGGATGGAGTTGCGTTTTATTTCTGATTGTACCTACATTGTGCATTTAAAGCTAACAAGTGTTTATGCACATATCTTTATTGGCCATGTATATTTGCCCTTAGAAAGCCCCTCCCAGGACCTCTATTCAGCATGGTTGCTATTAATTGCAGTTGTCACTAATTGATTTCATGTCATTGATGAAGCATCTTGCAGAATACTTCAGCAATGCTTGCAAGGGTCGTAATTTTTCTTATTCTGATCTAACTTTATTGATCCTCTCCTGAGAGGAACAGCACCCCTCAGAGCTTTATGGGACCATTCAAACAATCCAGGAATGATTTATATTACTTTAAGGAAAAAGACATCAAGTCTTGTTACTCACATGCTGAGATTTTCTTTGAGATCTCAAGCTGTCAAAATACTAAACACAAATCGGGATATTCCTGAGTAATGGAAAGCAAGGCAAAACTTTATAGCGTTAGGCTTCATGTTACAATTGGGTGATGCTTCCACTTAACATGCAATTTATTTTATTCAATATTGATAAGATTTAATGGATGATGTATTTGATTCAAGGCTTTGATACAAATGTAGAGTCTTAATTAACAAGTGATATATTTGATGCAGTGAATAATGCATCTGATTTAATAGAGGATGCACTGTATCTGCAGCTGAAGGTGATTGGTCTTTTTAGTGAGAGATTAATTCATTTCAGAAGATGATGTATCACTTTCAATATGAACTAAATCAAATTTGTAATACATTTTTTTTTTGCGGTGTGCTAAGTAGCACAAGGAACAAGTTTGCCCTCAAGTGGACTTCAAAGGCAGATCATACCTCCAAGGCACCAGGCAGGTTGAATCAGTGGTTAATTCATTCATGCTGTGATAGGGGTGGAACCAAGTTCTAATAAGACACTGCCTTCTCTATCAATCCTTGCTTTATTTCTAAGTAAAGTTATAGTAAAGTTATTTAATTAGAGAGCCCCCAAAGTCTAATAATCTTTGTATTAACAAGAATTAACAATAATACTTGAAAGATTTAAGGTGCAAAAGCTATTTGAACTTCAGACATTGATGAGGTAATATAAAGAGGAAGGGCATCTTTAAGCATGTATTTTTCCTAGGTCACAAAAAAAAATCTGGCAAATTTGACAGCATGTGCTTTTCTTTTATAAATTCATCTCATCAATACCACTGCATTTACATCTTGTAAAATTGGGAAACTGTTACTTATTTGCTAAATCGTCAGAAAGAGCCAGTGGGAGAGCTTCAGTTTAGATCACTGGAGTTTTCAACTCCTGTATATAGACAACTAGCCAGGCTTATCACATTGAAAACACAGGAAGGCTATGTGGAGTCAATATTCCATTTCCACTTTCTGTAATGTGAAACCTCTGTGCTCACTTATTATTCTATCAAACCTTTATTTTTCTGTTCACAGCTCCATAAATTCAATACTCTGTGCTTTTAATCTAATTTGTTGACAAGTGAAAATGACCCAGGTTCAAGACAACGCCAGCTAGTTTTTTAAATTACATATTTAGAACTAAAAAAGTATTAGGACATGCATATATAACCCAATGAGTATATAATGACTGTCATACTAGTACATAATATCCCTAGTAATTTAATTATAAACATCTGACTGTTTAGTATTTAAACAGGAAAATGACTGTTTAAGCACTACGCTGTTAAAGAATAATAAACCTTCTGGCATATTCTTCATTCAAAATGTTACACTCAAAAATAAGATCAGTAGAGATTTACCAACAATGAAAAACTATTCTGAAGTAAACTGATTTTATATTTCTAAACATATGATGGATCTTTTTGCTGTCTTGTAGATATAGATTCAGTGTAGCATGTATCAAAATTACAAGCTAGAAGTAAACCAAGAAAAAATATTTGTATTTTTAATCCTTGTTTCAATTTTTCACCCAAAAGTAAAACCTTCCCATTGATTCACAGCACCAAGAATAGCATTGACAAAAGATTATGATAACTTTAAAAATATAACTTAATTTAAAAACAAAAAGTTGGATTATATTGAATTAGGTTTTCCACAACATAAAGAAAACAAGTACATCTTAATGACGCTTAGAAAACAAAGGATAGTGTATGAAGTAGGAAAAGATTTACAGGTCACAGTTTTTAACAGATCATGATATCTATTTCTGCAACCCAAAAACTTGCTGTGTGAGATAAATCATTGAAAAATAATTATAAAATTCGACCTGTCTCATGATATTAACTCTTAACAGATGATTTCAGATCATAAGAAATTGTGAGTTATCCATAACTTAGCTGCCTATAACTATAGATTCAAGCTATTATGCTCCCCTTTTCAGTGATCAGAAATATTAACAGCAAATTTCTGAATATGTCTTCTTCCATTTCCCAGCTCATGGTGGCAAAATGCTACTGCAGGATTAAAAATGAGAAAACATAGCATAGTATTATCCAGCTTCTGTATGAGATACAGAATAGGAAAAAAGTAAATAGAGGTAAGAATGTTTCCATGGAGTGTAAATTGCTTTTTCAGTCTTGCACAAAGTGTTATTTGTCCTCTTGATGTGACTATGGAAGCATGAATATACTACTCTTCATAGGATTGCAGAGGGTGTAGCCTAGTTTTGTATATCTGCGTGTACCACCTACATAACTGCTCTTCCTGTGGTTCTGAATTACAATGTTTTAGTTTGGTGATGGTTTAGAAAATTATGTTGAAATCTACAGCAAGTCTCTTGTTGCTAGAAGTTCTCCAACTAGTACAGAGCTGCTTCATTGTTTAAGGTGGTAATCCATCAGAAGTTCAGATGAATACGTGATAGTAGTTTTCAGATACTGGCTATGGACAAAGGATGAGGAAAGATAAGCTTTTAGTGGTTACAGAGAATGCCCACATACCACAGGATGTTTCAAGGGTCCCTGGATATGTGATCCCTTACCTTGGTTCAGGAGTACATCCTTCTCTTATCATGGAAGAAAGTATTTTTGGATCCAAAAGTGACATCTCCCGAGAACTGTAATATCCCATGGTTTTTACTTCTCAATAAGCTTGATAGAATGGCTTACTTTTGAAACAGGACTAGTTATGATAATGGCAGATACTCTCTTCTTTAATTGTCATTGTTTACGATACAGATAGGATTTGGCAAAGGTAGGTTATAGGCAACAAATCAAAACAAATAAATTTGAGTCCTATTTGGTGCTGATGGATGTTTGAATGACAGGGCTGCATGTCTGAGGCAACAAGAGAACAGGAGGCAGACTAACCAGGAAGAAGACAAAAATGGAAAATGCATCTCTGTCACAAAATTTCTGAAGTTACATATAGGTCTAACGTAACAGTATATGCCCTGAGGTGTTACATCTGAGGACGCTTGGGGGCATCAGACCTGCTGAGATGAAAGGCAGAGGATTGTCATGGGTAGAATCCTGGCATATCCTGTATCCACACCATCTGTTAGGAGCTGATAAAAAAGGTCAAAAATCCCTAGGTTTTCTCTCCAAAACTGGCAACTAGTCCACTCAGTCCAAAAGGAAACCCAGTAATGAATTAATGTCTGTGTAATATGGATTGTTATTAGTAGAAGTACTAGTTACATTAACAGTAGTGCATTGGGGCCTAGGTGCAATACAGGGACCAGGCCAAAATGGCAATACAGAAATACCCATAAAACTGATAGATTCAGCAAAACAGATATGGGATGTAGTAAGAGATGCGGCCAACAAGCTAAACGAACAGTGTGATAGGTACTAATTTTGCCCTTGCTGACTTCTAGCAGAAAGAAAAGTGAAAGAGATGAGATAAAAAAAGAGAATATGGACTAATGAGGAGAAAATTCATCATGAAGGGGAACTGAGGGGAGAGAAAAAAAGCTAGTCTGGTAATGCTCTTGATACAGGCAGATGAAGAGAGTTCACTACTTCTGGTTTTTTTTCTATATTATTTTACCCTCTCTCATTTCTCCAGACAGACAGGCCAGAACACTGCATTGTGTGATATCCATCAGTATTGCCTTTTTTTACACACATTTTCTTTAAAAAAGGAAGAGAAAAATATGTAAAAACTTTAAAACATAATTTATTTCTTTTTTTTTTTTACAATTTTTTAGATTTTTTTAGTTAAATGAAACTTTGCTTGAAGAATGTTTTTGGAGTACAAGATTGGTTGATTTGAGGGAAGGAAAGATTAGTTTATCCTTTAAAAAAATATTCATGAAAAATTCAAAGTCAAAGTAACTTTACCTTTTTTTAAGATTTATTTTTACAATCTAAAATTACTCCAAGAAATGCAAACTAACTTTGTGTGTAGTGACCAGAAGAATCATATTCACCTTTTTCAGACAATGAAGTATTTAACAGAATAATTTAACCCAATCTCGTAGTCAGTTTGGGGGGGGGGGGGGGAAAAAAAAAAAACAA